>NC_029787.2:48684508-48690102 GCF_000816755.2 Arachis ipaensis | reverse complement strand
GAGCAAGCGGGACGAACCACAACCCTTGCTACTACCGAGGATCTCAAAACATACATGTATTCAAAACTCCATAATTAAACTCATTTATCATAAACATCCTTTCCCGTCTCATACCCGGAGCAAGTGGACAACGCCACTGCCTACTACCCGGGGTCACACATCACATTTCAACCTTTTTCATTGTTATTCGTGTAACACATTCATTCATTAATCATATATGCATTTATACTCAGCCATAAACAATAATGGCTTTGCCGTAACCCGGCAATAACTCAGCCATCCGGTCCATGGTTCAATCAAGAACTGGCCATTTATCAACAAATATAGCCCTTCGGCTCATGGCATACACGGTACTCCCACCGTCATCCTCCATATCTCATATAATCATCTTTAATCATCATTGATCATAACTTTTCCCCTTACTTCACTCGCAAGTTACCACATCCCCTAGCTCCTATCTCATTGCTAGGCATATCATAATGATTTAATACATAACGGATGAGATCGGAGGCTTAAAAGTATAAGATTTGGCTTTAAAAACTCAAAAACCATCCTTGGCATGAAAACAGGGCCACGCGTACGCGCACTCCACGCGCACGCGTGGATGGCCAATAACTCATCGACGCGCAAGCGTCATACGCGCGAACGCGCGGGTTAAAAAATATCCGAACGGCGCGCAAGCGTCAACCATGCGTACGCGTGGATGCTCTTGCGCCCAGGCACAAAACTGGCACAACTCTGGCACAACTCTCTGGAAAATAGCTGGGCATATGGTGCAGCGCATCGACGCGCCCGCGCACACCACGCGCACGTGTGGATGGTGCTATCTAGAAGAACGGCGCGCACGCGCCAAGTGCGCCTACGCGCATAGGGTCGTTCTGCTAAAAATTTTCTAAGTTAAAAGCTGCAGAATTCACAGATTCAACCCCCAATCTTCCGACGGTCATAAATCTCTCATTTTAAATCATTTTTCACCCGTTCTTCAAACGGCATGGACATCCCGGATCCAATTTCATTTCTAAACAGATTTGGCAGAAAACAGAGGTCCGTAGTCCAGGTTATGTCCCGTCAAAATATGCCCAAAAACTATGTTTTCATACAAAACCACAAAGTGCCATTTTCAAAACAAGCCATTTTCAACTCTTTTCAAATTCAATCAAAACATGACAATTTCAACCCTTTCTTTGAAATCAATCAAAATATACAAAAATCAACATCAAGCCTCCTCAACTCACACATTGACACTTTCTCAAACTCAAACATATTTACATATCATATACTCTTCCTCATGCCAAAGTTCAACAAGACTATTTCCAATCAACCATCATTATACATAATCAATATCATACTCACTATCACGTAGTTTCACCCACAAATCAACCTTAATCATTCCTCAAGCATATATTACAACATACATATCTCTAATGCATCATCATACCATCAAGGCATCAATAGTCATAATCACATATATGACCACATAATATGTCTCAACCAAAACCAAACATACCTCATCTATATAATTTCACCCAAATTTACTAAATTCCACACTTCAACTCCTCAAACCTTATTATTCAATAACCAACCCAATCATTCATATATTCATTATCGGAAATTCATCCAATCACTTGTGTCATCATACAATGCACACATCACTTACCTTTCTTACCTTCTTCCGGCCTTCGGCCCAAAATTCACGGCCTCCGGTCCAATTTCACAATTTAAATGCATAAACCACAAATCAATACTCATTACCCAGTACATCAAATTCTCAATACACCAAGCATACAAGGCTACACAATTCTCAACCCAATCATTAATTCACATTACATACCAACTATGCATATTAGCACCAACCATTTACACAATCCAAACTTAATCCTAGGGGCATCTAGCCTAGGAATTCTCGTCACAACACACGGTACTTAAATGAAACTTAAACCGTACCTCTTGTAGCCAAACCAATTGAGCCTCTTCTTTGGAAGTCTTCACCAACCTTAGCTCCAAGCCTCACCAAAGCTCCTCAAGCAATACTAATCTCCCAATTGTGCACCAACATCACCAAATACACTAACATAACCAATATCACATACATACATCAACCTAGGGCTCATAAAAATGACAAATCACAAGGGTTTGAGCACATCTTACCTCAGCCCATATGAAGTAAGGATAGAACCCACTTAGAATCCATGTTAGAGTACCCCTAAACACCCAAAATCACAAGATTTTAACACTAACTACCCAAAAACATGTAACAGTGGGGAATTTCAAAAACTGGGCAGCGATGAATGGAATACTCACCATAAAACTTATATAGAATTATAGAGGATGAGAAGAGCGACGCGTGGTCGCAAACGGCTCGTCAACCGGAGCTCCGTAGCTCAAGTTATGGTGGTTTGAAGATCAAAGAGAGTTAGGTTTTCTCTCTTCTCTTCTCTCTTCTCAATTTCAGCGCCCCAACCCTTCTCTTTAGGGTAAAATGAGCTGAAATGCTCATAACTAATGTTTATATATGTTGGGTCTTGGGCCCACTTAGGCCCGGTTCACTTATTTTTCTCCGTTGGCCCAATTTTGGGCCAAAACCTTTAAGATTAGCGCTCTAAACCGCACTTTAAATATTTCTACCTTCCCTAATTATAATTCCTCATTTCTTAATCTCATTTACTCATAATCAATTTCCTCAGCTGTAGTACCAGACAGATCTCAGCCGGTACTGCCGGTCAAAATTCCACTGCGCGCTTTTACGCAGAAAACTATGTTTTCCGACTCGGAAAAATTCACTGAATCTAAATATCGTATTTAGATGATCAAATTCCAATTGCCAAATCTTCCAACCATATCCGCTCCTATTTAACTTATTATTTAATTAAAGGTAAAGTATATTTTTTGTCCCTGAAGTTTGGCAAAAGTTTTAAAAATATCCTTAAGTTTTATTTTGTTTCAATTTTGTTCCAAAAGTTTTTGATTTGCATCAAATATACCCCTAACGGTTAAATTTTCAAAAAATTTAAGACCAATCTAACAATAATGCATGAAAATGATGCTTAATTTGCTTGTATTGAGGGTTGTTCTTATGAAATTGTTGTTGAATTGGTCTTAAATTTTTTGAAAAATTAGCCGCCAAGGGTATATTTGATGCAAATCGAAAACTTTTAGGACAAAATTGAAACAAAATAAAACTTAGGGGTATTTTTGAAACTTTTGTCAAACTTAAGGGACAAAAAGTATACTTTACCCTTTAATTAATTTCCGTTAGACCGGGTATTACATTCTACCCCCCTAACAGAAATTTTTGCCCTCGAAAATTCCATCCATCACTGCGAGTACGCGAGCGTAGTCTGCCTCTATATCCAACGCATAACAGTTCCAAGGTCCTTTTACTCTGCGCGCTTCCGTTGCCGCGCTCTGATTTCTCTATCCCTGAGGGTCTCGGTCGTTCGTTCAACGCCGACCAACAACCTTGTTCCTTACTTTTATCGTCTTATCAACTCACACCTTATTAAATCTCAAATCATGTCATCAATAATATTACCATCATCATTAATCATAGCCATCGTCCCACATCACTATAATCAATCAAAGATCATCACCACACCTTACTCATATCAAAAATCATCCTCAATACCATAACCAACGCTCTTTCAAATTTTTGTGGAATAATTTTCAACAGTACCTCCCCAAAAATTGGAGTTTACCACCCGTCATGGGTTCCCTCAAACCAATCTTAGTACCGCATCAGCATTTCAATTTAGTGGTTTTCACATTCGTCTTTCAAAACCAATCATTATAAATCTCAATCTAATTCCAAGGTCACTATGACCAAACATCATGGTACTCATCTCTTAAACACGACAACTTGCACTCTCTCATCATCTAAATCCAACTATGCATCAATGATAATTTCCTCATCCGCTTTAGAACCATTAAAGCTCGCAGCCGCAATCAATTCCAATTATTTGGGGATCATTACTTGCATTAACCCACTTAACCCTTCTAGTATTCAAGCTTAAGATATTATAGTAAACTTTTACAGCTTCTATTCGTAGCTATCCTGTGTTACTGCTTTCGCAAGTTTCTGCTGCTTTATTCTGATCTCTCGTCTAGTACGAGCTCTATCACTTACTTCCTCAAGTACTCTACCACAACTTAGCATGACTGGCATTTCAAATCAACGTTTCCAAATCCCTCATTTAGTACCATTCCTTATCTATTTAAATCAAAGGAACTAAAAGTCACGGGTTCAATCCGTTTCACCAAAAATCCAGAAATCAACCAACTACATAACAAATACAACACATCATTCTCAACAAAAAAAAATCATTTACATCACAGGCATTTATCCATTTGTATCAAGGCAAATCCTTACTCAGACCATCCGGTTTGCTCCTCAGTTTAATATTAAACTCAACATTCCCAGTTTTACGGTACAGGCGGTATTATAAAATCATGCACTATCCTTTAAGTCTGATTATTGCAATTACCTCAATCTTACTGTTGCAATCGGCCCGCATCCTGACTCTCTCCTTGTTGGCAATTTCTTGATACATGCCCTGGTAACCCGCACTTGTAACATACACCTAACCCCAATCGGCACGGCCTATTTGGGTGATGACTACCACATCTCTGACAGCTCGAAACGTCAGAAACAGCCGCTGCTCATTTTTCCTTACCATTCCTTTGGGACTCCTCACTCGTCGCAAAGTTATTCTGTCCTTGGAGAAAGTGTTGTACGTATCCTCTCTCCTTAAACTCTGGATCCCTTGGTGCGAATCCTTGGTTATGCTCTCTATGACTTTCTTTCTTTGCAACCCTCCTTTTCACACACTCTTCAGCAATTCTGCTCTTATTCACCAACTCTGAAAAAAGTTTGGATCTCCATTGGTCCCACTGAACTTAAGATGTCGCTCCGGAGCCCTCCTTCATACTTAATGCATTTCCATTCCTCGAAGTCTCCCGGAGCTCCTTGACACATGCGGGAAAACCTGAATAGCTCCTCAAATTTGTCTGTATACTCAGATACGGACATAGCACCTTGCTTTAGCTGCAGTAACTCCAATTCCTTGGCTGTCCTGGCGGAATTCGGAAAGTACTTCTTATAAAATTCCACTTGGAAGGTACCCCAGGTGATAGGATCCTTCCCCTGCTGTAGGAGACGTCGAGCCCCTTGCCACCAATGCGATGCTTCCCCCGTGAGCAGATAGGTAGCAAATTCAACACACTGCTCTTCAGGCACCAACTACGCTTGCAGTGCTCGCTCCATGGCCTGAAACCAAGTATCAGCTTCAGTCGGATTGGTGGTTCCCTTGAACTTAGGTGGATTAACCTTTAAGAAGGTTGCCAGTGTTATCGGGCCCTGAGCTTCCCTTCTGCCATTGTCATTATTGTTTATCTGTTGCCCAAGAGCCTCCGCAGTGGCTTGCATAGCAGCAGTCATATTCTCCAACGCCGCCATAAGGTTTACCGGGTTATTCGGGTTGATTCCCGGTTCCTGCGTATTAGTACGACCTCTTTCACGTCCCCGACCGGGTCCACGAGGTGCCATCTGGTTCCTATACACACCAAACAATCGATATCAAGTTGATCAGTCTCAATAC
>NC_029787.2:48665531-48684048 GCF_000816755.2 Arachis ipaensis | reverse complement strand
CAAAAGAGTTCAATACATAATATAATCTTTTCAAAACAAAGGTGGAGAGATTCTAAGCAAAACACAAAGTAGAGAAAATAAATATCTTCGCCGTCTCTCAGACGAACCACAGCTCACTTCTGAGCACCTGGACCTGTATCTGAAAAAAGCAAGAGATATATACGGAATGAGAACCCCGGGCCCATGGGTTCCCAGTACGGTAAAAGTGCCAAATAAATACAATGCACTGCAATAAAACTCACTAAGCATCCTAAGCTTCTTCACCAATTATTCATCTTAGGTTCTCGCTAATCCATGAATAGGCAACTGTCGTAAGGGAGTGCTAAATTTAATTCATGTTTCACATGTTTCCCAACTCGCTGACTCTTCCACGAATCAGACTTAGAATTATAAGCAACACCATCACCAGTTGTTCTGCCTCAGCAATTCTATATCAATACATCATACACTCGCCTGGAGCTAGTGAAACCCCATCACTGCGTCTACCTAGGGAGCTCCAGTTATCTCATTCAATAATCATCATCATCATGCAATCGCATTATCAATTCTTCACATCAAGAACAACCCTCAACACCCATCAACACTAGCATGAGGGGCCTCTCAGTTGTACAAACACAAGCAATACAGGCAAGTAATACACAAATATGGTACAAGTAGAACAAGTAGCATATAGTCAGGTAACATGGCATATATGATGTAGAAATCCAAAATTATACTCAGCCATAAACAATATTGGCTTTGCCGTAACTCGGCAATAACTCAGCCATCCGGCCCATGGTTCAATCAAGAACTGGCCATTTATCAACAAATATAGCCCTTCGGCTCATGGCATACACGGTACTCCCACCATCATCCTCCATATCTCATATAATCATCTTTAATCATCATTGATCATAACTTTTCCCCTTACTTCACTCGCAAGTTACCACATCCCCTAGCTCCTATCTCATTGCTAGGCATATCATAATGATTTAATACATAACGGATGAGATCGGAGGCTTAGAAGTATAAAATTTGGCTTTAAAAACTCAAAAACCATCCTTGGCATGAAAACAGGGCCACGCGTACGCGCACTCCACGCGCACGCGTGGATGGCCAATAACTCATCGACGCGCAAGCGTCATACGCGCGAACGCGCGGGTTAAAAAATATCCGAACGGCGCGCAAGCGTCAACCATGCGTACGCGTGGATGCTCTTGCGCCCAGGCACAAAACTGGCACAACTCTGGCACAACTCTCTGGAAAATAGCTGGGCATATGGTGCAGCGCATCGACGCGCCCGCGCACACCACGCGCACGCGTGGATGGTGCTTTCTAGAAGAACGGCGCGTACGCGCCAAGTGCGCCTACGCGCATAGGGTCGTTCTGCTAAAAATTTTCTAAGTTAAAAGCTGCAGAATTCACAGATTCAACCCCCAATCTTCCGACGGTCATAAATCTCTCATTTTAAATCATTTTTCACCCGTTCTTCAAACGGCATGGACATCCCGGATCCAATTTCATTTCTAAATAGATTTGGCAGAAAACAGAGGTCCGTAGTCCAGGTTATGTCCCGTCAAAATATGCCCAAAAACTATGTTTTCATACAAAACCACAAAGTGCCATTTTCAAAACAAGCCATTTTCAACTCTTTTCAAATTCAATCAAAACATGCCAATTTCAACTCTTTCTTTGAAATCAATCAAAATATACAAAAATCAACATCAAGCCTCCTCAACTCACACATTGACACTTTCTCAAACTCAAACATATTTACATATCATATACTCTTCCTCATGCCAAAGTTCAACAAGACTATTTTCAATCAACCATCATTATACATAATCAATATCATACTCACTATCACGTAGTTTCACCCACAAATCAACCTTAATAATTCCTCAAGCATATATTACAACATACATATCTCTAATGCATCATCATACCATCAAGGCATCAATAGTCATAATCACATATATGACCACATAATATGTCTCAACCAAAACCAAACATACCTCATCTATATAATTTCACCCAAATTTACCAAATTCCACACTTCAACTCCTCAAACCTTATTATTCAATAACCAACCCAATCATTTATATATTCATTATCGGAAATTCATCCAATCACTTGTGTCATCATACAATGCACACATCACTTATCTTTCTTACCTTCTTCCGGCCTCCGGCCCAAAATTCACGGCCTCCGGCCCAAATTCACAATTTAAATGCATAAACCACAAATCAGTACTCATTACCCAGTACATCAAATTCTCAATACACCAAGCATACAAGGCTACACAATTCTCAACCCAATCATTAATTCACATTACATACCAACTATGCATATTAGCACCAACCATTTACACAATCCAAACTTAATCCTAGGGGCATCTAGCCTAGGAATTCTCATCACAACACACGGTACTTAAATGAAACTTAAACCGTACCTCTTTTAGCCAAACCAATTGAGCCTCTTCTTTGGAAGTCTTCACCAACCTTAGCTCCAAGCCTCACCAAAGCTCCTCAAGCAATACCAATCTCCCAGTTGTGTACCAACATCACCAAATACACTAATATAACCAATATCACATACATACATCAACCTAGGGCTCATAAAAATGACAAATCACAAGGGTTTGAGCACATCTTACCTCAGCCCATATGAAGTAGGGATAGAACCCACTTAGAATCCATGTTAGAGTATCCCTAAACACCCAAAATCACAAGATTTCAACACTAACTACCCAAAAACGTGTAACAGTGGAGAATTTCAAAAACTGGGTAGATATGAATGGAATACTCATCACAAAACTTAGATAGAATTGTAGAGGATGAGAAGAGCGACGCGTGGTCGCAAACGGCTCGTCAATCGGAGCTCCGTAACTCAAGTTATGGTGGTTTGAAGATCAAAGAGAGTTAGGTTTTCTCTCTTCTCTTCTCTCTTCTCAATTTCAGCGCCCCAACCCTTCTCTTTAGGGTAAAATGAGCTGAAATGCTCATAACTAATGTTTATATATGTTGGGTCTTAGGTCCACTTAGGCCCGGTTCACTTATTTTTCTCCGTTGGCCCAATTTTGGGCCAAAACCTTTAAGATTAGCGCTCTAAATCGCACTTTAAATATTTCTACCTTCCCTAATTATAATTCCTTATTTCTTAATCTCATTTACTCATAATCAATTTCCTCAGCTGTAGTACCAGACAGATCTCAGCCGGTACTGCCGGTCAAAATTCCACTGCTCGCTTTTATGCAGAAAACTATGTTTTCCGACTCGGAAAAATTCACTGAATCTAAATATCGTATTTAGATGATCAAATTCCAATTGTCAAATCTTCCAACCATATCCGCTCCTATTTAACTTATTATTTAATTAATTTCCGTTAGACCGGGTTTTACACCGGTTATCAATTTCAAAGGGGTTTGTTACTTGTGACAACCAAAACGTTTGTATGAGAGGACTTTTGAAGGATTAGAAACTATACTTGCAACGAAGATTTATCCGCAAATTTCTAGACCACGCAAAAGTTCTCTCATCAGGCGATCTCGTAGTAAAACCTATCTATAATAGTCAAATACTTTCCGTTGCCAATAACAAAACGGCATTCGCAATCCAGCTAGAAAAATCGGAACAAGCAAATAACTAAACACTACACTCATCTATAAAAACACAACCGACACCTCAGTAGGGCCAGGTTACAACTACATTCTCATTTTTATATACTCGTATTAACTCCTTAATACTTTCTTCTGACTTAAGCATCGGAGTACTTTTTCCAGGTGCTCCCACCGCCGTGTTTCGTATCACCGAGGTCTGCCTCCAATCTCCTCAAGCGACGTATAGCTCTTCCCAAAAACCGAGCAGTAGGAAAAGGAGCCTTATACCTCGGCTTAGTTGGAATGGAACAGGTGTAAAAAAAAGTTTATATGAGATAAAAGGACGAAAGAAATGGGGAAAAGCACATTAGACTTATCAATACACATGTTTAATTTTGATCACAAAAATGAGGTAGAGAAAAAGGGGAAAAAGGTAAACAGGTTAAGTTATCTCAAGGTTGCATTATGTCCTTTTTTTCGTCTGGACTGGAATTAATTTTTAATTTTTTAATATTTTTCATATTATTTTTAGTTTTATTTATAAAATTAATAATAAAAAATTACATTTTATTTTTTTAAATAAAAAAATTAAGAAGATCTATTTTTTTTTTAAAAACTTAAAAACTTTATATTATTATTTTATAAAAACTTTTTTAAAAGAAAAATAAACACATAAAATTTGTTTTAAAAATAAATAAAATTGAAAAAAAAATACCCTATAATTAAAACACGTGAACACAGAGAGAAAAATGAATAATCTTATTGATTAATTAGTTACAGATTGTATGTATATATATACATGTACAATGTATATATATACATGTACATAACCAAAGGAGCTAACTAACTCTAACTGAGTTATATGAGTGACTAACTATTGGTTAAGCTACTGACTAATTAACTTAGATGGTCTATAATATTCTCCCCTCAAGTTGGTAGATAAAAATTTACCATGCCAAACTTGAAATTGAGATTGTTAAATTGAGTTGGGATCACTGGCTTGGTGAACACATCAGCTAGTTGATGTTACGTCCAAACATAAATGAGCTTAATAAACCCCGTAACCATCTTTTCATGCATAAAGTGGCAGTCCACTTCTATGTGCTTAGTTCTCTCATAAAAAGTGAAATTGGATGCTATGCGAATAGTAGATTGAGAGTCACAAAACATCATAGAAGAGGGAATATCAACTTGAAAGTCAAACAGGAGGCCCTTCAACCATGTGAGAGAGCAGCAGCTGCTGCCATGGCCTGATACTCGAATTTTACGGATGATCTGGAGACTGTGGTTTCCTTCTTCGATCGCCATGCAACAAGAGAATCTCCAATGAACACACAAAACCCAGTGTCACTCCGTCTAGTATCCAGGCAACCTGCCCAATCCGCATCCACATAATATATTAGTCTCTTCTCTGAGCTTGCCGAAAAAAGTAAGCCTTGACCTACGGTACCTCTGATGTACCACAGCAAATGATGAAGGGCATGAAGATGTATAGTGGGAGGTTGGGATAGAAATTGGCTAAAAGTGATGTCCGGGCATGAGATGGTGAGGTACATCAATCTCCCTATAAGCCTTCTATAGCTCGCGGGATTCTCGAGCAACTCCCCATCTGAGCTACTAAGTCTTAGGTTGGGTTCCATAAGCAAAGAGGTAGGCTTAGATTCAGCACAATTGGTGTCTTCAAGGATGCTAAGGGTGTACTTACGTTGGCTAAGAACAATTCCCTCATCTGATCTTGCCAATTCCAAACCCAAAAAATACTTCAAATCACCAAGAATCTTCAATTTGAAGAGCAATTCCAATCACTTCTGCACTTGTACAACGTGTCCTTAGATGGACTGGCTAGAATAATATCGTCTACGTATACAAGGAGATAGACTATTTGGTCCCCACTACTATAGGTGAAAAGGGAGTAATCGCGCCTCGATTTTTTGAAGTGGTGGCTAAGCAAAGATGAACAGAATTTGCAAAACCATTGATGTGAAGCTTGCCTCAAACCATAAATGAACTTGTTCAACTTACATACAAGTCTAGAATTTTCAGAATTATAACCGAGAGGTAGGTCCATATATACCTCTTCGAATAAATCCTCATTCAAGAAATCATTGTTTACATCCATTTGAAGCAAAGACCATTTGTTTATGGTTGCCAACAACAGAAGCACTCGAACAATGGTGATTTTTACCGCGGGTGAGAATGTGTCCTTGAAGCCTATACCAGCTTGTTGGGTGTATCCTTTTGCAACTAGCTTGGCTTTATATCTATCCACAGAGCCATCTGCTTTGTATTTGACTTTGCAGACCCATCTGCAACCAATGGTGTGTTGGCCAGCAGGCAGGGGCACCAAAGACTAAGTGATTGTGTCTTTCATGGCCTGGAACTCTTCATCCATTACTCTTCATCATTCTGGAAACTTGACCGCTTGATGGAAGAAGGCGGGTTCAGGGATTGCAGCAATATTGGCAATGAAAGCAAAGTGAGGTTGAGAGAGATATTTAAAATTCACGTGGTAAACATTGTGGGAATGATAATCCTTGAGGTACAGAGGTGGTCTTGATGGTCTAGATGTTCGATGAGGTTCAGAGGTGGGAATCGCTTGAGATGAAGCTCGGACTTGTTAAAGTTGTGGCTCTACATTGGTGGCAGGTGAAGAGGAACGAGGTGTCACATCGGGAAGGCAAAGAGGCATGACCACATCAGGAAAGATATCAATAATGGTGCTGGAAGTCTTAGAAGATTGTTGAAATGGAAACTCAGACTCCATAAAGGTAATATCCCTCGATATAAAAATCTTCTTAGCGATTGGATCATAGAGCTTATATCCCTTGCAGAAGGATATCAATGAAAATTGACCGCATTTGGAAATGAAGGTGGAAGCATGAGCTAGACAACCAAAGACTCGTAAAGAATGGTAGTCTGGCTATTTGGAGAATAACTTCTCATATGGTCAGCTATATTGAAGGGATGGACTTGGCAATCTATTGATGAGAAATGTGGTAGTCAGAACACATTCGTCCCAAAATTCAATTGGGGCCTTGGATTGAAAGAATAGAGCCCGAGCCACATTGAGCAAATGCTAGTGTTTTCATTCAACTATGGAGTTCTGCTCAAGCCTTTTGACACATGAGAATTGATGCACTATCCCTTTCGAATTGAGGTATTCAGTGAGTGAAAGTTCACCTGCATTGTCTGATCGCATTTGCTTCACCCTAGTCTTAAATTATATTGAGTCTCAACCATATTGTAGAAATTGATAAGAGTATTAGCAGCATCAAATTTATGTTTCAATAAGAAGGTCCATGTGAATCAAGAGTGATCATCCACAACAGTAAGAAAAAATCTCATATTATTATATGTAGGGACACGATAAGGTCCCCAAATGTCACAATGAACCAAATAAAAAATGGCAGAAAAAAATTTATTATTTGATTGAAAGGATAAACGCCTAAGTTTGGCTAATGGACACACATCACAATTAGAGTGATTGAATTTTAAGGGTGTTAAAGACAAAATAGAATTCAACCTATTGAAGACTTTTTTAGATGTATGTCCTAATCTTGCATGCCAAGTAGAGCTCCTAACAGAAGAAAGTAAATGACAATTATCAACATCAAGAGAAGGAGCATGCATTAAGGGTGGTGATTGCAGAACAAACATATCATCAACTTCATCACCTTTGTCAATCACCTACTTGAAATTCTCGTCATGTATCACAAATGATAGGTCAAAAAAATGGACACTACAATTTGACAATTTTAGAAGTGAACTACCAAAATCAAGTTGACTCTTAAGGATGGAATGAATATGATATTAACAAGTGTTAAAGAGGGGTTGAGGACAACATTACCAATGGCTAATGCACGGATTTTGGTATGATCAGGTAAAGCAACAAAGTGGTTAGATAATGGTTTTGGGTTAACTAGAGAACTATAGGAGTTGGTGATATGGGTAGTAGCACCTAAATCAACAATCTAGGTACTTGAAATTACCTTTTGGTCCATGTAACAAGAAGAGAACTCTTCACCTGCACATATCTCAGGTTCAATGTCTTGAATGGCTTGCTGTGTATAAAGAAGAGCCATCAATTGGCTGTATTGAGCTGTCGTGAGAGACAAGGTAGAGGTGGGTAATGAACCTTGCACTTCTTGAGCATGATTCACTTGAGCCACATGATGCACCTGAAGCTTTGGAGTCTTGTTTTGCAGATAGCTTGGTGGATAGCCATGAAGACGATAACACTTGTCTTCAGTGTGTCCCATGAGTCCACAGTGAGAGCAAGTTGGATGATCTTTCTTATCCTTTGGCTTCAAATTTTGATGCATAGAGAACTTTGAGGATTGCTTGACTGCAAATGCCATGTGCTGGCTAGGTTGAGGAGAAGTGAGTGCCCGTTATTTCTCTTCATGCAAGACCAGAGAAAAAATTTTGCCAATATAAAGGAGGGGATCCGATAACAGGATTTGGCTTCTAACATTTGTCAAATTTTCATTGAGCCCCATGAGGAACAGCATGACATATTCTTGATTGAGGTAGGTTTGAATTGATTTGACACCACCGCAGGAGCACGAGACCAAAGGATTGAAGGTATTGAGATCTTCCCAAAGAATCTTCAACTTTGTGAAGTAATGTGAAATAGAGAGAGCGCCTTAGGTCAGTGACATGAGAAATCATTTCAGCTCAAAGATGCGAGGTGCATTACTCTGAGAGAAAAATCTCCAAGTCCTGCCAAAGGAGAGCAGCTGAACTCACGCAGATCACGCTTGCAGCAATGTCCTTGGAGATCGAGTTTAGCAACCACGTCGTGACGATGTCGTTGGTACATTGACAAGATTCTGCAAGCACTGGATGAACAATTGGATTTGGTTTTTGCAAAGAACCATCAATGAAGCCTATCTTGTGTTTTCCACTCAACGCAAGACACATTGATCTGCACAATGAAGAATAATTGTCTTGTTGGAGCAGCTGAGAAATAAGCACAAGTCCTGGATGATCACCAGACTGAAGCGAATAAGCCTCGAGAATCGGCGAAGACTGTGCCAGAGAGTTCGAGTTACCTTGAGAGGGATTCGATTTAGAGATGGTGGACATCTTGATCGGAATTGGTGAAGCAAGCATCTCGAAAAAGAAAAGAAGGAGAAGAAAATTGAGGCGAAAAAGTCGGAAAAATTTTCAAGAAAATCACATTGAGAAAGAAAGTGTAGCGGAATCGTAAAGAGAATTCGCTCTGATACCAAATTAAAACGCGTGAACGCAGAAGGAAAAATGGATAATTTCATTGATTAAGTAGTTATAGATTGTTTGTATATATATACATGTACATAATCTAGAGGAGCTAACTAACTGAGTTATATGAGTGACTGACTATTGGTTAAGCTACTGACTAATTAACTTAGATGGTCCATAATACCTATTAAGGCTCCACGAGGATGGGATGACCTGCACCTGCTTATAAATGTAGACAGGAACTGAAAAGGTGATATCTTCTTAAATCCATATTAAATATGAAATTATGAGTTAATACACAAAATGGCCCCTGAAATTTGACCTCCGACTCAATTTAGCCCTCAATGTTTCAATTCACTCCAATTGAACCCTGAAATTTTGACCCGTACCTCAATTTGGCCCTTCTGTGGCTTCCCATCACCGGAGAGCTGACCTGGCAATTTTGGTTGATACCTGGCACTATCAAAACGACGTTGTTTAACTCTTGGCACCTAAATTGTTTAGAAATGATGTCGTGTGACATGAGAAAGGGGTACGGTTAAACCAAAACTCAAACGTTAACCACTTCAAAATGAAACCCCAATTGACCCTTCTTCTTCCTCCTCTTCCCCTCGTATACGTACCCTCAAAGAAGAACCATAGGTGTCGCTGTAACTAAAGCTTGAAGCTTTTCTTACTTTTTTTGCCCCCATTGTGAAGACTAATTGCCTGAGAATCACAATCTCTTCAAAAACAGGTTAGTAACAAAATAGTTGCTCTCAACATACGATGCTCTGTTTTTTGCAAAATGTTGCATGAGGTTTGTTTTTCAATTTTTTCGCTCTATTTTCATCATTGAAACTTTGGGGGACTTTGGTTGATTACGATTGTTGATGATGGTAGAGTTATTGTATGCTAGGGTTTAATTTTTTTTATATGTATGTGGTTGTGATCAACTGAATCTTATAATTTTTTGTGTTCCCCATTTAAAACACATATTGTAAGAGATAGATGATGCACTTCTTATGTTCAGATGTACCCTTTTTGATACAAGCTAAGCCTATTAGCTATGCACTATTTCTAGAATTTTGAGAATGAATTGTTTCATACTGCGGCAGTGTGTCTAATGCCACTAGCACTTGCGTTATTAGGACTAGGGGGTCAGTTTGCTAATTTGCTTCGAGATTCTAGTAACCTATGGTTGCTAATACGTTTATTCATGATTAAAAAGAAGAAATAAGAACAACTAAATTAATCTTTCACTTTGCAGAGTGTCAATCACAAAGTGTGTTGCAAGAGAATATTAGCAATAATTTGACCAAGACGCCAAGTCTAGACTCTAGACACTGAACTTGTTGCCTACATGTAAATTATAAATTGGAGTAAATTTCTAGAGATTATAAATTCCTATGAAAATACATGTAAGACTTGTTTTCGAATTCTATTATTTAATTTTTGTTTGTATTCTAAATTTGTCTCTATAATTTTACATAA
The DNA here is from genome assembly GCF_000816755.2 of Arachis ipaensis. Taxonomy (NCBI): domain Eukaryota; kingdom Viridiplantae; phylum Streptophyta; class Magnoliopsida; order Fabales; family Fabaceae; genus Arachis; species Arachis ipaensis. The sequence goes on along the minus strand of NC_029787.2, from coordinate 48,673,775 downwards.
TTCAATTGACACTAAATTCATTTTGAATTTTGATCTGACTGTCTAATCCTTAGCATATCAGTACAAACCAAAGGCCTAAATTTTCACCTCTTAGATATTTGATGCCCATTATATTATTCTATCCCTTGTAGACAGTGATATTTGGTTATGATTAACTTATTTAATATATTAGAACTAGGCTCCAGTTGAATTGTCTGTAATCTAAGTTACTATTTTTAATAAATTAAAGTTAGTATTATTTTTAACTATTGTGTCTTTTTGAATCTTATTTATAGATGGATGAAGGTATAAGTATTGTGTATCATCATGGAGATAGTTTTGTCATAAAACCAAATGGCAGTTTGGTTTATGACAATGATCACACTGATGAGTTGTCTGGGCTGGATGAGGATGTAGTAGACGTATTTTCACTGAGAGATTACTACAAGGTCCTAGGTTATGACAACATGACTGAGTGTTGGTGGCTTGTTCCTGGTAGACCTATGAAGAGTGGACTGCGAGCACTAAGTCATAACACAGTTAAATATTTTTTGGATCCATTTTATTGATGTTATTTGGTTATATATTGATATCTTTTAATTGGGTTGTATTGATTTTTAATTCTGTTAAAAATCTTACTAGGTCCCTCCATTAGACCCACCTCCATCTCCACCTCCACCTCCACAACATGTGACAAGGCCTAAAAACCTACAATCTAAGAGAAAAATAACTTCTAAGATGGACCCAATGCAAGGAGCAAGCTCTGGGACAGCTGCACGCTTGGCAGAATTTATGAAATTCGTCCCCACCCCGGGCTTCAAACCACCAACAACAAAATAGAATACAATTTACAATGTTGACCAGAAGTTGTGTAGGACATATTTTGTAGAGTGAATTTGATCAAACTATACTCTTTTGATATTTTGAGACTCTATTATGTAGGGTAATCTGTTTTGGCTAATAATATTCTGAAACTATGTTATGTAGGATATTGTGTTGTGTTATAGATACTGTGCTTTTGTTAATGTTACTTATCACTGATGACAATGATTAATTACTATGTGTTACTACATGAATGACAATCTTTTGTTTTTTATAACTTATTTTGTAAAATTTTATACCTCTTTCATATAATCTCAGTTTTATACAACTTTCACAGTACACATTATTACCCAAGAGAACATAAAACTCCATTTCTAGTTTGTCATCAACTTCCAGGTCCATGAAAAAAAAATAATTAAATACATACCAATATTTTATTCACATAATTGATATCACATTTACATATATTTTATCCCACCTAATTGATGAGCAGATATTTTATACGCTTTTTGCATCATTTTCATATAGTTTTTATTATGTTTTGTTTAAGATTTATTATGTTTTCATAGGTTTTAGTGTTAAATTCATATTTTTGGATTCTACTTTGAATTTGTGTTTTATGGTGATTTCAGGTATTTTCTTGCTGAAATTGAGGAGCCTGAGCAAAAGTCTGATTCAGAGACAGAGAAAGCACTGCAGATGCTGTCAGGATCTAACCTCTGTGCACTTGAAGGAGCTTTTCTGGAGATACAGAAGTCCAAATTGTATGCTCTCTACAACTATGGAAATAAAACATCCAGGGCTTTCCAAAAATATATAATAGTTCATACTTTGATTTAGAAATGAAGGTCCAAAACTGGTGTTCAATGCCAACCACCATCCATGTTCCTGGCGTTCAACGCCCAAAAGGGGGTAGCTGGCATTGAACACCCAAAAGGGAGTCCCAAGCCAGCGTTCAACGCCCCTAAGGGGTATTAGCACGTGGAGACACCCTTAGTTCAGCCCAAACACTCACCAAGTGGGCCCGGAAAGTGGATTTTCGCACCTCTAAGTCTAATCTATCATATTTCTATAATCTTTAGTTATTAGATTAGTATATATAGGAGAAGATCACTCTTGTTTAGGATCTTCTTCCTCCCTCATTATTTTCGAATACTATTATGTACAGTATGAGTCACTAAACCTCGTAGGTTAAGGTTAGAAGCTTTGATTTTTATGGATTAATAAAAGTACTACTGTTCTATTCAATTCGTGTGTGACTCTATTCCAAGATGTATCTTCGTTCTTCAACCTTATGAATGGGATGATCTGTGACAGTCATCTTCATTCTACATCAGTTCAGTGAAAGTCCTAACCAGAGATCACTGAACCACCAGCTTGATTATACATCTCTTAGACGGCTAATCCACGACTTCGTTGGGGACTTCTCGAGACACCAGTTCAGCCGAGGTATGGGGAGATTAGGATCTTCGTGGTAGAGGCTAGAACCAAGGGCGTAGTATTCTCTGATCCAGAAGATTCGACCTTGTCTGTGGTTTTTTTAGTAGGATTATAAAGGGGATGAACTGCAGGAGCTTCACCCTCCTTCAGATTGGGCGCACACTAAACCTAGTGTTCGGCTTGAGAGAGGAAGATTCAGCAGCCACGACCGTACGACGTTGATCACTTACAGCCTTCCATGGAAGGAATCACTCACAGTTGGAGAAAGACAGTAGGAAAGGTTGATCCAGAAGAATGAAGCATCTCCGAAGCCTCAACCGTTCTCTTATCACTAGTTTCACTCAAATTAAGTAATTTCCTTCCTATTTATGTTTTATGTGTTTATCTCAACAAACTATCTTTTCTAATCGCCTGACTAAGATCTAAAAGGTGTCCATAACTTGCTTCAAAACAACAATCCTCGTGGGATTGACCCTGACTCACCTCAGGTATTACTTGGACGACCCAGTGCACTTGATGGTTCAGTTGTGCAGAGTTAATTTTTGTGCACCAAGTTTTTGACGCCGTTGCCGGAGATTGTTCAGATTTGACAAACTACCGGATCATCTTGTTGCTTAGATTAGGTATTCTTTATGGTTTATTTGCTCTTTTGTTTGTGTCTTTTGTTTTCTTTTTCAAAAACTTTTCTTTTCTTTATCTTTTATTTGAGTCTTGTGTCAATCTTTAAGTTTGGTGTCTTTTTAAGTGTTTTCTTTTCTTTTCTAACCTTTTGAAAATTAGAGTCTTTGATTTCAAAAAGTTTGGTGTCTTGTTGGTGTTTCTTGGTTTTTCTTTCCTTTAGTTTTTCGAAAACTATTCTTGGTGTTCTTCCTTGTATTTGGAATTGTTCTTGCTATTTTTCCTATTTGATTTTTAAAATTCTAAGTTTGGTGTCTTTTAGTGTTTTCCTTCTAAAATTTTCAAAATTAGTGTCCTTGATCTTCAAAAGTTTTAAGTTTGGTGTCTCTTTGTGTTTTTTTTTCTTAAATTTTCAAAAAGTGTTCTTGAGTGTTCTTCATTGTGTTCTAATTGTTCTTGTTATTTTTCTTTTTTGATCTTAAAATTTTTAAGTTTGGTGTCTTTTTGTGCTTTTCCCTTTCAATTTTCGAAAATTTTAGCTTTTGATTTCAAAAATTTTTAAATTTGGTATTTTCTTGTTCGTAAAGTTTAATTTTTAAATTTTAAATCCTATCTTTTCAAATCTATTTCAATCCTTATCATATCTTATCTTTTTCTAAATCTTTATCTTATTTTTTTCCTTCTTTGAATTTCAAAAATCCTATCTTATCTTATTCTAAATTCAAATTTTAAAATTAAAATTTTAAATTCTTATCTTATTTTAATTCAAATTCAATTTTCAAGTTTTAAAATTTTAAAATCAAATATTTTTTAAAATTCAAATTTCAAATCTTTTGAAAAATTAAATCTTTTTCAAATCTTTATGTTATCTTGTTTCAATTTCAAAATTCAAAATCAAATCTTTTTCAAGTGTTTTCAATTCTTATCTTATCTTGTTGACTTTTCTTTTCAATTTTAAATTTCAAAATTTTATAATCAAATCTTTTTTAAATCTCCTATCTTATCTTATTTTCAAATCTTTCTTAATTAGTTACTTGTTTTCTCTTTCTATTTTTTCATATCTTTTTAAAATCTTTTTCAAAATCTTTTTTAAATCCTTTTCAAAATCTTTAAATTTTAAATATTATCTTTTTTATTCTTTTTAAATCTTTACCTTATCTTTCTTTTTGAATTTAAAACTTTTAAATTTCAAATCTTTACTTTCTTTCAACTTTTAAAATTCAAAACTTTCTCCTTTTAATTTCAAAATCAAATCTTTTATTTTGTTCTTAAATCTTGTTAATTAGTTAGTTACTTGTTTTATCTTTTATTCTCCTTTCTCTTTCCTCTTTTTCAAAACTTCCTAACTACTTTCTCTTTCTTCTTTTTCGAAAATTCCCTCTCTGATTTTAAATCTTGTTAGTTAATTGGTTGTCATATCTTTTCTTAATCTTTTCTTTTCTTATTTTTTCGAAATTTCTTAATTATTTTTTATTTTTGAATTAGTTTTCTATTTTTATTTTATTTATTTATTTAATTTTCAAAAAAATAAATATATTTAATTCTTGTTTCTTTTCTTCTTTTTGGTATCTCACAGGGAGCTCTCTATACTCTGACATAGAGACTTCCCACTTTTCCTTGTCTCTTGTTTCTGTATGCAGGAACAGGTAGAGTGCAATATGGATCTAGAGGAAGAGCACAACCAAGAAGAACCTTGGGATCTTATACAGCCCCCACTCATGACTTTTATGAAAGGAATATTAGTAGACCTCCTATTGATCCAGATGACTTTAAGGTCAACTTCGGCCTGATCATGCTGATGCAGCAACATTACCAGTTTAATGGACTTCCACAGGAAGATCCAAACAAATTCCTCTCTGACTTCCTACAGTTATGTGACACTGTAGAGACCAATGGAATAGAGCCTAAAGTCTGCAGGCGAATACTCTTTCCATTTGTTCTGAATGATCAAGTAAAGCTATGGTGGATTTATGAGCCTAGAGGAAGTGTGAACATTGGGATAAGGCTGTTAGCAAATTCCTGAACAGGGTCTCCTCCTCACAGAGATGGACTAAGCTAATGACAGACGTTCAGACCTTCAGGCAGAAAGAGGGAGAATCCCTCCACGATGCTTGGGAAAGGTACAAGCGGATGATCAGGAAGTGTCCCTCTGCCATGTTCGTACGTTGGTGCAGGATAAAGATCTTCTATGAAGGTCTCTCTGAGATGGCCAAGAGGTTATTGGATCACTCTACATGTGACTCTCTATACCCGTGGAAAATGACATTCAAAGAGGCAGATGAGCTCATTGAGAGAGTTGTCAATAACCAGTACTTATATTCATCTGAGGGGACTATAGTTGCAAAGATTGTTGGGAATGAACTTATGTTGGAACAAATATATAATAGCATGCAGAATCAAATTGCTGAGGTTCATAGTAATCCTCCAGATACTCATTATGATATGAGTGGTAACCTCCCTCAAGAGAGCAACACTGGTGTTGAACGCTTTTTGGCATCATTTTCATAAAGTTTTCTTTATGTTTTGTTTAAGTTTTATTATGTTTTCATAGGTTTTAGTGCTAAATTCACATTTTTGGATTCTACTTTGAGTTTGTGTATTTTATGGTGATTTCAGGTATTTTCTGGCTGAAATTGAGGAGTTTGAGCAAAAGTCTGATTCAGAGACAGAGAAAGCACTACAGATGCTGTTAGGATCTGACCTCCGTGCACTCAAAGGAGCTTTTCTGGAGTTACAAAGGTTCAAATAGTGCGCTCTCAACGGGTATGGAAAGCTAACATCCAGGGCTTTCCAGAAATATATAAAAGTTCATACTTTGCCTTGGAAATGAAGGTCCAAAAATGGCATTCAACACCAACCACCAGCCTCATTCCTGGCGTTCAACGCCCAAAAGGGAGTCACAAGCCAGCGTTCAATGCCCCTAAGGGGTATTATCACGTGGAGACACCATTAGCTCAGCCCAAACACTCACCAAGTAGGCTCGGAAAGTGGATTTTTGCACCTCTAAGTCTAATCTATCATATTTCTGTAATCCTTAGTTATTAGATTAGTATATATAGGAGTAGATCACCCTTGTTTAGGATCTTCTTCCTCCCCCATTATTTTTTAATACTATTATGTACAGTATGAGTCTCTAAACCTTCTAGGTTAACATTAGGAGCTCTGCTGATTTTTGTGGATTAATAAAAGTACTACTGTTCTATTCAATTCGTGTGTGACTCTATTCTAAGATGTATCTTCGTTCTTTAACCTTATGAATGGGATGATCCGTGACAATCATCTTCATTCTACATGGGTTCAGTGTGAGTCCTAACTAGAGATCATTGAACCACTAGCTTGATTATACATCTTTTAGACGGCAAATTTACGACTCCGTTGGGGACTTCTCGAGACACCAGTTCAGCCGAGGTATAGGAAGATTAGGGTCTTCGTGGTAGAGGCTAGAACTAAGGGCGCTACATTCTCTGATCTGGAAGATTCGACCTTGTCTGTGACATTTTGAGTAGGATCATCAAGGGGATGAACTACAAGAGCTTCACCCTCCTTCAGATTGGGCGCACACTAAACCTGGCGTTCGGCCTAAGAAAGGAAGATTCAGCAGCCACGGCGTTGATCACTTACAGCCTGCCATGGATGGAATCACTCACAGTTGGAGAAAGACAGTAGGAAAGGTTGATCATCCAGAAGAATGAAGCATCTCCGAAGCCTCAACCGTTCTCTTATCACTAGTTTCACTCAATTTAAGTAATTTCATTCCTATTTATGTTTTATGCGTTTATCTCAACAAATTATCTTTTCTAATCGCCTGACTAAGATCGATAAGGTGTCCATAGCTTGCTTCAAAACAACAATCCTCGTGGGATCGACCCTGACTCAGCTCAGGTATTACTTGGACGACCTAGTGCACTTGCTGGTTCAGTTGTGCGGAGTTAATTTTCGTGCACCACTAATCGAGAAGCTACAATCACAAATCCAAAAGTAATGATAAATACAGACAACATAATATTCCACATTCTTAATATTCTAATTTCAGCTTCAACTGCACTAATTTTCCATCCCAGAGAAATTTTCCAATGATCTTCACTAACTGGAGTTTCATTTCTCCTAACTATGGCCTCTTCCTCTTTACCGTCTGCCCATTTAAAAAAGCCGCACCATCTCTTACCGGCAGTCTACAAATTAAAACCAAAAACCTAAAAAAAAAATTTGAGAGGAGGAGCAACTACAAAACCAAGAAGAATTTGAGAAATGAGACACACAATCAAGTTGCAACAATTCAACTAACTCACATTATAGTTAGGGTCTCCATAAAATGGTCTCTCTAGATTGGAATCTGTCTCAGACCATCAAAAAATTGGACACAACCCACAACTGCACCAATGGAGAACCTTCCCACCTCTGTCACGATGTGCGTTCTTCACTCAGCCACCATGCGAACGAACTCTACTAGAGCTGCCTGAGTCTTGGCTGTTGCTCTCCAACATGCTTTTCAATTCTTGGAGAGACTCTTACGATTTGAGAAAATTGGGATTGCTAGGTTTTATTTGAATTTTTTAGAAGTTAAATTGATGCCTTCAAATATTTCGCCACGTCATCTAACTGCTATAGTGTCAGGTGTCAACCAAAATGCCAGGTCAGCTTTTTGGTGACGGAAAATGATGGAAGGGCCAAATTGAGGCATGAGTCAAAATTTCAGGGTACAATTAGAGTCAATTAGAATTTTGAAGGCTAAATTAAGTCGGAGGTCAAAATTTAGGGGTCATTTTGAGTATTAACTCATGAAATTATAATATGCTCTAATTTATTTTAGGTATATAAAAAAATTACATTTAGAATTATAATGTGGTTTTGTTAATATAATTTCTCGGCAATTTTATCATGTGGTTGACAATGCATGAAGATTTTTATACGCTTTAAATCGCTTGGTTTTTCAATTATATGGATGAATTTTTATGTTTTTTTTTTTACTTCATATTGTATTTTTTTTTAATGAATGAATTAATTTAGTTAACAAAAAAATTTAAATGTGTAGTATTATTCATTTTTTCCTCTTTTTAAATTTTCTATCTTTTACCTAGCTAATTCAAGTGGATATTTATTTTAGGTTAAATTACACTGTTGGTCTCTACACTTTCAGTAAAATTGTAAATTGGTCTCTACACTTTAAAAGTTTGTAATTGGGTCCCTAAAGAGAATTAAAATTTACAATTTAGTCCCATCGTTCAAAAAGTGTTTGATTTAACAGAATATTCTGTTAAATCAACACTATTTGACCGGCAAAGACTAAATTGCAAATTTTAATTTTCTTTAGGGGCCTAATTACAAACTGCAAATCGATTTTTCAATTATTGGTTAACAAGTGATCCGGCAAATCGGTTTTTCAAT
>NC_029787.2:48664297-48665470 GCF_000816755.2 Arachis ipaensis | reverse complement strand
TATTAAAATTAATACTATCAGAAAATATTTCAAATTTAATATTATGAAGAAAAATAAAAAAATTATATAAGGACTAATTTGATTAATTTTTAAAATTTTAGGGATGAAAATGATTTACGTCTGGACTTTCAGGGACTATTTTGATTATAAATAACTTTTTTACATGTCAAGTGACATGTGTCGTGCTAGGTGTCTCTGACCTGACATATCAACTAATCTTCTGATGACACATGATATTGACCTACCAGATTATCATGCTACGTGGCACTTAACGTGACACATCATCATCTAACTAACGAAAAGACCGATTTAACTTACGTTTTATCTTTCAAGAACTAACATGACTAAAAAAATCATTTGAGAACTTATTTGAAGAATGACTGATCTTTTAGGGACAAATTTTACTATTAATCCATTATTTTTTTTCTTCTTCTTCTAAATCAAATGCAAAGTGCAATCAGACACTAGAAATGTGATCAGTGCCAATAACTGATCCAATAGTGGATGTATGAAATGTGAAAGATTCACCCAATTTCACTGCATCTGAGACTCTAAGCCTTGTTCCTTGTTGACCTACAACAGTTAGCTGCTATTGAATCTATGCTTTTCAAATAAGATATACTTCTTAGAACACCATAAAGTATGCTGCATGCATATGCATCCCCGGCACCACAAGTATATACCAGAACACATGGAGACGGGGAAATATATATGGCATCACCCTTTAGACCGATGTAGGAGCCTCTATGGCCGTCAGTTACCGATACTAGCGGAACATAGTGGCTCAGATACCTTGTAACCGAAGCTGAGCTTTCCTTTGCGTCGAAATTGCAGAGAGTTCTGACCTCATCACTGTTTGCGAAGATTAAATCCGCATGATTCCCGATAATTTTCCTGATGAAAGAAGAAATTGCAGCATGGAAAGGAATGAACTCTAGGTCTACATAAATCTATGAAGAATAGTGTCAAGTAATAATAATAATCTTAGAAATCATCATAGTGTCTCGCAATGCAGGAAATCATCTATGGACGACGTTTTTGTTAACAAGTCCAAAAATTGTTTTGTACTCCTCGAATACGTATACATTTAACGGTTATATGTATGAGTTAACATGTCAAGTTAGCAATTTCTGTTAATGAATTACACGCTAAAAAATAGACGCTAAATTTTAA
>NC_029787.2:48660452-48664211 GCF_000816755.2 Arachis ipaensis | reverse complement strand
TAATTATCTTTTAATTTTAAAATTTTTAATTTTTATATTTTTAAATTTAAAATTAATTATTTATTTTTTTTAATAAATAGAGAATAATTTTTAGACATTATAACAAATATCAAAATATTAATCGCTGCCCTATATATGAGTCATATATATTGGTTAATTAGTAATTTGCTTCAATGGACATTTTAAAAGAATTGCAGAACATTATCTTGATCCTTCAAATTAAGATATGTACGGAGTCAATAATTTTATGATTAAAAAAATTAATTTTTATTTCATGTATGTGTTATTGTAAAGCTTATGCAGCATAGTTGACATTGTGGGCGAACAAAATAGCATTCTTTTTACTTCTTAGTTTGGCATAAAATTCTAGTTACCTATACTATATAGTATATACTATATACAGGTGCAACATAAAAATCTTAGTTAGCCGTAATTGTTGTATTAATGGTTGTTAATGCTTAAAAAGGATGCATATGTCGTTTGTGTATATATATATATCCACGATATTCTTTAATCTGCCGGTTAAAGATTATAATTTATCGTAGATTTAAATTTTAAGGTTAAATATGATTTTGGTTTCTAAGGTAGGGGTTAAAAATTTATTTCGTCCCCGACCTTTTTTTCGCTACAAAATAGTCCTGAAGGTTTAACTAAGTTTTAAAATCGTCATTCTGACGAAAATACCCTTCCTCCTTCTTCCCCAAAATCAATCAACATTAACTAGAAATAGAACAGAAGCCCAAGTTGAACTAGAACTCACCACCACCACCATTATTATCATAGTTGTCATCATTATCATCAGAACTTATCCAAAATCAACCAAAAGCAAAACAGAAATCCAAGCTGAACCAAAACTCACCGCCACCACCACCATTATCATCATGGTCATCATCATCATCATCAGAAGAACAATAATTGTTACTTGATATTTATTCTATTAGTTAGAATTTGTTAATATAAGCTGTTATTTCTCTTTGTATAGAAAGTTGTTAGTAGTGGGTTTGATTGCACATGCTGAGCTGTATAGTTAGTTAATGCAGCAATACAATTCTGTTAGAAGTAGTATTTGTATAAATAGCAAATTGTAGCATTGTATTCTTTGAGTCTCATTATTATACAAGTTCAATTCTCAATTCCTTCTTGACTTCTCTGTTCTTGTTCTTCTCCATGCTCACATGCAAATTTCACATGGTGCGGTAAGCGTGGATGGAGGAACGTTGAGATCCTAATTGAAGGATGAGAAACTTGCTCTCCAATTCACAATTTGTTGACGTGATTAGAGAAGGATGATGAGTCCAGCTTCACAGTTGAAGCGCTTGTTCGCGGTTCTTGGATCGTGAATCTTTTTCCCCCTTTTTCTTCGTTTGATTTGAACTTACGCAATTTCTTCTCCTTTTCTTCATACCTATTTGAAATATCAGCATCTGCTCCTCTTCTTCATATATTTCTTTTCTTCTTCTTTCTTGAACTCACACCGTAGAGTTTGATGAGAGCTTTGTTATCTCACTGTCTTCCCGTTAAGGAGAGATAACGAGTTTTCAATCAACGAGATCAAGAGAGAAAGGTTACAACCGCTTCTGGCATCTTCGCAGAAATAGAAGGAAAATCAAATTCAAGTGATGGATCCATAGGAGGTGGTCCTACGATGGACATGCAACAATTTGCAGCGTTCTGTAGTCAAGTGGCACAGATCCAGAGCCATATCAACAAGACAAATCCGAATCAAGATCTCTCAAGTCCTTATTACATACTTGCTTCTGAAAATCCAGGTATACCTATTACCAATGTAATTCTTACTGGTTCAAATTACAGTGCGTGGAGCAAAGCTATGACTAATGCTCTTACATCCAAAAATAAAATTGAATTTATTGATGGCACTATCCTGAAACCTGAGAAAACTGATCCTGATTTCAAGGCATGGCAACGATGCAATACCTATGTAGTTGCTTGGATTAACCTTTCCCTTATTCTAGAGATCTATTAGAGTGTTCTTTAGAACAACATAGGCTACGAATTATGGAATGACCATAAGCATCGCTACTATCAGGGTGATAGGTTTCGAGTATCTGAATTGAATGAGGAGGTTTATGCACTAAAATAAGGGGATTTGTCTGTTACAGCTTATTTTGTCAAACTGAAAAATCTTTGGGAAGGGATTGATGATTTTAGAAGTATACCTGGTTGTGATTGTGTTAAATGTGAATGTAGCTTAGGCATTGTTAGGAAACATAAGGAAGAGGACAAAGCCACCAAGTTTTTGCGTGGTCTTGGAGAGCAATATTCTACTGTTAAGTCCCAGGTTATGTTAATTTATGATTTGCCTAGTCTGAACAGAATTCTGTCAATGATCACTCAGCAAGAAAGGCAGCTGTTTAGCTTTGATAATGCCTTAGATGCTAAGATTTTGGTAGCCTCTTCTCAGCCTGACAACAAAGGTAGAAATCTGTCTAAAAAGGGGGGGCAAAATCGCATCGAATTGCAGTGCACTCATTATGGAAAATCAGGATGCATCGTGGATAATTGCTATAAGAAGCATGGTTATCCACCTAACTTCAAACCCCGATTTGAGAAAAAGTCTCATGTCCTCAATTGTATGACTGCATCAGACAATCCTGAAGATGAAAATGATGATTTCAATGTTCCACAATTGGTTAGAGGTGAATCAACCATTAATGAATTCACTCTAGAGCAACGAGAAGCTCCTTTAGACCTACTCAGCAAACAAGATGTGCCTCATTCTCATAGTGTCAACCAGATTTCAGCCAAAGCAAATCCTTCTCCTTATACAGGTAGAATGGTAAACATTTTACAATTTGATTTTCATGTCAAAGCTCTAAATATTTCAATCAAACCCACTACTAACAAGTTTCTATACAAAGAGAAATAACAGCTTATACTAACAAATTCTAACTAATAGAATAAATATCAAGTAACAATAATAGAATCATAAGAAGAAATATAAGAAGAATAAGAACAACAACAATGATAATGGAATCATAAGAACAACAAAATTCAAAACCTACCACCATCCAGAACTTAGAAAATCAGAACTTAGAAAACCAGAACAATCAAAACTCAGAATTATCAACAAAATTCAAAACTAAAATTCTTCCTCTTTCATTATCAAAACTCATGCAATTACAATAATAAAAAATTTCCAAATTCATCTTCTATTACAAAAACAAAAAAATCCATAAATATAATTACCAAAACAAATGACGAGACGAGGTGTGATGGCGAAGAAGAGCTGCGGCAAGACGAGGTGCGACGGCAAGGAGGAGGTGCGGCGAGATGAGGGTGAGGCGACGATGAAGGCGAAGGCGAGGTGATGACGTCGGCGAGGGAGAAGAGCAGCGACGTCCACCCTCACGGTGAGATCCAGCGGCGAGGACTGAACGATGAGGAGGAGGAGCAGCGGCGGCGAGGAGCAGCGGCGGTGGCCCTTCCCCTTCCCCTTGCCTTCCCTTGCCTCTCTTCTCCCTGAACCAAAACCCAACCCCCCTCCAGCTGATACCCTCCCCCTTTTCCCTTAACCTGTGTTTCTTTTCTTTCTTTTTTTTTAGTTAAGGGTATTTTTGAAATAAAAATAAAAAATTTGGTAAAAAGGACGATTTTTAAAACTTAGTTAAACCTTTGGGATCATTTTGTAGCGAAAAAAAGGCCATTGACAAAATAAATTTTCAACCCCTACCTTAGGGACCAAAATCATACTTAACCTTAAATTTTATTTAAAGATCTATTGCTTATTTATAAATTACT
>NC_029787.2:48656219-48660386 GCF_000816755.2 Arachis ipaensis | reverse complement strand
CACAAAAAAAATCACCTTCATGTGATGTATCGCTATATTATTGTGTTTATTTTTTATCTCCGAATTTAATTATATTCATTAAAAATGAAAGTAGGTGAGTAGGATATTTCGTTATTTATATAATTTGTCCAAGTGGCGAATACTTTTTTCTTTGTTCAAATTGAATAATCGTCGTTGGGTTTGATAAGTTCTTGATATATCAAGGGCTGATTTTTTTAGCAACGGACAATGGTGTTGTATTATTTTTGGTTATGGAGAAGTAATCTGATCTTGCCTGTGAAATAGGTCGGTTATTGATTTCCGAGCTATTACCACAAAGCTTGAGTACCTGATTCCCGAGTCCGAGCTTTCTTCTTTCCGAGGAGATATGAGAGTATGAGCCAGAAAAAAAAGGAGGGAGTGTACCTGCAAAGGCACTTCGAAGCTTAAGTCAGTATATTGTATTCTCTTAAAAACTTACTTTGGTAGAGCATTTTACCTTCCTTTATATGATGAGTTCGTCGTCTGTTATGTTCTTGGCATTAATCGTCAGTTTTGAAATGATTGATATTGTAACTGATCGATATGCCGTTAGAACGTCGGTTACAGTAGGGGTATTATTCTGACCGAGTTATGGTTCATAAAAGGCCGAGCTTATAACGGGTGACAGTTACAGCTCTTAGTGACAACGACTATAACGCCGAGTTATAGCTCGCATTTAAGGCCGACCATATCACAGCCCCAAGCTTGACCTGAGGGAAAAATTTTTAATGAAGCAGGTTGAGCTTATTTATAACTCAGTCAGACGAGTTATTGAGTGAGCCCCCAGTTCAACTTACTTCATTAAAAATAAAATATTTGTTTTTAGTGACGTGGGGTGTAACGTTCCCCTTTTACTGAGGACAGAGGGTTATTTATTTGCATTTAAAGTTGTGGTATCTTCCCAATGCCTGCTGCGTCGTTTGACGTGACTGAGGAGCAGTTAGACCATTTTGAAGCTTTGATTTGTGATGTTATTCTTATTCCCTTGTTTAATGCTCCATTTGTTGCTTTGTTTCATTTTGCCGTTTGTTTTTTCTTATTGTTTGAAGGTAGAATGAGTAAGAGAGGTATGTGTGTTTTATGTTTCTGCTTCTAATTTTTCTTCTTGTGCTTTCGTTCCCATCTCTGTGCTGCCTTCTGTTTTGTTCGTAATGGGGTTTGAAAAAGAAGGGAAGGATGAGATTGACTGGTTTGATGAGTGGGTTAATGATGATGTGAAATCTCGAGTGTCGTTGTTTCTTGATGAAGCTGCGGTGAAGGAGGTGGATGTGGGAAGGGTGGTAAGGGTAGGTTCTGGTTTGCAGGTTGAGTTTTTACCGTGTATTGTAGATGACTGTTGCCATGTTCTAGGGCCGATCATCATTTTATAGAAAAAATTATTTAGAGTTTTTCTACATGCATAGTTGTGTGCTAGAGGAACTGAGAGTAAAGTTGCCGTTTACTGATTTCGAGTGTCGGGTATTGAGGCAGTTAAATTGTGCTCTGTCCCAACTTCACCCAAATGGTTGGGCTTTTCTTTGTTCGTTTGAGATTTTGATGGAATACCTGGAAGAGACGCCATCAGTGGATTTATTTTTCTCTTTGTTTCAAGCAAAGGGGGTTTGGAAAGGAGGATGGATTAATCTTAACAGTACTCCTGGCTTTGGCATTTTCAGGTTGTATAAATCTTCGTTTAAGGATTTCAAAGAAATGTATCTGAAAGTTAGAAACTTGAAAAAGGAATTCCCTTTTTATATTGATGAGTATTTGGCCGAGAAGTTTCCATTGTGGTGGTGCTCGGAACCTCAGAACATATTCGGTCCCGAGGTTATATCTCTGAGGAATGTTTGCTTGATTGAGTTCTTGGTTGAAAATATTGGTCGTATGGATTTGATTTCTATGTATGAGTTATTGAAGTGGGAGGAAGATAGAGATTCGTTGTAGAGTACCTGGGTGAGTTTAGGGTTCTGTTTTGCTTATCTATCATTTTCGTATATGTTTCTGATAGGTTGTGTTTGGTTTTTTGTAGGTGGTAAATATCCTGGTGTTTCGGCTGCATCACTTAGATCTCGATTCAAGAACAAGAATTTAGAAAAAGAGATATCCTCATCAAATCGTGAAAAAGTGGCTGTGACTGGAGAAGTTAGCTAGCCTTTGCGTGGGCATATGAAGGTAATTGTAAAGAAGCGAAAATCTGAGGTTGTGGAGGTGTCCAAGGATTCGAGTGGGAAGGAGCGTGGGGTTCCTTTGGAAGAGATACAAGCTTTTTTGGGTAACCAGAAGAAGCTTCATGAGGTGTCTGAGACAAGCGAGGGTTTATCTGTGTGGGGGAAGGAGTATCCCTATATGGCTGTGGTTGACGAATATTGTCAATCTGCTGCCGATGTCTCTCTTGCGAATGAGGTTGGGGAACCGGTGATCGGGCAATACATGCAGGTATGTTCTGAGTTTGTTTGTTCTTTTATGTTGTTGTAGGAAAAATTTGTTTTTGAGCTGTATTGGTAATTTTTTCTTAGGTTGTGGGTTTGCGCCTAGCCAATCTTGGGCGGAGCCAAGAGTTAAAGCACAAAAGGGCTTCTGTGGAGAAGGAGGATCTTTCTTTGGTGAAAGAAGAACTTAGGAAGACTAAATCTGTTGTTGCCGAGCTTGAGAATAAGTTGAGTAGTGCTGAGAAGTTGATGAAGGAGACTAAAGATAATTATGCTAAGGATGTCAAAGATTTGAAGAAAAAGGAAAGTGATTTGGCGAGGATGGAATCTCGGTTGATTGAGGTTACTGCTCGGCTTAAAGAGATGGAAAACAAGAAGAGTGATGAGATTTTGGATTCCTTTGTTGAAGGGTTTGAAAGGGCATACTTGCAGGCGAAGTTCTTAGCTCCGGAGGCTGATCTGTCTCAGATGGATCCTAGGAAAATTGTTCGTGACGGAAAAATGGTTGAAGATGATGGTGTTGCTGAAGATGAGGCTGAGAATGTGTAGGTTGTGTTCTTGATATTTTGTATATGTTCCATTCTGATGAATGTTTTGGTTGTTTTTGAAGTTATGGTTTGGATTGTAATGTTTTAGACTTTGTTATAAGTACTTGTAGTAGCTATGCTAATGGATTTGTTTGAATGTTTTTGATATGTTATTGCTGGTGTTGTTGGTTGAATGCTTTTGAAAAAAGCTATTTGCTTATTTGGTTGGAATATCTATTTCAGAATATTCCGTATTTGTTCACTATAGTAATGCCGAGTATTTTTGGATTTGAAAAAATATGTTCGTCATTTTTGGATTTTGATAGTAGACGAAGTTTGCGATTGTAGTTGAAGTTTGAGAAGGCGAAGATAATTGATGCATAGAGCTTTAGTTTATGTTTGCAGATAGACTGTATGCATTAATTTTGATGAACCTTTGGGTACAAAGGTGCAGGTAGGCTAGCCTCGTTAAAACCTCTCCAAGCAAAACCCTTGTTTGGGAAAAATCTTGGTAGTAGGAAAAAGAGTACAAGCCTGTCCCCGACTTTTAACTATAAAATTTCTTTAGAGAGGAAACATTCCAAGTATTAGGTAAGACTGTACCATTTAAAGTTTCTATTCTATAAGCTCCGTTGCCGAGGACTTCTGTTACTCGGTACGGGACGTCCCAGTTTGTGGCGAGCTTTCCGTGGGTGGGTGGTTTTCGTGCAACCTCCGTTTTGCGAAGCACCAAATCGCCTTTTGTAAATGTTCGGCTTCTTAATGATCTGTTATGTTGACGGGCAAGTGCTTGCTGTGTTGCGAGTTAGCGTAGTGTGGATAGGTCTCTTATTTCTTCAATGACATCAAGGTCGATTTGCCGAGCTTCATCTTGGCGATCGAGGTGAACTCTGAGCGACTTCTGCGAGACTTCTAGTGGTATCATAGCTTCGGAGCCGTAGACCAAACGGAATGGTGTTTCCTTGGTTGATGATTGCTGTGTTGTGTTGTATCCCCAAATGACTTCAGGTATTAGATCGGCCCATAGCCCTTTGGTGTCATCTAGTTTCTTTTTGAGTGCATGTAATATGACCTTATTTGCTGCCTCCGTGAGTCCGTTTGTCTGAGGATGCTCGACGGAAGCAAAGTGCTGTCTGACTTTGAGGCCCTGCAAAAAAGCTTGAAATTTTTGATCGGCAAACTAGCGACCATTGTCAGTGATAATGTGTCGG
>NC_029787.2:48649812-48656156 GCF_000816755.2 Arachis ipaensis | reverse complement strand
TGAAAGAGATAATTTGTTGGGATGTGATTTTCGCCAAAGATTGGGCTTCAACCCATTTTGAAAAATAGTCAATTGCAACAACTAGGAACTTTACCTGACCCGGTACTGTACAAAATGGTCCGAGTATATCGAGTCCCCATTTGTTGAAAGGCCAGGTGATGAGCGGATAATTTATACGCTTTTTGGCATTGTTTTTAGTATGTTTTTAGTAGGATCTAGTTACTTTTAGGGATGTTTTCAATAGTTTTTATGTTAAATTCATATTTCTGGATTTTACTATGAGTTTGTGTGTTTTTTTGTGATTTCAAGTATTTTCTGGCTGAAATTGAGGGACTTGAGCAAAAATCAGATTCAGAGGTTGAAGAAGGACTGCTGATGCTGTTGGATTCTGACCTCCCTGCACTCAAAGTGGATTTTCTGTAGCTACAGAACTCAAAATGGCACGCTTCTAATTGCGTTGGAAATTAGACATCCAGGGCTTTCCAGCAATATATAATAGTCCATACTTTGGCCGAGTTTAGATGATGCAAAAGAGCGTTGAACGCCAGTTCTACGCTGCTGTCTAGAGTTAAACGCCAGAAACACGTCACAAACCAGAGTTGAACGCCAGAAACACGTCACGAACCAGAGTTGAACGCCAGAAACACGTCACGAACCAGAGTTGAACGCCAGAAACACGTCACGAACCAGAGTTGAACGCCAGAAACACGTCACGAACCAATTATCTCTTTGATCTCTTAATCAGAATCTTCGTGCTATAAGTGATGCCAAGGCATCTTAGGCTAGTTTCACTAGTATTTTTCTGTTAGTTTTAGTGGTTTTATGCATTTTCTTGAGCTTAAAGTAACCAAAAAAGGTTAAATGAAGAACAAAGCAATGAACCATCCAAACAGTATGATTTTGTTTTGTTGTGCATCTAATAAAGCATGGTTTCTTATGCATGAACTTGAATCCTCAGGACAACTGCTGAAAGAGTGCACTAAACATTGCATGTAAAATGCAATTTGCCTCTAAGTTTGGTGTGCCTGAAGGCACCCCAAATTTTATTCAAAATGCATTCAATTTTTAGTGCACAACCAAAGATTAAGTTTGGTGTTCCCCTTTGAACACGGTTCATGAAAAGCACGAAGTTCCTCTGGATTTCGAAATTCATGACAAGTATACCATTCGCATGTTTTAATGCTTTGGTTTCAATTACTTAGGGTAGTAAATTTGTTTAGAATCAAAGAGCCAAGGTGACTATGATTTATTAGAATTAAGCACATTCATTAAGGTCAACCAATATGGATTTCATGTCATCAGGAGACTTGACCAAACACTAAGTTTGGTGTCCAAATAATAAGTGTGCATACATGTAGAAGTCACGGCTATAAGCTCATGAAGACAATCATTGATTTACATGTGCAAGTACTATTCACATGGACCGAAAAATGATAGCAAACTTGTTTGTTTGTGCAGGTACAAAAGAAAAGACAAAAATGGAGGAAAAAGACAAAGGGAGGCACGGTGCTTGGTCAAAAAGAAAGTTCACAAGTCTTTGAAACTAATTCTGGAAAAAGTTCATAAGAAAAGACAAAGGAAGCACAAGTGGTCAAAAAGAGGCAGGAAGCAAGAAGAAGCAGGATCCCAAGAATTAAGAAGAACCAAGCAATAAATAAGAGGTGGTCTCGTTCCTTAATAATCAAATGATCATTAGTGGATTGTCTTTATGAGCTTTCTTTCATCATAAGTCATTTAAGTGTTATGTGGAGTTTTTTTTTTTAGTATGAGTGTCTGTTTATTGCTTTGAATAAAGTGAATGCCTAGATGTTTGGATATAACTTCACCTTCTTAAACAAGTGCTTGCCATGCTTGTTCTGTTTCCAAAAATAAAAGAAAAGTTTGAACAAAAGTAACTTGGCTAAATTAGTGACAAATCAAGTAGAATTAAGTGGTGGTATGCATGCTTGATTGTTTAGTCAGATCACTGGAATTAGAGTGTAGAATTATCATTCTTTGTGTAGAAATTGAAAACTGTCTATGGATCTTGATGAATAAATGTCTTTGGCCATAAAAAAGAAAGAAAAAGAAGAAGAAAAAGCCACTGAAAAAGGGCAACCAAAAAGAAAAAAATTGAGAAAATAAGCTAGGCACCAATGGTTTGAACTTCTGAGACAAATGCCTGTGGTGTTTATGTATTAAGGATATGCTTGGAAGAATAGGTTCTGAGGAGTGTTTCAACACTTGGTAACTTGGGTTAACTAATCCGGGATTATCAACCAAAAGTCCATTATCAAGAGCAACCTAAATACAAAACATTTAGTCACACAAAGAGGTGCTGGACATCAATGTCTCAAGAAGAAATGTGAACTAAAATGCCTAAAGTGGATATGTGTAATGCACTGATAAGAAAAAGAAAATGCCAAAGGCGTCTAAAGGACTTGACCTTCACTTTTACCTTCACTTTGAGCTAGTTTTCATATCTTTGTAATTGAATTCAGAGCTATGACTCACTAAACCCCCTTTTCATTGGGTTAGGGAGCTCTATTGTAATTCAATGAATCAATAATAGTTTATCTTCTTCTTCAATCTTTTCACAATTTTGGCACCGTTGCCTGAGACCACAATTTCGTGCACCAAGTTTTTGACGCCGTTGCCGGGGATTGTTCGAGTTTGGACAGCTGACGGTTCATCTTGTTGCTCAGATTAGGTAATTTTCCTTTTGTTTTATTTTCAAAAATTTTTCAAAAATCTTTCAAAAATTTCTCATCTGTTTTCGAAAAAAAAAATTAATTAATTAAAAATTCTTTTCAAAAATTTTTATTATGTTCTTCAGAATTTTTAAGAATGAATTCTAGTGTTTCATGAAACATGTTGAAGCCTGACTGGCTGTAAAGCCATGTCTAATTCTTTTGGATAGGGACTTCCAACCATCGGCATAGAGGCAAGTTAATTTGATAATTAATGAGCAGTATATTCTGATGTTACATACTAAAGCTTGACTGGCTATTAAGCCATGTCTAACCCTCAGATTGGAGCTTTAGACTAAGAGTGCAAGATTCCTAGAATTCATATTAAAAATTTTGGAATCCTTATTTTTCTTTTTCACAAATAATTTTTGAAAAAAAAAATATACAAAAAAAATCATAAAATCATAAAAATCAAAAATATTTTGTGTTTCTTGTTTGAGTCTTGAGTCAATTTCAAGTTTGGTGTCAATTGCATACTCATCTTGCATTTTTCGAAAATTGCATTCATGCATTGCATTCATCATGATCTTCAAGTTGTTCTTGATAAACCTTCTTGATTGATCTTCATATTTTATTGTTTTGTGTCTTTTCTTGTTTTTCATGTGTATTTTTGCATTCATAGTGTCTGAACATGAAAGATTTCTAAGTTTGGTGTCTTGCATGTTTTCTTTGCATTGAAAATTTTTCAAAAATATGTTCTTGATGTTCATCATGATCTTCATAGTGTTCTTGGTGTTCATCTTGACATTCATAGCATTCTTGCATGCATTCATTGTTTTGATCCATAACTTTCATGCATTGCATCATTTTCATGTTTTTCTCTCTCATCATTAAAAATTCAAAAAAAAATATCTTCTCCTTTTTATTCTCATAAATTCAAAAATTTGAGTTGACTTTTTCAAAACTTTTCAAAATTTAGTTGTTTCTTATGAGTCAAATCAAATTTTCAATTTAAAAATCTTATCTTTTTCAAAATCTTTTTCAAAAATCAAATCTTTTTCATTTTTCTTAGTTATTTTCGAAAATTTTAAAAACTTTTTTCAAAAATTTTTTTCTTATTTTATCTCATATTTTTCGAAAATAACATCATCAATTAATGTTTTGATTCAAAAATTTCAAGTTTGTTACTTACTTGTTAAGAAAGATTCAAACTTTAAGTTCTAGAATCATATTTTGTGATTTCTTGTGAATCAAGTCATTAATTGTGATTTTAAAAATCAAATATTTTTCAAAACTAATTTCAATCATATCTTTTCAAAAATATCTTTTTATCTTATCTTTTTCAAAATCATATCTTTTTCAAAAATTTGATTTTAAAATATCTTTTCTAATTTCTTATCTTCTTATCTTTTCAAAATTGATTTTCAAATTTGTTTCAACTAACTAACTAGCTTTTTGTTTGTTTCTTATCTTTTTCAAAACTACCTAACTAACCCTCTCTCTCTCTAATTTTTGAAAATATCTCCCTCTTTTTCAAAAATTCTTTTTAATTAACTAATTATTTTAATTTTATTCCTAATTTTCGAAAATTACTAACCTTTTTCAAAAACTATTTTCGAAAATCACTAACTCTTTTTCAAAAAATTATTTTCGAAAACCTCCCCCTCTCATCCTCTTTTATTTATTTATTTATTTACTAACATCTCTTCCTCACTCACCAAAAATCCGAACCCCCTCTCTCTCTCTCTCTGAGTTCAGATTTTCTCTTCTTCTTTTCTTCTACTCACACAGGGACCTCTATACTGTGGTAAAAAGGATCCCTATTATTATTTTTCTGTTCCCTCTTTTTCATATGAGTAGGAGCAAGGACAAGAATATTCTTGTTGAAGCAGATCCAGAACCTGAAAGGACTCTGAAGAGGAAACTAAGAGAAGTTAAATTACAACAATCCAGCAAGCACCTTTCAGAAATTTTCGAACAAGAAGAGGAGATGGCAGCCGAAAATGGGCGCTGAACGCCCAGAACAAGCATCAATTCGGCGTTTAAACACCAGAATTGCATGCAAAGGCATTTTACATGCCTAATTGGTGCAGGGATGTAAATCCTTGACACCTCAGGATTTGTGGACCTCACAGGATCCCTACCTACCTCACCATCTCTCTCTCCATTCATGGTCATCCCTTCTGTTTTCCATTTACCACTCACATCCATACACCCACCTACCTTCAAAATTCAACATCTCTTTCCCACCCAATCCCACCCATATGGCCGAATACACACATCCCTCCATCTCCTCCATATCTTCTTCTTCTTCTTCTTCTTCTTCTTCTTCTATTCTTTCTTCTTTTGCTCGAGGGCGAGCAACATTCTAAGTTTGGTGTGGTAAAAGCATAGCTTTTTTGTTTTTCCATAACCATTAATGGCACCTAAGGCCAGAGAAACCTCAAGAAAGAGGAAAGGAAAGACAATTGCTTCCACCTCTGAGCCATAGGAGATGGAAAGATTCATCTCACAAGCCCATCACTAAGAAAAATGATGGAGCAAACAAGAGAGCACATTCATGGATCTCAACAGGCACATGAAGAAGCTCATCATCAAGAAACCCCTGAGATACCTCAAGGGATGCACTTTCTTCCACAGAATTTTTGGGAGCAAATCAACACCTCCCTAGGAGAATTAAGTTCCAACATGGGACAACTAAGGGTGGAACATCAAGAGCACTCCATCATCCTTCATGAAATTGGAGAAGATCAAAAAAGCAATGAGGAAGGAGGAACAAAGACAAGGAAGAGACATAGAAGAGCTCAAGGACATCATTGGTTCCTCAAGAAGGAAACGCCACCATCACTAAGGTGGATTCATTCCTTGTTCTTACATTTTCTATTTTTCGTTTTCTATGTTATGTGCTTATCTATGTTTGTGTCTTCATTACATGATCATTAGTATTTAGTAACTTTGTCTTAAAGTTATGAATGTCCTATGAATCCATCACCTCTCTTAAATGAAAAATGTTTTAATTCAAAAGAACAAGAAGTACATGAGTTTCAAATTTATCCTTGAACTTAGTTTAATTATATTCATGTGGTGACAATACTTTTTGTTTTCTAAATGAATGCTTGAACAATGCATATGTCTTTTGAAGTTGTTGTTTTAGAATGTTAAATATGTTGGCTTTTGAAAGAATGATGACAAAGAGACATGTTATTTGATAATCTGAAAAATCATAAAAATGATTCTTGAAGCAAGAAAAAGCAGCAAAGAACAAAGCTTGCAGAAAAAAAATAAATAGCGAAAAAAAATAGAAAAAGGAAAAGCAAGCAGAAAAAGCCAAAGCTCTTAAAACTAAGAGGCAAGAGCAAAAAGCCAATAACCCTTAAAACCAAAAGGCAAGGGTAAATAAAAAGGATCCCAAGGCTATGAGCATCAGTGGATAGGAGGGCCTAAAGGAATAAAATCCTGGCCTAAGCGGCTAAACCAAGCTGTCCCTAACCATGTGCTTGTGGCGTGAAGGTGTCAAGTGAAAACTTGAGACTGAGCAGTTAAAGTCAAGGTCCAAAGCAAAAAAAACAGAGTGTGCTTAAGAACCCTGGACACCTCTAATTGGGGACTTTAGCAAAGCTGAGTCACAATCTGAAAAGGTTCACCCAATTATGTGTCTGTGGCATTTATGTATCC
>NC_029787.2:48642688-48649556 GCF_000816755.2 Arachis ipaensis | reverse complement strand
AGTAGACATTCAGGGCTTTCCAGCAATATATAATAGTCCATACTTTGGCCGAGTTTAGATGACGTAAAAGAGCGTTGAACGCCAGTTCTACGCTGCGGTCTGGAGTTAAACGCCAGAAACACGTCACAAACCAGAGTTGAACGCCAGAAACACGTCACGAACCAGAGTTGAACGCCAGAAACACGTTACAACCTGGCGTTCAACTCCAGAAAGAGTCTCTGCACGTGTAACATTCAAGCTCAGCCCAAGCACACACCAAGTGGGCCCCGAAAGTGGATTTATGCATCAATTACTTACTTCTGTAAACCCTAGTAACTAGTTTAGTATAAATAGGACTTTTTACTATTGTATTAGACATCTTATGATTTTTAGTTCATCTTAGGATCATAGTGATCACGTTTTGGGGGCTGGCCATTCGGCCATGCCTGAACCTTTCACTTATGTATTTTTAACGGTAGAGTTTCTACACTCCATAGATTAAGGTGTGGAGCTCTGCTGTTCCTCATGAATTAATGCAAAGTACTACTATTTCTCTATTCAATTCAACTTATTTCGCTTCTAAGATATTTATTCGCACTTCAACATGAATGTGATGAATGTGACAATCATCATCATTCCCTATGAACGCGTGCCTGACAACCACTTCCGTTCTACCTTCGATTGAATGATTATCTCTTGGATCTCTTAATCAGAATCTTCATGGTATAAGCTAGATTGATGGCGACATTCATGAGAATCCGGAAAGTCTAAACATTGTCTGTGGTATTCCGAGTAGGATTCTGGGATTGAATGACTGTGACGAACTTCAAACTCGCGAGTGCTGGGCGTAGTGACAAACGCAAAAGGAGGGTGAATCCTATTCCAGTATGATCGAGAACCTCAGATGATTAGCCGTGCTGTGACAGAGCATTTGGACCATTTTCACAAGAGGATAGGATGCAGCCATTGACCACGGTAATGCCTCCAGACGATTAGCCATGCAGTGACAGCGCATCGGACCATTTTCCAGAGAGGATGAAAAGTAGCCATTGACAATGGTGATGTCCTTACATAAAGCCAGCCATAGAAAGGAATAGGACTGATTGGATGAAGACAGCAGGAAAGCAGAAGTTCAGAAGGACGAAAGCATCTCTATACGTTTATCTGAAATTCTCACCAATGATATACATAAGTATTTCTATCTTTATTTTCTGTCTATTTATTATCTTATTTTCGAAAAACTCCATAATCAATTATTATCCGCCTGACTGAGATTTACAAGATGACCATAGCTTGCTTCATACCAACAATCTTCGTGGGATCGACCCTTACTCACGTATGGTTTTATTACTTGGACGACCCAGTGCACTTGCTGGTGAGTTGTATCGAAGTTGTGAATGAAAAACGATTTATTAAGACGTGCGTACAGAGTTTTTGGCTCCGTTGCCTGAGATCACAATTTCGTGCACCACCAGGTGACATCGGAGTGATGCATATCCTTGGCTGGAATATGTATGATGGAGGCGTGCTTCTGACAATTTTCACAAGTTTGGACCTTGTTTTTGCTATCATGCTTTAATGTTGGCCAGAAGAAACCTGCACGGAGTATTTTGGAAGCTAGGCTCCAAGCTCCTGTATGTGTTCCGCATATTCCCTCATGTGCTTCAGATAAAGTTATCTCGGCGTCCGCCTTGTTGAGGCATTTGAGCAGTGGCCGAGTATATCCTCGTCTGTATAAAGCTCCGTTAAGTAATGTGAAAAAGGTTGCCTGTTGTCGGAATCATTTTACATTCTCAATTCTTTCTGGCATATTGCCTGTTTGTAAGTACTTGATAAAATCGTCTCGCCAATCCGTTTCCTGTGTAACACTTAGCACATTTGTTAGAGTAACGCTGGGAGATGTTATAGTAGATTGATGTAGTATGGATAAATCGGATTGTGAACTGCCGAGTTTGGATAAAATATCGGCCTGTTGGTTTTGCTCTCGTGGGATGTGTTGTATTTCAAATTTTGAAAACTTTGAAATAAGATCTTTTACTAAGAGCAGATATTTAGATAGAAGAGGATCTCTAACCTGGAAAGGGTCGTTTACCTGTTGAACGACCAATAGGGAGTCACAGTATACCTCTATGGCAGATATGTGTAGGTCTAAACATAGTCGGAGTCCTGCTACGAGTGCTTCATATTCGGACTGATTGTTGCTTGCTTTAAAAGCCAAATGTAAGGAATGTTTGAAGATAGAACCATCATTGGCTTCTAGACGTATTCCTGCGCCGCAACCTTCTTTGTTGGATGAATCGTCTATATATAACCTCCATTGTTTGGTGTGGTCCTCCTCTAAGGGTATTGTCAGTTCTGCGATAAAGTCGGCTAAGAATTGTGATTTAATCGGCCCTCTGGATTGATATCTTATGTCGAACTCCGAAAATTCTATTGACCATTTGATTAGTCTTCCTGCAATGTCTGGCTTGTGTAAGACTTGTCGTAGTGGATGATCTGTTCTAACGTTGATGACATGACTGTGGAAGTAAGGTCTGAGTCGTCTCGCTGAGAATACTAGTGCCAAGGCGAGTTTTTCTATTCTCAGATAATTAATCTCGGCGTGTTGAAGCGTTTTGCTGACGAAGTATACTGGAGATTGAATTCTGTCTCGTTCTGCAACAAGAGCAGAGCTTATCGCCCAATCAGTTACTGATAAATATAAAAATAAATCTTCCCCTTCAAGGGGCTTTTGTAGGATAGACGGTTGTGAGAGAGTTGTTTTTAAGGTGGTAAAAGCTCTTTCACAATCGTCAGTCCATTGAAATTTGTTTTTCTTTTTTATGATTTGGAAGAAAGGGATTGACTTTGAAGCTAAACATTGAACAAATCTTGATAGTGCAGCAAGTCTTCTTGTCAGTCATTGTACTTCCTTTATTGTCTTTGGGCTGGCCATATTCACAACTGCTTGGCACTTTTCCAGATTTGCTTCAATGCCTCTGTTTGTTAATAAAAACCCCAAAAACTTACCACCTTGTACGGCGAAAGCGCATTTTTCTGGGTTCAGACGCATGTTGTATTTGCGTAGTTGGCCGAAAATTTCTGATAAGTCGGTAATATGGTCGTGGTTGACCTTTGTTTTGGCGACCATGTCGTCGACGTATACTTCTATGTTTCGGCCGAGCTGTTTGGCAAAAACTTTGTCCATAAGGCGGTGGTAAGTTGCTCCTGCATTCTTTAGTCCAAAAGGCATAACTTTATAACAGTAATTACCGAAGTCAGTAATGAATGCCGTTTTACTTTGATCAGAAGGGTGCATAAGAATTTGGTTATAGCCCGAATAGGCATCCATAAAACTTAAGGTAGCGTAACCGGAAGCGTTATCTACCAAAGAGTCTATGGAGGCTAAGGGATAAGAATCCTTCGGACATGATTTGTTTAAATCAGTAAAGTCGACGCACATGCGCCATTTATCATTTTGTTTCTTTACCATTACCACATTGGACAGCCATGTAGTGAATCTGGTTTCTGTAATGAAATTTGCATTGATCAGCTTTTGAGTTTCTTCCAAGGCTGCCCTTCTTTTTTCATTTTCGACTTTTCTTTTCTCTTTTTGTACAGATCGTGCGGATGGGTTTATCGCCAGCTTATGGCTGATGATTTGTGGATCGATGCCGGGCATATCAGAAGGTGTCCATGCGAACAGGTCGGTTTGTTGTTGTAGAAAGGTGGTGATGGCTTCCAGTTCTTTCCCGGTGACTGATTTTCCTACAAAAGTAAATTTGTTAGGGTCATCAGTGAAAAACACCTTTTATAAGTCATCAGATGGTGAAGGTCTTTCTCGGAAGTCGACTCTTGGATTTAGTTCAGCTAGTGCGGGGTTATTGTTGTTGATGTCAACATTGTTGACCTGCTGTTGTGGATGATTTTGAAATTTCATGCTGATATTGTAGCATTGCCGTGCTTCCTTATGATCTCTATGGATTGTCACGACATGATCGTCCTGCACAGGAAACTTAACACACAGGTGAACTGTAGATACAATTGTGCCGAACTTGTTTAAAAAAGGTCGGCCAAGTATAAGGTTATATGGACTTATGCAGTCTACTACTAAATATTGAATGTTGCATGTTTTTGAAAGAGGATGTTCACCTAGTGTGGTTTGTAACTGACCCTAGTATCGGAACTCGCTCCCCTGAGAAACCGACGAGGTCTCCGCCTGTTGACTAGAGAATATTGTTGCTCAGCTTCATTTTTTGAAATGTTGAATAGAAGAGGACATCAGCGCTGCTTCCGGGATCCAGGAGGACCTTCTTTACTAATAAGTCTCCCAATTGTAGGGTGATGACAACATGGTCGTCTAAGTTCGGTATATTAGAATTGAAGTCCGCTTCTGTGAATGTGACTTGTGGGAGTGGGGTGTTGATCTTAGTTTCATCGCCTGGGTTGTCTACCGAGCATATTAATCGGTATGATCTTTTTCTTGTTGAATTTGAGTATCCTCCGCTGGCGTATCCTCTTGAAATACAATTAATTATACCTCGGGGTCGTTCATAGTTGCTCGGTGTTGCCCTTTCTTTTCCCCGATGCGATTGCTCGGGAAGGTCAGTAGTTGTAGATGCGGGACGTTTATGCATGTGGCCTCCAATATATTTGTCGAGGTGGCCTTGCCGAGCCAGTCTTTCCAAGAGATCTTTTGCCACCACACAATCGTCGGTAGTGTGGCCGTGATTTTGGTGGAATGCGCAATATTTGGACTTGTCCACGTTCTTGGCATCTTGATAGGTACCGGCCTTACTTGGTGGTTTGATCAATTTTGAATTCAGGAGTTCTTTTATGATGTCTTCACGTTCGATGTTGAACTGCGTGTAAGAATCAAATCGGGGAGTTAGCTTAAAATTTTTCTTACTGCTTTGGACCTTGTTGTCGTCTCTGAAATGTGTTTTGTCCGACTTTCGAGCTTGTCTTAGTTCCTCGATATCAATTTGTCCTTTGGCCTTTTTGCGGAACTCGGCGAGAGTCTTCGGCTTAGCTACAGCAATGGTTTCTTGGAACTTCCCAGGCCAGAGTCCGCTTTTGATTGTGTGAAGATGGACTTTAGGGTGAAGGTCTGGTATGCTAATGGCGACCTTCGTGAAGCGGGTCATGTAGTCTTTTAAGCTTTCATTTTGGCCTTACTTTATTGTATTCAGGTAATCTGAATCATGGAGGTAGATTGTAGATCCAGCGAAGTGTTCTTCAAATAGCTTCGCCAGCTGCTGAAATCGGGAGATAGAACCTGCAGGCAAAGCACACAACCAATCAAGTGCAGGACCATCCAAATAATTAGGAAAACAACGGCATAAAACAGTATCTGATGCACCGTTGACGATCATTATTGATCGGAGCTTTTTGATGAATTTCTTCGGATCTCCAAGTCCATCATAAGGTGTGAGGGTTAGCGGCAGGGTGAATCTCTTTGGCGATTCAAAGTTTATCACCTCTTCTATGAAGGGTCCTACAAGTTCGTCGGACTCTTCCTTTTCATGTTCGGGTTGAACTTCGTCGGCTCGAATAGTTTTCGAGACATGAGAGGGCTGGGAATGATGCTCATAATCGTCTGGTTGCTGGTGATGAGTGTCATTATGCTCTATTCGAGTATGGTACAGTTCAGCGATTTGAGCGCCCATTATCTGATTTTCATCGGCCATTCGTTGATTGGCTTGTTGCAGCTCGGCTACTATCCACATAAGCTCGGATAGTGAGGGAGGTGGTACGTCAGCCATGGGTACGGGTGAAAACAATGGGACCAAAAGAAAGAATTCTATATCTTTGGCCCCACGGTGAGCGCCAATTGATCTTGCCTGTGAAATAGGTCGGTTATTGATTTCCGAGCTATTACCACAAAGCTTGAGTACCTAATTCCCGAGTCCGAGCTTTCTTCTTTCCGAGGAGATATGAGAGTATGAGCCACAAAAAAGAGGAGGGAGTGTACCTACAAAGGCACTCCGAAGCTTAAGTCAGTATATTGGATTCTCTTAAAAACTTACTTTGGTAGAGCATTTTACCTTCCTTTATATGATGAGTTCGTCGTCTGTTATGTTCTTGGCATTAATCGTCAGTTTCAAAATGATTGATATTGTAACTGATCGATATGCCGTTAGAACGTCGGTTACAGTAAGGGTATTATTCTGACCGAGTTATGGTTCATAAAAGGCCGAACTTATAACGGGTGACAGTTACAAATCTTAGTGACAACGGCTATAACGCCAAGTTATAGCTCGCATTTAAGGCCGACCATATCGTAATCTATTTTAATTTAATATAGAAAATTTAAATTGCTAAATTGGAATTCTAAAATTGTATGAGACAATATTTAAATAGAAATCTAAGATTCAGATATTTAATGATGCAAACTTGAAAAGTAGAGAAAACAAATCGGAAATTTGTGTTGAAATATTTTTTTACATTGAAAAGTAAATTGAAGGGTCTAATTGGTATATTTAAAAAAAAATTAATACTAAAATATAAATCTGACCTTATTCGAATTTATATGTTTAAAAGAATTTTAAATACAAAAAATAAATTTGACCCTTAGATTTATTGATTTATATATTTTAAAAAATAATTTAAAAGTAATTACAAATCTAAACCTTAAATTTGTAATTTTCATTAAAAAAAAACCAAATTTTTACATTATTGAAAAATATTATTAAAAAGACAACACTAAAATTAAAAAACGTGTATCAAGTGGTATGAAAAAGGATTTGAGTACGAAAAAACATTTGGTTTTCATTTAACTAGTATCACTTAAAAAGGTTAGAGCGCACCTGCAATTTTATGTTAGATACGTTTATAAAATATTCAATTCCGTTTAGAAATGAACATTGAGTGCAGTAAATTACAGTTAATTAACAATTTTCTTAGAAAA
>NC_029787.2:48609900-48642371 GCF_000816755.2 Arachis ipaensis | reverse complement strand
TTAAAATAATTTTAAAAATTCTAAAATCATTTTTAAAATTATTTTAAAATTTCTAATAAAAAACATCTAAAATGTAACAAAAAGAAGCATTCAAAACCTAACAAAAAAAGATATATCCAAAATCATTTTAAAAAATTTTACAATCTATCAAAACGAGGCATCCAAAAAATATGAAAAAAAGAACATCTACAAATTAAAAAAAAGACATCTAAAACTAATAAAAAAATTATCAAAAATTCAAAACAAAGAAATATCCAAAATTTAGGAGAAAGAAACATCCAAAATCAGTAAAAAGAATATTCAAAACCAAAAAGAAGAAAAAGAAACATCCGAAATGTAAAAGACCTAACAAAAAATAAGATATCCAAAAATATTTTAAATTTCTTTAGAGGAATCTCAATTCAAATTATCATGAGACACATCCAAAACATAATAAAAAATATCCAAAATCTAAAAGAAAAAATTTAGACCCAAATAATAATAAACATCCAAATTTATTGTAAAATTATTTTAAAAATTTCAAAAATATTTTACAAATTCCTAATAAAAAGAAACATCCAAAACCTAACAAAAATAATTATTTTACAAATTCCAAAACTTAATAAAATGAAACATAAAAAGAAATTGAAAAAAGAATATCCAAAAAGTAAGCAAGAAACATCTTAAACTATTAAAAAATCATCCAAAACCCAAAAACAAAGAACATAAAAAATATAAAAAAAATATCTGAAACTTATGAGAGAAAACATCCAAACAGAAGAAGCTGCTGCTCAAAGGGTAATTGGCGGGGCTACACGATGTGAGGAGGGAGTTGTGTTGGTCGGAGGTGCTACGCGTCGCTTAAAGGGAGCAGTGGCGGTCGGCAAAAGGAGGTTGTGGTGCGGCATTTCTTTGTTCGCGATGGGTGTGTGGCGGCGGAAGAATGTTGTGGTGCGATCTTAGTTATACCCTAAATTGATTGACGATGATGAGAAATTTTAAAAGTAATAAAATAATTATTAAGATAAGAGAATAATTATTACCATATGAAGGATAATTTTATGATATAGTTTTTAAATTGTATGACTATGATGCACCACTATTTCGTGGTATATTTTATGCTGAATTGAATGGATTTTACCTATTATTCTCACACTTATACACATAAATTGCATGTTTTACATTTTCCTTTCTAATTCTCTGCTTTGATTGAAAACGTGCTTCTTTGGTCTTAATTTTGCTAATTTTTAATCCTTTTTTATTACCATTCGATGCCGTGATATGTGTGTTAAGTGATTTCAAGTTTTCCAGGGCAGGAATGGCTTAGAGGATGGAAAGGAAGCATGCAAAAGTGGAAGGAACACAAGAAATTGAAGTTTGGAGAAGCTGGCAGCGACGCACACGCATGACTGGAGCATCAGGAAAGCGACGCGTACGCTTGGACGATGCGTACGCGTGACAGAGCGTCATGTGCTGCATTAAACAAAAGTCGCTGGGGGCGATTTCTGGGCTGTTTTTGGCCCAGTTCCAAGCCCAAAAACACTACTTAGAGGCTGCAGAATGGAGCTGGAAGGAGGAATCAATCATTCACACTTTCATTCACAAAAATTAGGTTTTAGATGTAGTTTTCTAGAGAGAAAGGCTTTCTCCTCTCTCTACGTTTTAGGGTTTTTAGCTTTATTTCTTCTCCAATTCAGATTTCCATCTTGCTTTATTTTAGTTTTCTTTTCTACATTCTATTATTCTAGCATCTTAGTTTATCTTCTCTTGTTGATTTATTATTTTCCAATTTAGTTTATGAACTCTTGATGTTAGATTCAATTTCCATATTAATGTAATTTATGTTTTTATGTAAACGATTTATCCCTTTACTTTGTTGTTATTGTTTCCTCTTGCAATTGTTAGTCTTAGGTTTTATTATTCCTTGTTAATTTTCTATGTTTTTATTTTGTACCCACCAAGTGTTTGATAAAATGCTTGGTTAGATTTTAAATTATCTTTTTATATTCTTAGCTTAGATTGAGTAATTTGGAGACTCTTGAATTGTCAAAGTCTCTTGTTGGTTGGCGATTGGAAGTTGCTAGTAGGCTTGAGCTTCACTAACTCTAGTCTTTGATTAGGACTTGTAAACTCAAGTTAAATTGCTCACTTGACTTACCTTCAATTGTTAGAGGTTAACTAAGTGAGAGCAAAAGGCAATTACCATCACAAGTAACTATGATAATGGGGATAGGAATTCTAATTATCAATCCTTACTAAGAGCTTTCTTAATTATTAGTTTATTTTCTTGTCATTTACATTCCTTGTTCAACATTTAAAAACCCAAAAAATACTTTTCCATAATGATAAACCACTATTTTATGGTTTATCTTGTGCTTAATTGAGTGGTTTTTATCATCTCTTTACCCACTTATTCATACTATTTGCATGGTTTTACATTTGCCTTCCTAATTATGTGCTTTGATTGAAAACATGCTTCTTTGACCTTAAGTTCTCTATGTTTAATCCTCTCTTATTACCATTAGATGCCTTGATATGTGTGTTAAGTGATTTCAGAGATTACAGGGCAGGAATGGCTCAGAGGATGGAAAGGAAGCATGCAAAAGTGGAAGGAATACAAGAAGTTGGAGAAATTGTTAAGCTGTCCAGCCTGACCTCTTCGCACTCAAATAACTATAACTTTAGCTACAGAGGTCTAAACGACGCAGTTCTAGATGCGTTGGAAAGCTAACGTTTGGAGCTTCGATTTGATGTATAATATGTCGTAGTTTCCCAGACGATATTCGACGCGAACGCGTGCTCCACGCGGACGCATCGTAGTGACGAAAATCAGCGTATTTGAATTCGCAACCAGCGAATTCTGGGCTGTTTCCAACCCATTTTGCGGCCCAAAAAATACAGATTAGAGGCTATAAAGTGGGAGAATATATCTATTCATAAAAAAGCTTTCACATTCACAATTTTAGGATTTAAATGTAGTTTTTAGAGAGAGAGGTTCTCTCCTCTCTCTTAGGATTAGGATTTAGGATTTCTCTTAGTTTTAGGAGTGACTCTCAATCCCAGGTTCAATGTTTTTCAATTTATATTTCTCTTCTACTTTTAGATACTCTAATACTTTTATTTTTTAATTACTTATGTTGCCCATTTGATTCATAAATCTTTCATGTTAGATTGGATTGCTTTTATTAATATAATTTGAGGTATTTCAGACTTATGATTGCTCTCTTTAATTTATTAATGCTCTTTGTTTATCCAAATTATTTTCATTCAAGTAGATTTTTTTCCCTTTTGGCTTTGGTTGAGTCATTGGAGACACTTGAGTTATCAAACTCATTGTTGATTGAAAATTGGATTTCTTCATTTCATTAATTCAAGTTCCAATAACTCTAGTCTTTCCCAAGGAAAGACTAGGACCTGAGAAATAAAAATTAATTCATCCACTTAACTTACCTTCATAGTTAGAGGTTAACAAAGTGGGAGAAAAATCCAATTCTCATTACAATTGATAAGGATAACCAGGACAGGACTTCCAGTTCTCATACCTTGCCAAGAGTTTATTTTACAGTTATTTATTTATTTTTATTGCTTTGAAAATATACCTGTGCCCATTGCCCAAACTCCAAAACCCCAATTTAAAACCTCAAAACTTGATGAGTATTTTTGGAAAACGAAATTCATTTGTATTGGAACAAGTGGAGGAAGCCATAATAGTTGCAGAGGAAGAAGTGGTTGAAGACTTAGGAAATGCAGAACCTCCATGGGAAAGTCAGGTTATAGAACCTCCTTCCAAGGCGATTGAAATTGATGCTGAGGAGGGTGTACAACCTCCAAGGTGTATCATGGTTGAAGACCTGGAAGAGGTTGATCAAGAGATGGAAATTAAAGAAGAAAAAGCACTACCTCCCATGCCCTTGGTAAGTAATGAAGAAGAGATTGAATTGGAAGAAAGCTACCAAGAGGAAGAGGTTGAAATTAAAGAAGTTTGCAAAGAGGTGGAAATTGTCAAAGAGCACAAGGGAGTGGAGCTTGAAATCACCTTGCCAAAGTTATTGGAGACCCCTCCCCCTAAGTTGCCATCATCCTTCACAACATTCAAGTGGGTAAAATTCATATCCCTTAGCTTTCTAATTCCACTTGAATATGGTCTACTGGAGACGGATGGTCAACTTAGAGCTCTTTGTGGCATAAAGAGTAAAAGGAAGATGGTCAGTGGTAAGAATTGTCCTGCAAGGTTCATTATGGTTGGAAGCTTTAAGTTTAAACGCAAAGGTTGGTATAAAGCTCAACTGAATGGGTCTAGGAAGCTGTTTGGTAGCTACAGTGAGAATTCAAATTACTTATCACCCGGCTGGAAAAATACAGATCCCGACAAAAATGGGTGCAAAAGAAAGACTTGGGACCCCAGAATTCATTCTACCAATCAACACTCTTAGGGCCTTGTCACTTGCTTCAACTTACTTGAAGGCTTTCTGTGCCTAGTTTGGGATCCCGGAGGCCATTGGAATTACAAACATTGGTAGAGATTCCTGGATGAATTTAAGCACAAGCCACCATAACAGGAAGCTCATCAAATGTCCAACTTAAGGACTTTAACTAAAAGTGCTAGGTGGGAGACGACCCACCATGGTATGATCGTCCCTTTTCAATTATAATTTAATTTAGTTTTGCTTGTTTTTAAGTTTTATTTTATTTTATTGAACCTGGATTCATGCATAACATTCATATTAACATTGCATTCTATATACTGCATTATATATTTATATATATAAAAAAAAAGATATTTAAAAAAAAAAGCACGCACGCGACGCGGCAGCGTCGCTGACGCGTCCGCGTCAGGAGGGAACATTGGCCTCTCGCGCGACTGCGTCACCCACGCGGCCGCGTGACCTGAATATCGACGTGAAAAGGGTGCTTGACCGAAAGTTGTGCTGGAGTGGTGATGGACTGGTGCTAAACGCACAAGCCCTACGACGCGACCGCGTGACTGACGCGACCGCGTCATATCCCAATATTGGCCACTCACGCGATCGCATGACCCACGCGATCGCGTCACCCAGATTTTTGGCAATATGCATTTAAACAGAGAGTTGTGCGAACATGAGGCTGCACTCGCGCCAATCGCACAAATCAGGCCACGCGATCGCGTGATCCACGCGTCCGCGTTGCCTGCGCTGCACAACTCATCCAAATCAGCGCCAATTATCTTCTCTTTTCTTTTCTAATCCTAATTTCTTCTATCTTTTCTTCTTTCTTTCTTACTTTATTTCTTTCACTTCTCATTCTTCTTATCTTTCTTTTTATTTTACTTAATTTATTTGCATATTTTATTCATTGCATTTTAATTTTGTGCATACTTTTATTTTTCTTTTCTAAATTTATTATTTTACCATTGGTGTTCAAATGTTCTTCTTCAACTGTTATATCTTTTCTGGTATTATCTTAGTGCTTATGACTTGTTTTATTCTGATTGGGTAACATTATTTAAATCAATGCTAATCTTTTATGATACTTGTACTTCTCTTGCATTGATATGAACTTATACTATCTTGCATTACCCACATTTTCCTCTCCTTTATTGAAAATTTTGCACCACTAGTATGCCATGTGCTTATATTGTTTTCTCACGTACATGTTGAAGCTTCCATGTAAATGAGACCCTTATCATTTGGCATTAACCCAACCATACTTCATTTATTTTCTTATCTCTATTATTGGGTTACCTTTCTTCCCTTTTTCTTTCAGGATGGCCACCAGGAAGAGAACCGGAAGATGTTTACATGGGGAGACAAACAAGTCCATCTGCAAAATCTTCGGAGAAAAGCGCCAGTTAGAATAGTCCGTCCACCTGCACATCTTAGCATACACTGAGGACGGTGCAATCTTTAAGTTTGGGGAGGTCGATACCGACTTCCATGGGTTAGTCACTTCATATTTTAGCACCAATGTTTAATTTTCTTTGTTAAATTAGTTGTTACATTTGCATGTTTATTTGATTTTGTGCATTTAGTTACTACTTGGTTAAAGTAATAAATTCCTTTTTAGGACTCTATTTTTGAAAAATTTCACTAATTTAAATTGAAAATTTTTTATGTTAAAACTCGTTTGGAAGTTGTATTTGAAACATGGTTTTTGAGTTAAAGAACACACAACCTGTGAGATTTGAGCTTATTTATATGGTTACATTATTTAACCATAAATATTTTATTCCTGTGTGTTTTCTTCTCTATGATTGTAATCTATATTTTGTTCCAATCTATATGTCCATTATTTAGTGTATTTACATGCTTGCATATGATTGAGGCCATTGTTTGATTTTAGCTCACTTATCCCAAATAAGCTTACCCTTTAAATCACCCTTGTCAGCCACTTTGAGCCTTTTAATCCCCATTTATTCTATATTTTACCACATCACTAGCCTTAAGCAGAAAAACAAATTAAAAACCCCAATTGAATCTTTGGTTAGCTTAAGATAGAGATTGTGCATAAACTAAGTGTGGGGAAACTGTGGGAACTTGGGTTAATAAGGGAATGTATCATGTTTCTAATTTTGAATATTGGAAAATTTGGGTACCTACTCATGTAAAATAGCAAATAAAAAAAATTCATATGCATTGATATGTTATTCTAGTTTTTATGTCTCTCTAAAAAAAATTAAAAAAAAGAGAAAAAGAAAACGAGAAAAAAATATATAATATAAATAAATAAATAAATAAGGGGACAAAATTACCCCGATGTTAAAAAAGATCAATGCATATGTGATAAAATTAAAGAAAAATTGATACATGAGTATGTAATGCAAAAGTGAAGACTATGGGTAGCTAGGCATGATTCTAGAGTTATATAGAGTATATGTATGTTAGGTGAAAGCTTAGGTTAATTAAAGATTCCATTTATAAAGCTCACTCAGCCATATACATATACCCTTACCCTTACCTTAGCCCCATTACAACCTTGAAAAGACCTCATGATGTTTGCATTGGTATATTAAATATTGTTGATTGGTTAGGTGAAGAACAAATTTTAGAAAGCATGACTAGAGAAGAGTAGAGTGATTGACCCTAGACACTTGAGAGTTAGAGTGATATACACTACCAGTAAGGGTTCAGTGCTCAATTCTATGTTCCCTGCTTTCATGAGCTATCTTCTTACAATTTTACTTGTTTTTTATTGTATGATTTGAATTAGTGAAATCTGATTTATGTTTGTCTTGAAGAGCTTATTTACTTTTAACCAAGTAGGTAGAAACATTTTGCATGTAGTTACATTCATACAGATAGGCGATGCAAACGCGTGCTCCACGCGGACGCGTCGCAGTGACGAAAATCAGCGTGTTTGAATTTGCAACCAGCAAATTCTGGGCTGTTTCCGACCCAGTTTGCGGCCCAGAAAACACAGATTATAGGCTATAAAGTGGGAGAATGCATCCATTCATAAAAAAGCTTTCACATTCACAATTTTAGGATTTAGATGTAGTTTTTAGAGAGAGAGGTTCTCTCCTCTCTCTTAGGATTAGGATTTAGGATTTCTCTTAGTTTTAGGAGTGACTCTCAATCCCAGATTCAATGTTTTTCAATTTATATTTCTCTTCTAATTTTAGATACTCTAATACTTTTATTTTTTAATTACTTATGTTGCCTATTTGATTCATAAATCTTTCATGTTAGATTGGATTGCTTTTATTAATATAATTTGAGGTATTTCAGACTTATGATTGCTCTCTTTAATTTATTAATGCTCTTTGTTTATCCAAATTATTTTCATTCAAGTAGATTTTTTTCCCTTTTGGCTTTGGTTGAGTCATTGGAGACACTTGAGTTATCAAACTCATTGTTGATTGAAAATTAGATTTCTTCATTTCATTAATTCAAGTTCCAATAACTCTAGTCTTTCCTGGGAAAGACTAGGACCTGAGGAATAAAAATTAATTCATCCACTTAACTTACCTTCATAGTTAGAGGTTAACAAAGTGGGAGAAAAATCCAATTCTCATTACAATTGATAAGGATAACCAGGATAGGACTTCCAGTTCTTCATACCTTGCCAAGAGATTTTATTATTGTTAATTTATTTTACTTGTTATTTAAATATACCTGTGCCCATTGCCCAAACTCCAAAACCCCAATTTACAAACTCATAACCAATAATAAGAACATACCTCCCTGCAATTCCTTGAGAAGACGACCCGAGGTTTGGATACTTCGATTATCAATTTATTTAGGGGTTTGTTACTTGTGACAACCAAAACGTTTGTACGAAGGGATTTCTGTTGGTTTAGAGACTATATCTACAACGCGACTGTTTTTATAAAATTCTTTACTGGCAAAAATCCTAACGTCACATAACCAATTGTAACATACTTTCCTGTAATTCCTTGAGAGACGACTCGAGGTTTAAATACTTTGGTTTATTTTTATTGGGTTTGCTTTAGTGACAAACAATTTAAATTTTGATTGAGGTTTAATTGTCAGTTTAGACTATACTTGCAACGTGATATTTTTGTGAAAATCTTTACCGACATTTTTCCTCCGTCAAATTTTTGGCGCCGTTGCCGGAGAATTGCATATGTGTGCCTTATTATTGGTTATTGTACATATTTGCTTTTTGCTTATTTATTAGTTTTTGTTAGTTTTAGGATTTTATTGTGTTTTTTCTATAAGCTTTTTTTTTTTTTTGCTACTATGAATTCTCACTTCTTTGGCTATGAGTTTGGTTCAACTTATGTTGTAGGGAATGGAAGCTATAATGAGAACATGCATCAAGGTTGGGACAATCAAAGATGAGAGGACCCACAAGGATTTGATCAACCCTCTTGACAACAACCTCCTCCAACTTACTATGAGTAAGAGTTATTCCAAGGTGAATACCAAGACAATGGATATGGTGGACTCCCTTGTAGTTACCAACAAGCCCCACCATATGCCTATGAACCCCCTCCTTAACATAGCTTTGAACCACTATACTCACAAGCCACCTACAATCAAACACTTCCATATGACCCTAACCTTTATCCACCACACCAACCACCATATGAACCCTATGAACTATACATAGAACCACCCCAATTCCAACACAATTACCCCCAAGAACCACCACCTTAATATACACCATCTTCATATCCTTATCAAGAAGAACCACCTTCCCATTATGAGCCCTTTCTCCCAACAAATGAACCCTCCTATCCACCCCAAGCTCCCATAGATGATACCTTTAGTGCTATTCACCAAGGGCAAAGGGAGCTTCAAACCACACTTACCTCTACTCTCACTGGTCTCACATCTACTCTCCAAGCTCTTATATCCCGTGTGGATCCATCCTCTACCCTCAATACTCAACCCTCAAGGTTTAGTGAACTTACTTTTCACCCATATCCATTAATCCAAGAGCAACATGATCCCAATTATGCTATTGACATGGAACAAGAGAGAAGGGATCGTTTTAGGGACTTAATGGATCGGGTTCACACATCCATACTTCAAGAGAAGAAAGAGGAGGCACAAAAGGTGGAGATAGGAGAGACCCTTGTAGATTAAAGAATAGTTGAAGAATTAGGGAAGGTTGAACAAGAGGTGGAAGACATCAAGGAGGAGCTGAACTTTGTACTAGAGTGGAGAACGCCGAAATTATTGAAAAAGAGGAAGTGGTTGAAGACTTAGGAGATGCGGAACCTCCATGGGAATCTCAAGTCATAGAACATCCCTCCAAAAAGCTTGAAATTGATGTTGAGGAGGGTGTACAAGCTCCAGAGCATATTATAGTTGGAGAACTTGAAGAGGTTGATCAAGAGATGGATTCAATCATTGATGAATTCCCATCTACAATTGAATCCTCTCCCATTGGATGTGAAAAAGCCAACGAAGAAGTTGGTGAACAAGGAATTGAAGTTGAAGATACTTGTCAAGAGGTGGAGGAATTTAAAGAGGAGCACAAGGGAAGTGGACCTTGCATTGTCAAAGTGTGGGGAGGTCCCCCTTCCTAAGTCACCATCATCCTTTACACTATTCAAGTGGGTAAATCTCTTATCTCTAGGCTTTCTAATTCCACTTGAGTATGGGTTGCTTGAAACGAATGGTCAACTTAGAGCTCTTTGTGGATTGAAGAGTAAGGGAGAATTGTGCAGTGGTTGGAAGCATCACTCTAGGTTCATGATGGTTGCACGCTCAAAGTTTGACAACAATGGTTGGTGTAGAACCAAAGTGAATGGGTCTGGGAGGATGTTTGGGTGCTTAAATGAGAATTCCAAGGCTAAACCACCCGGATGGAATCACGATGATCAACTTGAAGACGGGTGTAGAAACAAGATTTGGGATTCCGACATACAAGATGATCAACTTTGGGAGCTCAAAACTTGTGAAGAACTTCATCAAGGCTTGGTGAATTTATTCGGAAATATTGGAGCTTATTGAAAGTCCAAGCGTTGGTAGAAGTTTCAAGATGAGTTCAAGCACAAGCCACCATGACAAGGAGCTCACCAAATGTCCAACTTAAGGACTTTAACTAAAAGTGCTAGGTGGGAGATACACCACTATGGTAAACTCTTCCTATTTTATCTTTTATTTATGTTGGTAATAAGTTGCATTTTTATTTTTAGTTAGAATTATTTGGTTTATGTTGGTGCTTTACTGGTTTAATAAAGTCTGGCTTTACTTTGGTAGCTTGTTAGTTTATAAAAAAAGAGAAAAAAAAGGAAGCTCACGTGTGCGCGTGGCCGATGCGCATGCATTGAATGAAATTTTTCTCTCTACTAAAATGAACAGAAAGTTACGATGGAACTGTGTGGGAGGGGTGCTTGGTGCACAAGCTACCCCACACGTACGCATCACCTGCAATTTTGCCAATCCACGCGTAAGCGTCCACGACGCGTAAGCGTGGAATGAAAATCGACATAATGTGGTAATTGGACAGAGAGTTGGGCTGGAGGTGTGCTGCAAACATGCGTTTGGCATGGACAGTTGTCACGCATACGCGTGACCGACGCTCACGCATCAGTTTTCATTTTTGGGTCATCCACGCGCACGTGTAGACGACGCTTACGCGTCACTTCTTCATACTGCAATCCACGCGTACGCGTGGCCGACGCTTATGCGTCACTTGCTGTTTTCCATTTTTCCCTTTCTTCTCTCCTTTCTTATTCTTTCTTCTTTCCTTTCTTCTTCCTTTTCTTCTTCCTTTCTTACTTTCTTCTTCATCATTTCTTTAAATTTTCATCCTTATTCTCTTTCAATTTCTTTTACTTATTGCATTTGCATACTTTCATTCATTGCATTTTAATTTTGTGCATGTTTTTATTTCCTTTCCTAAGTTTGCTATTTTTCCATTGGTGTTAAATTTCTTACTCACAAGTTGCATATTCTTGCATTGTTTTGGTACTTAGTTACTTGTTTTATATTGTTGAGTGCTATTATTTATAGGTCAATGCTAATCTTGTCTGACATTTGTATTCCTTGTGCATTGATATGAACTTATATTGTCTTTCATGACCCACTCTCTCTCTCTCATTGTTGCAATTCTTGCACTATTAATATGCCATTTGCTTGTATTGTTTTCTCACTTGCATGTTGTAGCTACCATGTAGTTGAGAACCTCATTCCTATTTGGAATTAACCCACCCATATTTTATTTGTTTTCATATCTTTATTTGTGGGTTACACTTCTCCCTTTTTTTCTCTTCTTTCAGGATGGCCACCAAAAAAGAGAAACTGAAGACTTCTAAATGGAACGGCCAAACAAGTTTCTACGCACAATCTTTGGAGAAAAAGCATCAGTTATAGCAACCCGTCCACTTGTACTTCTTTGCATGCACCGAGGATGGTGCAATCTTTAAGTGTGGGGAGGTCGATACCGACTTTTGTGGGTTATTTACTTTCTTTTCAACACCAATATTTAGTTTTTTTTGTTAATGAGTTAATTGCCTGATAGATTGCATGTGTAATTCATTGCTTGCATGTATGTACTACATGGTTAAAGTGATGAATTCTTTTCCAAGAAACTATTTTATAGCATTTAACTAATTTGAATTAAAACTTCTTGAACTTGTTTGAAAAAATTTATTTTGGAACATGGTTAAGAGCTCGAACACACAAAACCAGTAAGATTTTGAACCTATTTGATTGGTTGCATTTTATCAACTAATATTTTATTTTGGTGTGTGTTGTTCTCTCTAAAATTATGATCTTTGTCTTGCTTGATTCTATATTTCTATTGTTCGATGTATGCATGCATTTATATGATTGAGGTCTTTGTTTCACTGAGCTTATATACCCATATGGCCTTAACCTTTCACTATACTTTGCATACCAATGTTGAGCCTTTTTAACCCCATTTGTTCTTTACTTTAGCTCATCACTAACTCTAAGCAGAAAACAATAATGTCCTTAATTTGAATCCTTAGTTAGCTTAGACTATGAGAGTGCTCATGAATTAAGTGTGGGAAAATTGGGTTTGGAAACGTTTGGTTTGGGAATTGGGT
The DNA here is from genome assembly GCF_000816755.2 of Arachis ipaensis. NCBI lineage: Eukaryota > Viridiplantae > Streptophyta > Magnoliopsida > Fabales > Fabaceae > Arachis > Arachis ipaensis. The sequence continues at coordinate 48,629,926 of NC_029787.2, read as the reverse complement.
GTTGTGTATTTTTATGAAAATGAGAAAAAAATGTTGAGGACATGTTTATGCATTCAACACCTTGATCATATGCATTGAGAAAAAAATAAAATAAAAAGAAAAAAAGAAAAAAAGAGAAAAAGAAAAGAAAAAAAGAGCAAATAATAAAAAAGGGGACAAAATGCCCCAAAGTAAATGATGGTAGCAATGCATATGTACTGAACTCAAATTCGGATGCATGAACATGTGGAAAAACATAGTTAATGGGTAGTTAGATTTTGTATTGTGATTACATGGATTGTCTTAAGTTAGGTAAGGAGTTTAGGTTAATCAAGGATTCAGATTTTAGTCCACTTAACCAAATACAATCCTACCTTGACCCTAACTCCATTACAACCCTTAAAAGACCTCTTGATATGTGTATTTGTGAATTAAATTTTTGTTGATTGGTAGAAGAAGAGCAAGCCTTAGAAAGCAAGGTTAGTAGAGAATTGAGAGAAATCGAACCTTAAACACTCGAGTGATTAGAGTGCATACACTACCAGTGAGGGTTCGATGCTCGATTCTTTGTTCCCGGCTTTCACGAGCTTTCTTCTTGCAGGTCTATTTGTACTTCATTTTATAATTTGAATTAGTGAAATCCAGTTCATATTTGTTCTTGAAATATTTATTTACTTTTAACCAAGTACGTAAAAGCATATTGCATTTAGTTACATTCATATAGCTAGGTCGTATTTCATAAGTTTTACCATTCCTCTTCACTCTCTTATAATTTCTCTTGAGCTTAGCATAAGGACATGCTAATGTTTAAGTGTGGGGAGATTTGATGAACCACTATTTCGTGGTACATTTTATGCTGAATTGAGTGGATTTTATCCATTATTCTCACACTTATGCATATAAATTTCATGTTTTACATTTTCCTTCCTAATTCCGTGCTTTGATTGAAAACGTGCTTCTTTGGCCTTAATTTCGCTAATTTTTAATCCTCTCTTATTACCATTTGATGCCGTGATATGTGTGTTAAGTGATTTCAGGTTTCCAGGGCAGGAATGGCTTAGAGGATAGAAAGGAAGCATGAAAAAGTGGAAGGAACACAAGAAATTGAAGTTTGGAGAAGCTAGCAGCGACGCACATGCGTGGACGACTCGTACGCATGACTGGAGCATTAGGCAAGTGACGTGTACACGTGGATGACGCGTACGCGTGACTGATTGCAAGAATTTATACCGGTTCGGAATTCCACAAAATAATTCCGTTGTTAGTATAGTCCAAACCAATAGTCAATCCTCGAATCAAATTAAATTTGGTTTTGTCACATGTACAAACCCCAATGAAAATTAACCGAAGTATTTAGACTCTGGGTCGTCTTACAAGGATTGCAATGAAGTGAATGATTATTGGCTATGAAAGTGCAAGGGGTTTGGTTTGGTAAAGGGACAATAAAATAAATGACAAGAAAAGTAAAGAGAGCAATTAAAGGAAGCAATTAATAAAGAGAGACATTCATGGCAAGGTTTGAGATCATAGGCTTTCTATCCTAGTCATTAATCATAACAATAATTAACAAGAATTTATCTTATTTCGTCATCCCCAATGTTGGAAGAAGGTATAAGTTATCTTCCATTAGAGAAAGTCAAACAAGACTAGTTAATCTCAAGTCAAAAATCCTAATCAACTCACTAATTGAATTAGCAAGAGATTAGAGTCATTGAGAATGATATTAACTAACAACTCCAGATCACCAGTCTAAATTGGGTATTAATGACTCAAGATTGCCCAATTACTCTTCCCAAGCCAAGAATGCTCAAAATCTACTCTAAAGCCCAACCAAGCATTTTGTCAAACACTTGGTGGGTACAAATAGAAAGCATGATAAAAGTGCAAGAGTAATAAATCTACCAACTATCAATTGCAAGAAAAGTAAATTCACAACTCAAATCAACAATTAAAAGAACATCAAACATAAATTTCATAAAAGAGATCCAAATCCATCAAGAGTTCATCATCACAAAAGAGAGCATAAAAGGGAAATTAACAAGAAAACTAAGAGAATCAAGTGTAGAAGCATAAAATTGTAAAGAAAACAATATGAGAACAATAATCAAAACCTAGATCTAAATTGGAATTGAGCCTAAGAACCCTAATTCTAGAGAGAAGAGGGAGCTTTTCTCTCTAGAAACTAACCTACATGATGCTATACTACAAACAATTGCTCCCCCTTTTGCTTGGACTTCAATTCTACATGAAATGCACTCGGAAACAAGTTGGATTTGGGCCTGGGCAGCTCTGAAATCATCCCCACCGTTTTGCCTTTAAGTGGGTCACGTGCGAGTATCAGCGCGTACGCGCCATGTGCACGTGCGTGTCAATTGGCTGTTTCTTCATCCGCGCGTACGCGTCATGTACGCGTGCGCGTCGCTATGCGATGACACTTCTGCGCTCACGCGCCTTGTACACTTGCATGCCCATCGATGTATTCCCAATTCTTGTTTCCTCATGCATTCTCCACTTTGTATGCTTTTCTCCTCATTTCTTCCATCCAATACTTGCCTTATGAACCTGAAATCACTCAACAAACACATCAAGGCATCGAATGGAATTAAAGTGAGTTAAAATCACCAATTTAAGGGCCTAAAAAGCATGTTTTTACACTTAAGCATAAATTAAGGGAGAATTACAAAATCATACTATTTCATTGAATAAATATGGAAAAAGGTGATAAAATTCCCTTAAATAAGCACAAGATAAACCACAAAATTGGGGTTTATCAAACCTTCCCACACTTAAACTAAGCATGTCCTCATGCTAAAATCAAGAAAGAAGTAAAGGGTATCAACATTTATTTAATGCAAACTAACTACATGAAACCTATCTATATGCAATCTATCTACATGAATGCAACTTCTTGGTCAAAATAAGTCAACTTCCAAGAATACATATATAAGTATAAGGGCTAAAGCCATAGCAGTCAAAGTAAACCCATAATTGAATTGAATCATTGAAAGATTTTACAAACTTGCAAGAAAAGATGATCATGGGTGGAAACATGTAATTGAGCGATCGAACCCTCACCGGATGTGTATCCGCTATAGGCACTCAAGTGTATGGGGTTGATTCACTCGATTCTTTCCTAATCATGCTTTCCAAGATTTATTTTTCATCTAACAATCAACAATTATTTCATGCATACATACAAAGATTATGAGGACTTTCCCATGGGTTGTAATGAGGTTAGGGTCAAGGTAGGATGCGTATGGTCAAGTGAGCCAGAAATTTGAATCTTTGATTAACTTAAACTTCCCACCTAACCTATGACAACCTATAGAATTCTAAACAAACCTAACTACCCATTCTTCACTTTTTCACACACCCATGTATTCTCTTTTGATCACAACTCATATGTATTGATTTTTATTGAACTTTGAACTTTGGGACATTTTTGTCCCCTTCTTATTGCTTTCCTTTCTTTCTTTTTTTTCTATATATTTTCTTTTCTTTTTTTTTTGTATATATATATATATTTTTTTTTTTTCAAACTAAAATATATACAAGAACATCAATGCATATAGTTTACATATGATTAATACATGAGTATGTACCCAATTCCCAAAATTTTTTCACAAAAATACAAACATACTTTTATCTCAACCCAATGTTCCCAACTCTCCCAAAATCAAATGATAAACACTCTCACTAGTCTAAGCTAATCAAAGATCCAAATTAAGGAAATTTATTGTTTTTCACTTAGGCTTGTAATGTGCTGCAATTAAGAACAAATGGGTTAAGCATAGGCTCAAAATTGGCTAACAATGGAAGATAAAAGGATAGGCTATTTGGGTAAGTGAGCTAATTGAACAATGGCCTCAATCATATAAATGCATGTATACACAAAATAATGGACATAAAGAATCAAACAAATCAAAGATTACACTCATAGGAAGAGAATAATGCACACAAGAATGAAAATAAGTGGTTATATGATGTAACCACACAATTAAGGCTCAAAACTTACATGCTTGTGTTCTTAGCTCAAAACATAATCCACAAAGTATAAAATTCAAGCAAGTTCTAAAAACAAAATTTTCAATCAATTGGGGTGCCCTATAGATAAAATCCTTGAAAAATATCATGATTTTGACTAAGTTTATTATATACATATGCAAAATAAGAAAATGCGACTAAGAATCCTAAAATGAAATGCAAAAGTGTTGGGATTAGAAACTTGTCACCCAAAAATGCCGAGTGGTCGAACGACCTCCCCACACTTAAAAGTTTACACCGTCCTCGGTGCACTAAATGAGCAAGGGGATACGGCAACTTCCGAGTTGCCACCTTCATCTGGTAGGTCAACCGGTTGCTGCGTGTTCTTCCTCCCGCTTTCATTTTTGCTTATGGTGCATCAATCATGAAAAACAAAATAAACACCGTAAGATGAGAAAATACAAAAGCAAGGAAGCATGAATTGTTGGAATGAGGTAAATCACTAGAATTGAGTGGGTGAATTGGTGTGACATTGATGAAAGATAGGTGTGTGGGTTCTAAAATTGTGTGCGGTTTAGAATACACACACACTAGTACAAAAAGTTATGTCACAATTACACAAAAGGGGTATGCACTTCACTCATTCTAGTGTGCTTGAAGTACTTCAAAAGAAGACTTGTAGGTTAAGTCAACCAAACAAGTAGTGAAGAGGCATGAAAGCATTCAAGCAAAAATCAAGCAATTGTGAAATGGGACAATGCATGGACATTGATTGATGTGTAAGTAAATTTGATGAACAAAATGGTATAGAGAGCTCACACATCAAACAATGATACATATTGAAGTTGTTGCAACACCTAAGTGACATAAAGGTGAAACACATGGATGCTATGGAACTTCGGAAAAAGGATATAGAAGTCAAAAATCCTTTCACATAACAAGCATGGTCCACAAAGCTTGAAAAGCTCAAAAATACGTCACTAGGTAAGCTTTCGGTCCAATTTCACAATTCCACAATCTCAATGCATAAAATAGGTGACGGTCAATTAGAATAAGCATCCTAAAAAAATGCATTGCTAATGTACAATTGCCTAACAATAGATGATGAATGCATGGTGGCCAAAACATGCAATTTAAGGAGTTAAGATGCATGAAGGCAATGTAACAAGTACTTGGTATTCAAAAGTGTTAAACATGAAAAATTCCAAACCAAGTAACCAAATACAACCTCAACAAAGAAATCCAACAAGTACAATTAACAACAATGATGTTAAATTAACATCCTATCAATAAGCAGCAGCAGTAAACAATAAACAAGATTAGTAATCCAACACTTATAATGGAAAACAAAAGTTAAATGAAAATTAAACTAACTAAAAAAAATGGTGTTACATGATATTTGGTAGTGTTGGATGATGTTTTAAGGGTGGAAAGAAAAGAAGAGAGGAGAGAAGAAGGAAATAAATGGAAAGAAGAGAAGAAAGGAAGATGGTTGATGCAGGACAGCCCACGCGTGCGCGTCATTGGCGCGTGCGCGTGGAATGGTGAAATGGAAGCGACGCGTACGCGTCAAGCACGCGTGCGCGTCGATGGGTTATTTCAAGAGCGACGCGTACACGTGAGGTGCGCGTACGCGTGCATAGCTTTGCGCGAGAGGCACAAAACGCGCACAGTGCAGGCACAACTCTCGAAAAAATGGCTGGGAAGTGGAAAATTTCAATCCACGCGTACGCGTACATGACGCGTGCACGTGGATGGCCGAAACTGCTTGATTCACACGTACGCGTGAAGCACGCGTGCGCGTGGATGGTGCTCTATTTTTTTTCTTCAAAATTTTTCTATGTTTTTGCACCAAACCAAGCATTCCAAACCACCAAACAACTATCAAAACACCACAAAACCTTATTTAACACACTAAACTACCAAACAAACTTAACAAATCAATCAAAATATGAAATTAAACCTATTTTACCAATATGTACAAAAGAGGAAAATGAAAGGATGTTACCATGGTGGGGTGTCTCCTACCTAGCACTTTTGTTTACTGTCCTTAAGTTGGACTTATGGGGAGCTCTTCATCAAGGTGGATTGTGCTTAAATCCATCCTTGAACATCCACTAATGCTTGGACTTCCATTGTGCTTCATCATTCAAATTTAATAACTCCAAGCTTTGATGGAGTTCTTCACAAACCATGGGCTCCTAAAGTTGATTTTTCTTGTGTGATCTGGGATCCCACACCTTGTTTTCACACCCGTCCTTGAGTTGATCATGGTGATTTCCTCCGGGTGGCAAGAGAGATGAATTCTCATAAAAGCACCAAACTATCCTCCTAGACCCATACAATTGAGCACTACACCAACCTTTGCTCCTTGAAGCTTCAACCATAATGAGCCTAGACTTACAATGTCAACCGCTAAACATCCTCCTTTTACGCTTAATTCCATAAAGCACCCTAATTTGGCCATCCGTCTCAAGCAAACCATATTCAAGTGGGGTAATAAAGCTAAGAGTTAGAAGTTTACCCACTCAAATGAAGGATTAGATGACAACCTAGGTGGAGGAGTTCCCAACGGTCTTGACAAAGCACGCTCCACTCCCGTCCATCCTCTTCTAGAGGCGTCCACCACTTGGCAAGGTTCTTCAAGATCTACCTCTTGCCAAGCTTTTTCAATTTCAAGATCTTTTTCACCAATTTCTTCAAGCTCTTCCCCGTCACTCAAATCATAAATAGGAGGTTTAGTGAAGTCTACCTCCTCATCAATTTCGAGCATAGTGGGGAAGGATTCTTCAAGCTCAAAAGGATTATATGTTGATTTGGAATCATCATAAATAGGAGGGCTTGTTGCTTAGAACCCTTCTTCCAATTCTTCAATCACATTGTGCCTTGGAGGTTGTGCACTCTCCTCCTCAACATCAACTTCAAACTCCATGGAAGAAGGCTCTTCAATTTGTGATTCCTCTAGGTGCTCAACATATCCTAAATATCTAACCACAACTTCCTCTTGTTCCATAATCTCTACCTCCTCCTCTTGTTGTACTTCTTGCTCTAACTCTTCTTCACCTTGGAGCTTCAAGTTCACTCCCTCACTAAGCTCCTTGGTTTCTTCTCCACATTCAACAATGGGAGTGCCTTGATTGCATAGGCTTAGGCGGAATGAGACTATGTTGTCAATGACTTCTACCATGATAGCCATTTTTGCTCTTAACTCCTCAAACTTCTTTTCATCCTCCTCGTGTTGCCTTGAGATATGAGATTTAAGATCTCTCAATTCTAGCATGAGGGCTTCATCGGGGGTGATGGTGGAAGAGAGGGTTCATTGTTTGAGGGAAGGTTGTTGTAATTAGAAGGTGGTTCATATTGCTAAAATTCATGAGGTGGTGTGTGTGGACTTTGTGGTCCATGGGGGTATTGTTGTTGGAATCGTGGTGGCTCTAGATATGGTTGATATGGTGGTTGGTATGGTGGATACGGGTTGGGATCATATAGAGGTGGATGGTGGTAGAAGGCTTGTGAGTGTGGTGGAGGGCTATGTTGAGGAGGGGGTTCATATGCATGTAGTGGTTGTGGTTGACAATCACAATAAGGGTCATCACACACATTGGATTGGTATGCGTTAGGATTAGGATTATACCCATAAGAGTTCGGAGGAGGTTGTTGCCAAGAAGGTTGTCCATAAGCTTGGGGCTCCTCCCATCTTTGATTTCCAAATCCTTGATGCACATCCTCATTGAAGCTTCCATTTCCTACAACATAGTTTGAACCACACTCATAGCTAAAGCGATGAGAATTCATGGTGAAAGAGAAAATAAAAACAAAGGCTAACAAGAAATAAAGAAAACTAAGTCCTACAACTAGCAAAAACTAACAAACAAATCAAAAATCAAGATATTCACAATATATACAATAGCCAATAACATAGCACCATTGCAATTTCCCGGCAACGGCGCCATTAATTTGATTGCAAGGATTTATACCGGTTCGGAATTCCACAAAATAATTCCGTTGTTAGTATAGTCCAAACCAATAGTCAATCCTCGAATCAAATTAAATTTGGTTTTGTCACATGTACAAACCCCAATGAAAATTAACCGAAGTATTTAGACTCCGGGTCGTCTCACAAGGAATTGCAATGAAGTGAATGATTATTGGCTATGAAAGTGCAAGGGGTTTGGTTTGGTAAAGGGACAATAAAATAAATGACAAGAAAAGTAAAGAGAGCAATTAAAGGAAGCAATTAATAAAGACAGACATTCATGGTAAAGTTTGATATCATAGGCTTTCTATCCTAGTCATTAATCCTAACAATAATTAACAAGAATTTATCTTATTTCGTCATCCCCAATGTTGGAAGAAGGTATAAGTTATCTTCCATTAGAGAAAGTCAAACAAGACTAGTTAATCTCAAGTCAAAAATCCTAATCAACTCACTAATTGAATTAGCAAGAGATTAGAGTCATTGAGAATGATATTAACTAACAACTCTAGATCACCAATCTAAATTGGGTATTAATAACTCAAGATTGCCCAATTACTCTTCCCAAGCCAAGAATGCTCAAAATCTACTCTAAAGCCCAACCAAGCATTTTGTCAAACACTTGGTGGGTACAAATGGAAACCATGATAAAAGTGCAAGAGTAATAAATCTACCAACTATCAATTGCAAGAAAAGTAAATTCACAACTCAAATCAACAATTAAAAGAACATCAAACAAAAACTTAATAAAAGAGATCCAAATCCATCAAGAGTTCATCATCACAAAAGAGAGCATAAAAGAGAAATTAACAAGAAAACTAAGAGAATCAAGTGTAAAAGCACAAAATTGTAAAGAAAACAAGATGAGAACAATAATCAAAACCTAGATCTAAGATGGAATTGAGCCTAAGAACCCTAATTCTAGAGAGAAGGGGGAGCTTCTCTCTCTAGAAACTAACCTACATGATGCTATACTACAAACAATTGTTCCCCCTTTTGCTTGGACTTCAATTCTGTATGAAATACACTAAAAAACAAGTTGGATTTGGGCTTGGGCAGCTCAGAAATCACCCCAGCATTTTGCCTTTAAGTGGGTCACGTGCGAGTATCGGCACATACGCGCCATGTGCGCGTGCGCGTCGATTGGCTGTTTCTTTATCTGGGCGTACGCGTCATGTACGCGTGCGCGTCGCTATGCAATGACACTTCTGTGTGCGCGCGCCTTGTACGCTTGCGCGCCCATCGATGTATTCCTAATTCTTGTTTCCTTATTCATTCTCCACTTTGTATGCTTTTCTCCTCATTTCTTCCATCCAATACTTGCCTTATGAACCTGAAATCACTCAACAAACACATCAAGGCATCGAATGGAATTAAAGTGAGTTAAAATCACCAATTTAAGGGCCTAAAAAGCATGTTTTTACACTTAAGCATAAATTAAGGGAGAATTACAAAACCATGCTATTTCATTAAATAAATGTGGAAAAGGTGATAAAATTCCCTTAAATAAGCACAAGATAAACCACAAAATTGGGGTTTATCAGTAACCAGGAATTTGTTCAGCGACGCGTACGTGTAAACGATACGTACGCATGACAGAGCGTCACGTGCTGCATTAAACAGAAGATGCTGTGGGCGATTTCTTGGCTGTTTTTGGCCTAGTTCCAAGCCCAAAAACAGTGCTTAGAGGCTGCAGAGTGGAGCTGGAAGGGAGAATCAATCATTCACACTTTCATTCACAAAAATTAGGTTTTAGATATAGTTTTCTAGAGAGAGGGGCTCTTTCCTCTCTCTAGGTTTTAGGGTTTCTAGCTTTATTTCTTCTCCAATTCAGATTTCCATCTTGATTTATTTTAGTTTCTATTCTACATTCTATTATTCTAGCATCTTAGTTTATCTTCTCTTGTTGATTTATTATTTTCCAATTTAGTTTATGAACTCTTGATGTTAGATTCAATTTCCATATTAATGCAATTTCTGTTTTTATGTTTATGATTGATCCCTTTACTTTGTTGTTATTGTTGCCTCTTGCAATTGTTAGTCTTAGGTTTTATTATTCCTTGTTAATTTTCTATGTTTTTATTTTGTGCCCACCAAGTGTTTGATAAAATGCTTGGTTGGATTTTAAAATAGTTTTTTATGTTCTTAGCTTAGATTGAGTAATTTGGAGACACTTGAATTGTCAAAGTCCCTTGTTGGTTGGCGATTGGAAGTTGCTAGTTTGCTTGAGCTTCACTAACTCTAGTCTTTGATTAGGACTTATGAACTCAAGTTGAATTACTCACTTGACTTACCTTCAATTGTTTGAGGTTAACTAAGTGAGAGCGAAAGGCAATTACCATCACAAGTGATTATGATAATGTGGATAGAAATTCCAATTATCAATCTTTGCTAAGAGCTTTCTTAATTATTAGTTTATTTTCTTGTCATTTACATTCCTTGTTCAACATTTAAAAACCCCAAAAATACTTTTCTATAACCAATAGTAACATATTTTCCTGTAATTCCTTGAGAGACAACCCGAGGTTTAAATACTTCGATTTATTTTTATTGGGTTTGCTTTAGTGACAAACAATTTAAATTTTGATTGAGGTTTAATTGTCGGTTTAGACTATACTTGCAACGCAATATTTTTGTGAAAAACTTTACCGACATTTTTTCTCCGTCAAATTTTTGGCGCCGTTGCCGGGGGAATTGCATATGTGTGCCTTATTATTGGTTATTGTACATATTTGCTTTTTGCTTACTTATTAGTTTTTGTTAGTTTTAGGATTTTATTGCGTATTTTCTATTAGCTTTTGTTTTTATTTGCTACTATGAATTCTCACCCCTTTGGCTATGAGTTTGGTTCAAATTATGTTGTAGGGAATGGAAGCTATAATGAGAACATGCATCAAGGTTGGGACAATCAAAGATGGGAGGAGTCACAAGGATTTGATCAACCCTCTTGGCAAAAACCTCCTCCAACTTACTATAAGCAAGAGTCATTCCAAGGTGCATACCAAGACAATGGATATGGTGGACCCCCTTGTAGTTACCAACAAGCCCCACCATATGCCTATGAACCCCCTCCTCAATATAGCTTTGAACTACCATACTCACAAGCCACCTACAATCAAACACTTCCATATGACCCTAACCTTTATCCACCACACCAACCACCAAATGAACCCTATGAACCATACATAGAACCACCTCAATTCCAACATAATTGCCCCTAAGAACCACCACCTCAATATACACCATCTCCATATCATTATCAAGAAGAACCACCTTCCCATTATGAGCCCTTTCTCCCAACAAATGAACCCTCCTATCCACCCCAAGTTCCCATAGATGATACCTTTAGTGCTATTCGCCAAGGGCAAAGAGAGCTTCAAACCACGCTTACCTCTACTCTCACCGGTCTCACCTCTACTCTCCAATACTCGTAGAGAGTCTCTGATTTGCCTTGGATGATGCAGAAAATTTTCTTCCTCAATCTATCTGTAACTTCTGCTGGAAAGAACTTGTCCAAGAATTCCCTTCTGAGCAAATCCCAATTGGTAACAACAGCTTTCGGCTGAGTGTAGAACTACTCCTTTGCCTTTCCCTCAAGAGAAAATGGGAAGGCATATAGCCAAACAGTAGCCTTATCTGCACCATGCCACCTAGTAGTTGAGCAAGCTGTCTGAAAATCTCTAAGGTGCTTGATAGGCTCTTGAGCAGGTAGGCCATGAAACTTAGGTAGTAGATTAATCAATGCGGTCTTCAGTTCAAAATTCGTAGCCAAATTCGGATGATGCGCTTGATATGGTTGCAGTGTAAAGTCCGGAGCTCCTGCTTCCTGGAGAGTAATCCTTCTAGGTCCTGCCATAGTATCTGCACTTAAATCAACAGAAGAGGCGTCAATAGAATCAGTAAAAAAAGGGACTAGTTTCTTCCTCAAATGACGCTTCAGACTCAACCTCAGATAAGACTAGTGAATTGGGCGAAACCCTTTCACCACCCTCAGAGACTAACCGACGCCGAGATTGCTGATAAACCACTATTTTATGGTTTATCTTGTGCTCAATTGAGTGATTTTTATCAACTCTTTACCCACTTATTCATACTATTTGCATGGTTTTACATTTTCCTTCCTAATTTTGTGCAATGATTGAAAACATGTTTCCTGGGCCTTTAAATTGCTAATATTAATCCTCTCTTATTACCATTAGATGTCTTGATATGTGTGTTAAGTGATTTCAGAGTTTATAGGGCAGGAATGGCTTAGAGGATGGAAAGAAAGCATGCAAAAATGGAAGGAATACAAGAAGTTGAAGAAATTGCTAAGCTGTCCAGCCTGACCTCTTCGCACTCAAATGGTCATAACTTGAGCTACAAAAGTCCAAATGAGATGGTTCTAGTTGCGTTGGAAATCTAACATCCGGAGCTTTGCAACGATATATAATTTGCCATAGCTTCCCTGAAGCCAGGTGACGCGAACGCGTGACTTGGCAGAAACGCAATCCACGCAAACGCGTGGACGACGCCTCCGCGTCACTTTGCCATGACCTGAACGTAACAAAAATCGCTGGGGGCAATTTCTGGGCTGTTTCTGACCCATTTTTCAGCCCAGAAAACACAGATTAGAGGCTATAAAGTGGGAGAATGCATCCATTCATTAACATGCATTGAATTATCCACTTTTCATAGTTTAGATGTAGTTTTTAGAGGGAGAGGTTCTCTACTCTCTCTTAGGTTTTAGGATTAGGATTCCTCTTAAAGGATTTAGGATTTCAACTCTTCATCAGGTTCAATATTTCTTTTACTTTATATCTCTCTTTTACTTTTAGATACTTTAATGCTCTCATTTAATTACTTATGTTGCCAAATTGGCTTATGAACTCTTTATGTTTAGATTGATTTTATCTTATTAATGCAATTGAGGTATTTCAGATTTATGATTCCTATTTAGCTTTTTATATTCTTGGCTTTAATTGATTAACTGGAGGCTCTTGAGTTATCAACTTATCGTGATTGATTGTTATGTCGGCTAATTGACTGGAATTTCACTAACTCTAGTCTTTTCTTAGGAGTTGGCTAGGACTTGGGAATCTAACTAATTAGTTCACTTGACTTTCCCTTGCTTTCGTAAAGGTTAGCTAAGTGGGATTAACTTCAATTTTCATAGGAGTAACTAGGATAAGACTTCCGAATTTTCATACCTTGCCAAGAGTTTATTTTACAGTTATTTATTTATTTTACTTGTCATTTAAATTACTTGTTCCTTACTTTCAAAACCCCCAATTTACAAAACTCATAACCAATAATAAGAACACCTCCCTGCAGTTTCTTGAGAAGATGACCCGAGGTTTAAATACTTCGGTTATCAATTTTAAAGGGGTTTGTTACTTGTGACAACCAAAACGTTTGTACGAAAGGATTTTCTGTTGGTTTAGAAGCTATACTTACAACGCGATCATATTTTTATATTTCTTTACCGATAGAAAAATCAATCGTCACTCGCCTAATATGTGAAATAGTCTTTTCAATCTCAGGATCAAATGCGGCTAAGCTCGGATCCGGTAATGAACGCGTCATTCAATGAAAGAAACATAGAGATCATGGCAATAAAATATACTAAAAATAAATGATAATAATTATTACTAATAAACAGAAAATACACCAATAAAATAGAAAAAAAAATGCAATTTTATGAAAAAAAAAATATTTACACCAACCAATAATTTAGCACACTGTTGCAACTCTCCGGCAACGGCGCCAAAAATTGATGGGTGAAAAAATGCCAGTTAAGAATTTCTAATAAAAACAGCGTTGTCAGTACAGTCTTAACCGACGAAATTTCCACTATCAATTTAATTTGTGTCACAATTAAAATTAAATAACTGTTAGTAGAATTCCCAGGTCGTTTCCCAAAGAGTTGACACAAGGTGCAATTTATTGGTTAGGAATTTTCTGAGTAATTTTTGAGGTGGAGAACAGAAAAATAAATAGCGAGAAAGTAAAGCAGCGAACAATAGCAAGAGATGTTATGTATTTGAAATAAGAGATCTTGGTTAGGAGAGATAATTGGAATTTCTATCCTTGTTGTCTTTCTTCGAGTGCAATAGTAAAGGTTTATTGCTTCCACTCAATTATCCTCTTGCAGTTACAAAGGAAGGTTAAGTGGGTAGCACTAACTCTGATTCACAAGTTCTAGTCACTTCCTAGGGGAGGACTAGAGTTAGTAAAAATTGAGTTAGCCAGCAATTCTCAATTACATATTACACTTGAGTATTACAACTCAAGGGTTTCCAATTAATCAACTCCTAAGCCAAGTTGGGAGCTCTACTCCATTAACATAAATGCCATTTTCACAGACATGTAAAAGGAGTAGATAGGAGACATGGTAATTAAAATAAATTAATAAAATCAAATTTGGCACTGATAATTAATTAAAAAAATTAAACAAGTAATAGAATTAAATATAAAAATAATTCATTACATTAATAGAGTTCAAAAATAACAATATCCAAATATGAACATAGGGCAACTAAATAGAAAAGAGTAATTGAGTTATTAGAAAAGCAAACTATAGAGATGACGACTTCAATCGAAGGTAGTAGCAACTCTCTCAATATCCAATCCAAAGCAAAACTAAGAAATCTAAGAATCCTAGGAGAAGTAGTGTTTTTTCTCTCTAAAATTCCAAACTAAAAACTAAAACTAAGTGAAAAATGAAAGTATGTTCAATCTCTGCTTGCCCCCTTCCTCTAGTCTGTGTTTTTGGGCTGAAAACTGGGTTCAAATCAGCCCAGAAATCGCCCCCATCGAGTTCTGATAAGTGCAGCACGTGACGCTCTGTCACGCGTACGCGTCGCTGTTAGATGCGCTAATTCACGCGAACGCGTCAGCCATGCGTGCGCGTCGATCCTCGCTGCTCAGCTCGTTAGATTCTTGTGCTCCTTCCACTTTGACATGCCTCCTTTTCATTCTTTAAGACATTCATGCCCTGTAAACCTGAAAACACCTCACAAACACATCACGGCATTGAATGGTAATAAAGGAGAATTAAAAATTGACAATTTAAAGACCTAGGAAGCAAGTTTTCAATCATAACACAAAATTAAGAAGGAAATAAAAAACATACAATTTCAATGAATAAGTGTAAAATTAGTTCACACAAACCCACTCAATTCAGTCCAAAATATATCATAAAATAATAGTGCATCAGACTACACTACATTTCAAACATTTTCTTAATTAAATGAAAAATGACACTTATTTGATGATAAAGAGTAATAACTAACAACAAATACTTGATTTAATAGTTAAAACAAGGATATCCATATGTTGATCGTAACTGTCAAACTAGAGAAGCAGCAACTTGTTTTTAGCTAATATTTTGCTAACAAAAAATTAAATACAATGTGTTTTGAAAAAGCAAATAGATAAAAAAAGAGAAAGAGAGAGAGAAAAGTAAAGTTGGATAACTGTTAGTAAAAAGAAGTTTGTAAAAATAAAAAAGAAAAATAAAAAAGTGTGTTACTAAATTTTTTTATTTTTCTCTCAGTAGGATTAAATCTAGATTCAATTCTGATTATCTAATAGAGAAAAAAAAAAAAATTGACTTTTAAAAATTTTTAAGAATTTTTTTAATTTCTTTTAAAGGCAAATGATTAATAAAGAATAATAATAAAAGTATTTAGGATAAAAAGGATGTAACTATGACAATTATTATATGAGATCTGTCCAATGTTAATACAAAAATGCATAACATATTAATATAAACATGACGATCGTTGCTTCTCGTCCCTTCTTACATAATCCGAACTCGCAGCGCACAACAGGGCAAGGGGGGATGATGCTGCCGACGACACCAAAACGAACGGATGGAAAGGATGCCAATGACGACACGGACATACTGCAACACCTCATTATCCTAAATCTTACCTCTAGTCGTAAAGCGAAAGATAACAAAGTGTCACGACAGTTCTAAAGCTCATACATCAATAAATATAGAAGGAAATAGTAATACAAGAAGCCCGATGAAGGAATAAAAGCTCAAAGTCACATAAAGCGGAATTACAAAACGTGCAGCGTTCACACACGATAACCAGATGCGTATGCACGGATAGAACAAGACATAATATATATAAAACCTTGTAGATAGCTCCAGGATACACAAGGTAATAATTAAATTAAGCAAGGTTTATATAAGTATGATATAAAAAAAGAGGACTAGTCATAGCCTGCGGAGTTTAGGCCGGTTAGTCAAACTGAATACAATAGAGTTTTGAAGTTTAAAAGAGCAACAACCTATCTCTCAAAATTTTCAGGAATAAAGCCTCTAAGGCAACAAAGTAAAATATACAAAAGGTGAGAGAATAACTACAACAAAAGTAAAGTAAAATAAAGCATAAGAAAGATCATCCTCCGCTCTGTCACCATATCCCAAACTCACCGAGGTGGGTTGCGACCTGCATCTGAAAAATAACAACAACATATGGTATGAGAACCGGAGGTTCTCAGTATAGTAACAGTGCCCAATATGTAAGATATAAGGTTCCGGGATGCCAAAGGCAATCCTAGAACTTCACATCGAAAACAGATATTCAAGCTTAACGAAATACTTAAAGTAAACCATAAACCGTAAACAGGATTATCTAAACTTAGGGAATTTCTAACTAATACCAATCATACCGCTGTATCCTATAGCCTTCGCCATCTTAACCTCCGTGTGCGATCCCATCGCCACCACCTTTCGATCCTCCTAAACACCATACAATCACAAGTATATGCAACAAGGAATACACAGGTAATATTCAGGCATAGCAAGTAATTCAAGAAGCAAGTAGGCATATTCTACATTTACGCAAACTGCAAGTAAGCAAAGCAAACAAGCACGTAAGAGATACATATGATGAATGCCTCTCCTATTGGCTGTGATATCACATGTCGGTTATAGTGCCAAACCCGACACAAAATCCGGTTGACAACTCCCGGATTAGTCTCTCTATTGTGCATACTCAGGAGGAATAATTCCGAGGGATGAGTGCCCTACCACCTTCTCCATTCAGAGGAAAACGTTCCGAAGGAGAGTGCCCTACCACCTTTCTCTGGATGCCGCATGATTCCGTGGGATAGTGCTCTACCACCTTACAACCAGAGAGAAATGTGAGTGGAGAGCCCAGCTTCAACCCTCACATCTTGACATAGGCAGGACGAACCACATGCCCTACGCCTACAACTCAGCATAAGCAGGACGAACCACTGCCCCTTACGCCTACATATCATTGATGGTATTTAAAAGAAATAATCATTTCCAAAAATAGTTTTCAATAAGTTCATCATTCATTACCGAGTCCCAGACTCATCATAACCATCATGAGTTCTCAAGTCCTCAATTCTATCATCAATGTAGCACTCCATCACACATACCCGGCTAGTTCATCTTCAGTACATCCAAAACTTAAGTCTCCGTCTTCTAATCTTATTACCAGAAATTGACTAACTAACTCATTCATTTTATTCTCCCATGTTTCAAAGCCTAAAACAAGCTAAAGGATCTTAAACAACAATTTAAAGAAGTTCATAAAGCTAGAGAACCCTTGTAAATAAAGAAAAATAATTTTTCAGCAAAATATGGTATGTGCATACGCACGCCCAAGTGTGCGTACACACACTTCAATTTTGGACCATTACGCGTACGCGTTCACGTGTCGCCTACGCGGGGTGCTGGACAGAGAGCGTCAATAATGTATGGCGCATTAGGGCCGCATATGGATGCATAGGCCGCGTATGCATGGGACCTGACAGAGATGCATGCCCACGTATGGGGTACCCACATACGCATGCCCCTCCAGATTTGCAAAATTTTATAAAGTTGCAGAAATCAGTTTTAAACACCAAACTTTAAACGTTCATAACTTTCTCTACAAAAATTCATTTTCCTCAAACTTTATATCAATTAAAAGCTCTTTGAAATATCTTTAATTTAAAATAATTTCTATCCAAGTTTAAAAATAGAGGCTCAAATTATGATCCGTCAAAATTCACTAAAAATAGATTTTTACCAAAAGTTTACTATGTTCTCAAACTTCCAAAATTCACAATAAAAACTAATTATCCTTCAACCAAAATAGTTCCAATGGATCTAAATGATCTTCATATATCTTTCAATTCATTCACAATCTATCGATGCACATTTTCACCATTTTCACTAAAAAATTCCAACTTACACATCTTCACATTTTTAATAAATCACAACTCAACCTTAATTCACAATCTTCAATATGCATCAACATCAACAAGCATCCAAACCCAGTATCATTACTCACTATTATCATTATTCAACTTCACTCTCAATAATTAACAACAATATCACAATTCAATAAAATCATAACAAGCATCAATAATGATAATCCACAATCAACAATTCAAACCTATCCTATGATCCACTAGCCTAAGTGTCCAGAAATATTACATATTGCATAGAGAAAATTGAAATTATACCGTGGCCAATTCCCAATATATACCAAACACCAAAATTTGACCCCAACCAAGCTTTCACAAGTCTCCAAGTTTAACAAGCTACCACACACAATCCAAAATCTCCAATAATCATAAATTCCAAGCAATATAAAATTAATTTATCATAATCAATACCTAGGGTTTACCAAAATCATAATTTTATGAGGGTTTAAGGAAATCTTACCTTACCCATTGTAATTTAGGACAAAACCCAACAATAACCCACTACTAGATCACACATAAACAACCAAAATCACAAAATCTACTCAAAAATCAAACGTAAAATCGCGGATTTTATTAAGGCAGAAACTGGAGCGTGAGTTTTGAGTTCTTACTAACTTTGTTTAACTAGAAATGAAGAGCTCCACAAGAGTTTCGCGTGGTCGCAAATGGCTCGACAATCGGAGCCCTGTAGCTCAAGTTATGGCTCAAGGAAGATTATGGTGAATAGTAAACCCTCTCCTCTCTTCTCTCTACTCAGCAGCACCCCCTTTCTTTATTTTTGGGTGGAAATGAGCTAAATTGGCTCTTAAGTGAGGTATATATATGTTGGGATTGGGCCCAACGTGGGTCCGGTCTAACCGTTAGTGTTTTTGGCCCATTTGGCCCCATTTTGGGCCAAACCTTTAGAATTAGCACCCGATTTTCAACTTTAATTATTTTTCTAAGTTTTTCTACAGTTTTTATTACTCTCACACAGTACCGGATAGACTTAAGCCGGTACTTCCAGCTAATTTACCGGTACGCATTTTTACGAAATTTTTTGCAGAAAATTATATTTTTCAACTCAGAAAACTCTATTGAATCCAAATATCATATTTAAATTTTCTAATTAATATTCTAAATTTTTGAGCCTATTTCGGGAAATTAAATTATTATTATTTTACGTTAATTAATCGGTTAATTATTTCTGATTCTTACACGTGCAGGGCGGAGTGGGAAGACTTGGACGACCCCTTCCACTTTCTTTTCGTACGCGGGAGCTACACAGCGGAGGGAGCATACTAGTGACGGGAAAGAACGACGACACGGACGTAGCGGTTGGAACTAACGGGGGAAGAGTCACGGCGGTGGGATAACTCAGAGATGGTGATTAGCGCCATTGTACCCCTAGGGTTCGCTCGAAAACGTGAAGAATGGCACTAGAATCTTTTTATACTCAAATTTTAAAAAACTGACCAAAATGTAATTTGCGGCGGTTTGGACCGTAAGGATCGGCCGAAAATGTAAAGAATGGTGCTAGATTCTTTTTGCACTGAAATTTGAATAAACTGACCAAAACGCAATTTGCGGAGGTTTGGTGTCCAAATCGTCAATATTCTCATTAGTTTTCAACGGAACATGAAAACACTACCAGAATCGCGTTATTTCGTCAATTCGCGGCGATTTAAGAAAATGCCGATAATTTGCTGCCGCAATTTACCATTTATCTTATAGTGAGCATATGTGCTTGGAAATCCATAATAGAGTCCGACTCTGACCACATCGATCGAATTCATATAAGAATAAGACAATCATTTAAAATTATCTTATTTAACATGTAACTTTTAATTTATGTATATAACATTTATAATTATATACTTGTTATAT
>NC_029787.2:48608594-48609784 GCF_000816755.2 Arachis ipaensis | reverse complement strand
TATACTTGTTATATTTAATATTATTCAATTCTTCTAATAATAATTAAAAAAATACAAAATAAGATAAATTGATAATTAAATAGTGCAAAATAAAATATTTTTAGGCTGCTTTAAGTTAATTTTAATTTTTATTATATCCCAAATATTTTTGTTTAATAATAAGATGAAGAAGCAGGTACAGATGAAATACGGATACCCATTGCAAACCGAAATTTTCAAGGTTACTGTTAGGATTCGTCTATGAGGTGTGAAGGCTTTAGTTAGTTTTAATTTAGTAGGTAGCATACAAGTATAAAAAGACTATACGAGATGAACAAATCAATTAAACCAAAGCAACCTCATGTTCTCATCAAGACTCAACGTAACTCCACCATGTATACGACACTTCTTGACTATATGGAGATTTACCAAACTTTAATTTTGTACTCCTAGCCCAAATATTTTTCTTAAATTTCGGCCTAAGTATATACACTTCACTATTCTTTTCCATTTGAAATTTCTCTCCGCGTCATTATTATTTAACCAACAAACAAATCATCTGACTTGAAATAATAATCAATTATATTTATTAGGTATTGATAGACCTATGAAGTGAAATTTCTACCAGTTTTCTTGATGAATAATTAATTATGTTAGAGACTCTCTCTTGACAAGAAAAGCCTAGTTGATTAAACGTGCAGTGATTTATTATATATTATATATATGGTCAATAATTTTAAATCACATTCCGATTCTATGTAACTTCTAGATTAGTTAGTGATCATCTGCGAAGTGCTAATCAATAATAATTATGAAAACATGCATGTACTACAATGTGAAAATGAAAAGCAAAGAAATGTTGTATGTATGTGATTTTATATATTATATATTACACGTGAATTTTAAACAAGTGCTTTGGAGATATCAATGTATTCATAGTTCAACTGCCGATGACTCTTCTTATTACCCTCTCTCTAGCTAGCAAGATACTACCCGTACGGTCAACACGTTTACATGTTGCACACATGTAAGAGGGATGAGTTGTAATACTTGTGTATGCATGACATGTTACTACGGGTGGAAATGGGCTAGATTATCCAATAGGGATTCGTGACTCCCTTCATTTTAGGTTCGGTTTTATTCGGCTCATTTTATTAAATGGGTTAGTTTGAAATTTTATAAAATTTATTAGTTAAAAAGGTCATGTTGTC
>NC_029787.2:48558188-48608010 GCF_000816755.2 Arachis ipaensis | reverse complement strand
TTTCTTAAAATATTTTTTATAAAAATATACTATTCTTAGTTTAAACTTTCAATTCTTCGCTTGTATAAACGCTAAACAAAATTTAAAAAAATCAAATAATTAAGGTTAGTTAAGATCGTAGTGTTTTTATTCAAAGAAAAAATTTATGGATTGTATATATGGTTATGATTTATGACTAACGATTGATATATAAAAGAATTATGCTTTACAAATTATGAATTATAAAATTTAGAATGTATTTAATGTCAATTTTAGAATTTTTTAAGTTTATTGTTTTGAGTTATAATCCACAAAGTGGAGTGATAGAGTCAGCAAATTTTATAATTTGTAACTATTAATTAGCCATTATTAGTGTTTTTAATAGTGTGAAATTACATCTAATGGTGTGAGATTATTTTTTTTTTTTACTGGTTAAGTGCTGGTTAGATTTTAATAAAACTGCTGGCCCTAAACTTTCTCATCCATGAAACAAGCTTTTCAAATAAGCTCTGGAGATTGTTGGATATTAAACAAGTCGGACTGAAACTTGAAAAAAAAGCCTATAAAAAATAGCAAACCTAGATTTGGATCATCTATTTACAACATAAGTTAGATTTGTCAAAACTAAAGCTCGGCTTGACTCGTCCTATTTCCACTCATACTTGTTAGGATTTACGCACAAATTTTTAAATTTCTATTAGAGTTGAGCTATTATACCAATAAAATATGTGGACATGTTTGATAACCAAAGAAAATCAGCCAAAAACAACCATAATTTGCCTTATTTAACATTCATTAATTGTTACGATAATTAATTAATGCTAAATAAGTTCTGACTGTTTTTTTTTTATCTACCTAGCATTACCCATAAATATGTAGTTGGCAATTACAAGTACAAATATGTATGTATACGCTCTATGATAAAGTTTTTTTGCCCTTTCTCATTTTCTTTCCATATTGACGCGCTCTATTTTCCTTCGTTACGTCAACTTCACTTATCAACTCTGAAATTTCAAATTTCACCGCCAAAGTCACTCCCTCTCAAATCATTGTACTCTTTTCACTTCATTTTTCTGCTCTCCTCTAAAATTTCACTTCTATATTATTAAATTAAACTCCCCTTATTTTCTAGTTACCACCCAAGTCCCTCCCAGACTATCTATCCATATTCTTTCCATTTTTCATTTTCTTGAAGATTCCGTAAATCACTCCCGTTCACCGGTGATTCAAGAAAGGAGAAGAGTCCACCGACAAAGAGTCTTGGTTCTCCACAAGTCGTCCACTATATCCACAAGCGAGGATTTGTGGTTACCACAGGGCTGTATTGTTCATCCACAGGTTACGGTTTTGTGATTATGCGGGCCACATAGAAGGGGTGTGGTTGTGCCACAGGCCGCGCAATGAGGGTGGTGATCTTTCCATGGGCTGTGCAAGGAGTGGGAGGCGGCGCCCTCACGACGGGGTTAGAGATGGTGGTTATGGCAGAGGGAGGCAATAGGGTGGCGGCCAATATATATCTAACTCCGAATCTCTAAGTCGCCAAAGGAGATTGGAGTGGTTAAAGCGTCGAAGCTGACAGGTGTAGAGGCTCGGAAATGGTTTGCAACACCGCTGACGCATCCCCGAATGGATGATTGACATTCTTGTAATTCTCTCACAGGACGGGTTCATATTTCTTACTTACTCTTAATCTTAATTGAATCTTCTAGAAGTTTTCGTTTCAAATAAATTTTTGAATTTGAATTTGTTTGTTTTGCTAGTTATTTTCTTTTAGAGAAAAAGATAAATAGGTCCTTGATCTTTTGATCTGTAGACATTTAAGTTTTCGAGCATTTGAAAATACATTTAACTCCCCAACTTTTTCAAAATTTGGCCATATCGATCTCTCATGTTCACTTGGGTTTATCAAACTCAACAAAAAAATCAAACGTAACTCCTATTGTATTAGCCTGGTTGATACGGATGCACGCGTAAGAGAGTTTTTAAAATTGGACAAATTAAACTCAGAGATCGATATGTCCAGATTTTGAAGAGGTCAGAGAGTTAAATGTATTTTTAAATCCTCAGAGACTTAAATGTATGCGAACTTAAAAGTCAAAGATCGATTTGTTCTTTTCTCTTTCTTTTATGTTCAAAGTTGCTTTCTAATTCCTGTAAACAACTGAATGCATATTTGAATTTGAATCAAGGGATGTTGATGTATAAGAAATAGGAATTTAGAGAACCATTATGAATTCTCTGAAATTAGTGAAAGTTAATCCTTGAAGCAAAAAGAAACAGCAAAAAATAAAAATAAAAATAAAAAGCAAGGTCCAAGGCTCTGAGCATCAATGACTAGGGAGGTCAGACATGATTAAAAGCTCAAAGAGTTGTTTCCCTAGTCATATACTTGTGGTGTTCTTGTCTCAAGTAATCCTTGAGATAGAACATTTAGAGTCGAGATCAAATGCATTTAGCAGAGTATGCCAAAGGCTTTGAGCACCAATGTCTGGGAGAAGCTAAAAGAAAAATCAGAATTTTAAAAGAGTTCCCCAATTAAGTGCTTGTGGTGTTCTTGTGTCAATTAACCCTTAAGAGAGAACATTTAATGTCACGGCTAGGCTCAAGGTGCAAAGCACCAGTTAATTGAGAATTAAGGGATATCTGCTGTGTTCAAGGATTAAACTGAGGTATAAAGATCAGAGAACTCATAATATAATCCGGATTCTAATTCCGAATGACATTGACATTCCTCTGATTCAAAGGAGAGTGAGATACCAGAACTGTTCAGAATTGCAAGAGATAAATTCCACTTTAAGGAGAGACATGAGCATAACTGAACTCTCACTTCTCATGCAAATTCACATCTTAACCTTGTATTAGTTTTGGTTGCTTGAGGACAAGCAACAATTCAAGTTTGGTGTTGTGATGCGTGAGCATCTTTCCTATCTTTTCCTAGTGAATTTGCATTCAATTTGTCGAGTTTAATCAAGAATTAATTATATTTTAGCCACTATGGATGCTACTTTGAATCATTTGCAATTCTGTTTATTTTAGGTAGCATTTTGCTGAATTTGATAGAGTTTCCGCAGAAAAAGAGAAGAAGGCGAATGATGTTGTCAACCCTGACCTCTCTACACTCAAACCTGAATAACTCAAGTTACAGAAGTCCGATGGACATGATTTCAGTGGCGTTGGAAAGCTAACTTCCAAATATTTCCAAAGATATATAATAGTCCATACTTCTCTTATACCAGTTCTGCCAAGGATGCGCCTAACTTGAGACATCTCAAGTTAGGCGCAAGACATTAGCAAGCACGCAACAATTGCCTACCACACTTCAAGTAAGGCACAACAAACCTTCAAGTAAGGCGTAGCATATGAGCTCAACACACCAAATTCTCATTGGCCACTCCAAGTAAGGCACAGCTCCTTCCAAGTAAGGCGCATGGTTGGTGGTCCCAGCGTCTAAATTAGGAGTGCTCGAAGATTTAATTAATTTTCTGACTAAACCGTATTGTAATTAAAAATAGGAAAAATATATTTTTTTAGTTTTAGAAAATATAATTTACATTAATTAGGATTAGATATAAAAGGGAAAAGAATCAGCCCTTCGGTCTTCTCTTCTCTTAGACCTCATTCCACAAGTTACTTTCAGAATCTTTATTTTCTCTCTGAACCATGAGCAACTAAACCTCCATTGTTAAGGTTAGGAACTCTATCTATTGTATGGATTGATACTATTATTTTTCTATTTTAATTCATGTATTGATTTCTATTTCAAGAGTTGTTTCCATTCTTTATCTTATGAATTTGGGTGGAACGGAAGTATGACCCTTGTTCTAATTGAGTTCTTGTATAACTTGGAAAAGTTCTTTACTTGAACAACAGCTTGAAAATAATTTCTCCTAAACTTCTAATTATCTGGACTTAACGGGATACGTGACATATAATCCTTTTATATTTGGGTAATTAGAGTTTCTGTGGCACATAAACTATAATTGAACTTCATCCTCTAATTGGAATTAAGTGACCAAGGAATTGGCGGTTGATGAAAGTTAGAGTAGACTAAGAAGGTCTAAGGAATTAGGGCTTAGTCATATATAGCTTGCCATGAATTAAATCTTGCATGATTAAAATAGTTAGTAAGAAAATTCAATCCGGAAAATAGATAACTCTTAAGCCTTAACTATTTCTCCATATATTATTCACTACTTGTTTACTGCTTGCTTTCTGATATTCTGAATTCTGTTAATGCTTTTAAACCTTCAAACACCATTCTCTGTTTGTCTAACTAAGATAATCACTCAATCATTGTTGCTTGATCCATCAATCCTTGTGGAATCGACCCTCATTCACCTGAGGTACTACTTGGTACGACCCGGTGCACTTGCCGGTTAGTTTGTGGTTATAAATTCCGCACCAATCACCCAGACAGCGTCGAAACCGGTTCTTGTCCTCGGCAACCTCGACACAAAATCCATTGCAATGCTCTCCCACTTCCATTGCGGGATCTCCAAGGGTTGCAACATCCCGGAAGGTCTCTGATGTTCAATCTTCACTTTTTGACAAGTTAGGCACTTCAAGAAGTATTCCGCCACATCATTCTTCATACCAGACCACTAGAACATAGCCTTTAGATCATTATACATCTTAGTACTTCCAGGGTGAATAGAAAATCCGCTTTTGTGTGCCTCCTTTAATATATCTTGCCGTAAAGTCCCAACATCAGGCACAATGATCCTACCCTTGAATCTCCACAGCCTGTCTTGATCCTTTGACACTCTCCATTGCTTCCCTTGCTCAATAGCTGGCAACACCTTCGGTAATACGTCATTGTTTTGATGAGCCTTCAGGTGTTCAGATTTAAAATCACTTAAGATCTGTAATTGGCTCAAACACAAGGTTTCAGACACTTCCTAGACACCGATCTTCAAACTCTCGAATTCCCTGAGCAACTCCTCTTCTCGAAGCATCATCCAAGAATCATACAGCGATTTCCGACATAGTGCATCTGCCACAACATTCGCTTTTCCCGGATGGTAATTCAGTTCAAAATCGTAGTCTTTCAGTAATTGCATCCACCTCCTCTGCCGCATATTAACCTCTTTCTGATCAAAGAGGTATTTCAAGCTCTTGTGATCAGAGAAAACTCAGAGCTTAACTCTATAGAGGTAATGCCTCCACACCTTTAGCGCAAATACAACCGCAGCAAGTTCCAGGTCGTGTATCGGGTAATTGACTTCGTGAGGTCTCAATTGTCGCGAGGCATAAGCCACCACATTCTGGTGCTGCATTAGCACGTACCCCAAGCCCTTTAGTGAGGCATCACAATACACCTCGAACGGTTCATTCGGTTCAAGTAACACCAACATAGGTGTGGTAGTAAACTTTTGTTTCAACGCTTGAAAGCTCTCTTCACACTCAGAAGTCCAAACGAATGGCGCGTCCTTACGGGTTAACTTCGTTAAAAGCAAAGCCAATTGCGAGAAACCTTTGATAAATCTCCGATAGTAGCCAGCTAGTCCTAGAAAACTCCTTATCTTAGTAACTGAGGTCGGTCACTTCCACTCCATCACTGCTTCCACCTTGGTAGGATCTACTATTATCCCCTGTTTACTCACTACGTGACCTAGAAACTTCACCTCACTCTTCCAGAACTCGCATTTTGATAGTTTCACATAGAGTTTCTTTTCCTTTAGTATCTGCAACACGGTCCTCAAGTGTTCTGCATGCTCTTCTTCGGTCTTGGAATAAACCAGTATGTCATCAATGAAGACAACAACAAATTTGTCCAGGAATGGATGGAAGATCCTATTCATATAATCCATAAACACTGCCGAAGCGTTCGTCAACCCAAAAGACATTACAGTGTACTCATAATGACCATAACGAGTCTTGAAAGCGGTCTTAGGGATGTCCTCTTCTCTCACTCTTATCTGATGGTAACCGGATTGCAAATTGATCTTGGAGAAAGCTCCAGCTCCTTATAACTGATCCATGAGATCGTCAATTCTCGGCAGAGGATACTTATTCTTTATTGTGACCTTGTTCAGTTGGTTGTAATCCACACAAAGCCGCATACTCTTGTCTTTCTTCTTCACCAATAACATCGGCGCTCCCCACGGAGAAACACTTGGGCGGATAAAGTTCTTACCCAATAGATCCTCTAGCTGAGACTTGAGCTCGGCCATTTCTAAAGGCGATATTCGGTAAGGGGCAATCGAGATTGGCCCCGTTCCAGGTACCAACTCAATAGCAAACTCGACCTCTCAGTTCGGTGGGAATTCATCAATATCGTCGGGAAATACCTTCGAAAACTCACACACAACCGGAATCTGCTCCACGCTTTGATCATCACCCGAGACTCCCGCGGTTAACAATAAAATACCCTGACATTCGGCCCCAGAACAATGTACTACCATAGAATTCAAGTAATAGTTATTTACCACCACCGGCCCTTCTGTATCTTCCAGCATAAAGTACACTAACTTTGCAGAACAGTCAAGCAGAATGTGGTTCTTAGACAACCAGTCCAACCCCAAGATAAGATCAAGGCCAATCATTGGCAAACAAATCAAGTCATGTAAAAAATTACGCTGCTTGACTCTAAACGAAACTTGCGGACATCCTAGCCTAGTTACCATGGCTTCATGGGTGGCATTTTACACTTTCAGGTCATAACCTAAAACCACAGTCTTCAATCCTAACTCACTAGCCTTCTCAAATGCAATGAATGAATGTGATTGATAAACTCCATTTCTAGGGTTTATCTTGTGCTTAATTTAGGAGATTTTAGGACCCTTTACCCACATTTATTTAATGAAATAGCATGGTTTCATGATTGTCTCCTAATTTGTGCTTAAGTGTGAAAACATGCTTTTTAGGCCTTAATTGGCTAAATTTAATTCACCTTTAATTCCATTAGATGCCTTGATATGTTTGTTAGTGAATTCAGGATGGAAAGGCTAAGAATGGATCAAAGCAGTGGAGAGGAAAGCATGCAAGTGGAGAACTCATGAAGAAACAAGGATTTGGGATGCTGAGATCGACGCGCACGCGCAGCAGATACACACGCGTGAAATGATGAGGTTGCATGGTGACGCGTACGCGCACATGACGCATACGCGTGGATAGCAATTTGTCAAGCGACGCGTACGCGTGCTTTATGCGTACGCGTCGGTGTTCGCACGTGACCCACTTAAAGTGAATCCGCTGGGGGCGATTTCTGGGCTTTCCAGGCCCAAATCCAACTCATCTATGATGCTATTTAACCCAAGGACTAAAGGGGAATCAGAACTTTGAATCATTTTAGTTTAGTTTAGTTTAGTTTACTTTTGGTGGAAAAGTTAGTTTTTAGAGAGAGAAGCTCTCACTTCTCTCTATAATTAGGATTAGGTTAGAACTAGAATTAGGATTAGGTTAGATCTAGATTAGGATTTCTTAGATCTAGGTTAATTTTATGCTTTAATTCATTTTTTCTTTTGTAATTCTTCTTCTTCTACCTTTCCTCTCTCTAGTTTAGCATTTAATTCTTGTAATTCCTTACTTTTATGTTGATGCATTTTTGTTTCTTCTATTTCTCTTTTAATGCAATTTATGATTCATTTGTTGTTGTTTAATTCCTTACAATTGAGTAGTATAGATTTACTTTCTTTTTATGCACTCCAAGTGTTTGATAAAATTCTTGGTTGGATTGTAGAATAGATTTCTCTCCTCTTGGTTTTGGTAGAGTAATTAGTGAC
Organism: Arachis ipaensis; assembly: GCF_000816755.2. Classification (NCBI taxonomy): domain Eukaryota; kingdom Viridiplantae; phylum Streptophyta; class Magnoliopsida; order Fabales; family Fabaceae; genus Arachis; species Arachis ipaensis. The sequence goes on along the minus strand of NC_029787.2, from coordinate 48,600,307 downwards.
TCTTGAGTTATCTAACTCCTTTGTTGATTGATAATTAGAAGTTGCTAATTGACTTGAATACCACTAAAGCTAGTCTTTCCTCTAGGATTTGGTTAGGACTTGTAGAATCAAGTTAATCCATCCACTTGACTTTTCTCCATGGTTAGAGGTTAACTGATGAATCCATATTTGATGATGATTTTTGGTTAGAATTGAATGGATTTTCATCACATAAACTCACACTTATTCCCTTGAATAGCATGCTTTTGATCTCTCCTCCTAATTTGTGCTTGATCATGAAAATATGCTCTTTTATACCTAATTGAATCTACTTTATTCCATTTGCCTTCCATTCGATGTCTTGATGTTGTTGGTGAGTGCTTTCATTAACTAAGTGGGAGCTATGGACAATTCTCATCACAATTGACAAGGATAGCTAGGATAGGACTTCTAGTTCTCATACCTTTCCAAGAGCTTTCCTAGTTGTTAGTTTGTTTCCTTTGCCATTTACATTTCTTGTCTCTTAATTCAAAAACCTCAAAACATACTTCATAGCCAATAACAAGAACACTTTATTGCAATTCCTAGGGAGAACGACCCGAGGTTTGAATACTTTGGTTATTTTTATAGGGTTTGTTACTTGTGACAACCAAATTTTTGTATAAAAGGATTATTGTTAGTTAGAAACTATACTTGCAATGAGATTTCATTTGTGAAATTCTAAACCACACAAAAATCCATTCATCAAAATAGTGTGTCACTTTGAGCCTTTTTCATCCCCATTTGTTCTTTATATTACCACATCACTAGCCTTAAGCAGAAAAATAATTAATTACCTGATTTGAATCTTTGGTTAGCTTAAGATAGTGTGTGTTAACTAAGTGTGGGGAAATGTGGAAACTTGGGTTGATGAGAATGTGTTGTGTTTTTACTGACAAATATTAGAAATTTGGGTACTTACTCATGTGAAATTAGAAAAAATCATATGCATTGATATATTATGCTTTCATTTATGATAAATAAAAAAAATTAAAAAAAAAGAGAAAAAAAGAGAAAAGAAAAGAAATAAATGAATAGGGGATAAAATCACCCCAATGCTAAGTTCAATAAAAAGATCAATGCACAAGTGATGGAATTAAAAATTCATGCATGAGTATGTGAAATATACAAAAGTGAGATTTTGGGTAGCTAGGCATGATTTTAGAATTATATAGAGTATATCTGTGTGTTAGGTGAGAATTTAGGTTAGTCAAAGATTCAAAGTATAACTCACTTGGCCATACATGTATCCTCACCCTTACCTTAGCCCCATTACAACCTTAAAAAACCCTCATGATGTTTGTATTTGTACATTAAATATTTGTTGATTGGTTAGATGAAGAACAAAGTTTTAGAAAGCATGACTAGAGGAGATTAGAGTGAATTAACCTTAAACACATGAGTGTTTAGAGTGTATACACTTCCGGTGAGGGTTCGATGCTTAATTCTTTGTTCCCGGCTTTCATGAGCTATCTTCTTATAAGTTTACTTGTCTCTTATTGTGTGATTTGAATTAGTGAAATCTGATTTATGTTTGTCTTGGAGAATTTGTTTACTTTTAACCAAGTAGGTAGAAGTATTTTTGCATTTAGTTGCATTCATATAGATAGGTTGCATTTCATAAGTTTTACCGTTCCTCTTCACTCCTTTATAGCTTCTCTTGAGCTTAGCATGAGGATATGCTAATGTTTAAGTGTGGAGAGATTTGATGTACCACTATTTCGTGATATATTTTATGCTTAATTGAGTAAAATTTATCCACTAAACTCACACTTATTCATATAATTTGCATGTTTTACATTTTCCTTCCTAATTTTGTGTTATGATTGAAAATATGCTTCTTTGGCCTAAAACTCGCTAATTTTAATTTCCTCTTATTACCATTCGATGCCATGATATGTTTGCTGAGTGTTTTCAGGGTTTATAGGGCAGGAATGACTTAGAGGATGGAAAGGAAGCATGCAAAAGTGGAAGGAATACAAGAAATTGAAGGAATTGTTAAGCTGTCAACCCTGACCTCTTCGTACTAAATCGACCATAACTTGAGCTACAGAGGTCCAAATGAGGCGGTTCTAATTGTGCTGGAAAGCTAACATTTGAGGCTTCAAAATGATATATAATTTGCTATAGTTGCCATGCAGTTAAGTGACGCACACGCGTGCATTACACGTACGCATGATATGCGCCATGTGCAGAAATTACAGAAGACGTTGGGGGCAATTTTTGGGCTCCTTCTGACCCAGTTCTGAGCCCGAAAATACAGATTAGAGGCTGCAGTGTGAAGAAATCAATGATACAACACTTCATTCACAAAAAATAGGTTTTAGATGTAGTTTTAAACTGATAATAGTTAGCTTTTGTGAAGATAGTTTTTTGAGAATCTTACAATTCATTGCTATATGCAATTATCCAAAAGTGTTAATAAAATCGATTACAATAAGATAATAATATAAATGAAGTTACTAGAAAAGTACCATTATTTCTCCATCACTTGCAAGATAGCTGTAATTTTTGCCGCCAGTTTTGGCCCTTAAATCATGCAAACATAACAAAAAAGAGTAGTAATATTATATTATTTGGACACAAATTAATAATGCATATATTAAATTTCAACAACATTAGTCTTATAATTATGAACAATAATATTACTAATTAACATTAGCCTCTCCTCTCTCTAGGTTTTAGGATTCTTAGTTTTATTCTTTTTCAATTTCTGAATATCTTATTTCAATTTAGTTTCTCTTCTACTTTTAATTGTTCTAGCTTTCTAGTTTATTTATTTCCCTTGTTGATTATTTTATGTTGCTATTTTAGTTTATGAATTCTCATGTTAGATTCAATTTCCCTTTTTAATGTAATTTGAGGTATTTCATATTTATTGCTCCTTTCTTCATTTGTTATTATTGATGTTTGCAATTGGTTGTTTGGATTTAATATTCCTTGCTAGTTTTCTTTGTTTTTATGTTGTGCCTTCCAAGTGTTTGATAAAATACTTGGGAGGGTTTTAAGTTAGATTTTTATATTCTTAGCTTAAATTGATTAATTGGAGACTCTTGAATCATCATAAGTCTCTTGTTGGTTGGCGATTGAAACTTGCTAGTTGGCTTGAGTTTCACTAACTCTAGTCTTTGATTAGGACTTGTGAATTCAAGTTGATTTTCTCACTTGACTTTCCTTCATTTGTTAGAGGTTAACTAAGTGAGTGCAATTTACAATTACCATCATAATTGACATTGATAATGAGGATAGGAATTTCGATTATCAATCCTTGCTAGGACTTTTCTTAATTGTTAGTTTATTTCTGTGTCATTTAAATTCCTTGTTCAACATTTAAAAACCCAAAAAGATACTTTTCCATAACCAATAGTAACAAACTTCCCTGCAATTCCTTGAGAGACGATCCGAGGTTTAAATACTTCGGTTTAATTTTATTGGGTTTGCTTTAGTGACAAACAAATTAAATTTGATTGAGGTTTAATTGTTGGTTTAGAACTATGCTTACAACGTGCTTATTCTTGTGAAAATCTTTACCGACGATTTTTCCACCATCAGTGATGCTCCAAAATCAAACAATGCATTTAAAATTTGACCAGGCATTTCACATTTACCTCTGATAAGTGCCTTAGACCCCTCAAAACCTATAGCTGAAGTAGTAAACACCCGTCCAGGCTGCTGTGCTCTCCCGGTACCCTGTCTCTGCTTCTCTGGACAGTTTGACGCTTTATGCCCCAGCTTCCCACATGAGTAACACAACCCCCATCCAGCCTTGCACGGAACACGAGGATGGTAACTCCCACATCTAGCACACGCTTGCTCATTCTGAGGCTGCTTCCCAAATCTCCTCCCCAAAGCATTGTTGTTGTTGTTGGGCCTTCTGAAGTTGTTTTGACCCTGAGTCTTCTGTGGTGCGAAGCCTGACGGCTTGAAGGGAGGACCTCTAGGAGTAAAACTCTTTCCTCGGTTCAGTGGGAATGATTTCCTCTGGCTTTCTCTTTCTGCAGCTGCCTTCTTCACACATTCTTCGGCAACTCTGCTCTTGTTTACTAACTCGGAGAAAGTCCTAATCTCCATAGGCCCTACTGAACTGTAGATGTCGCTTCGGAGCCCTCCTTCATACTTGACACATTTCCACTCCTCAAAGTCTTCCGGAGCTCCCTAACACATACGGGAGAATCTAAACAGCTCCTCAAACTTATCCGTATACTCTGATACAGACATAATCCCCTGCTTCAGCTGTAGTAACTCCAGTTCTTTAGTCGTCCTGGTGGAATTCGAAAAGTACTTTTTGTAGAATTTCTCCTGGAAGGTATCCCAGGTGATAGGGTCATCGCCCTGCTGTATGAGATGTCGGGTTCCTTGCCACCAATCTGACGCTTCCTTGGTGAGCGGATAAGTAGCAAACTCGACGCATTGTTCCTCAGGTACCAACTGCGCTTGCAGTGCTCGCTCCATAACTTGAAACCAAGTGTCGGACTCAGTTGGATTAGTAGTCCCCTTGAACTTCGGTGGATTGACCTTTAAGAAGGTCGCCAATGTCATTGGACCTTGAGTCTCGTTTCCGCCGTTTCCCTCATGATTATGATTATTGTTGTTCATCTGCTGCCCGAGTGCCTCAGCAGTAGCCTGCATAGCAACAGCCATGTTCTGCAAGGCGGCCATGAAGTTCACGGGGTCATTCAGATTGGTTTCCGGCCCACGAGTACCGGCATATCCTCTCCCATGGCCTCGAACGCATCCACGAGGTGCCATTTGGTCCCTATACACACCAAACAATCGATATCAAGTTGATCAGTCTCAATATCAGAAGTTGATGATTGGACTTTTGACAGATTAGAATTCACAAATGAGTTTTCGTTGCAAGTATAGTTTCTAAACCAACAATAATCTTTTCATACAAAAATTTGTTTGTCACTAGTACAAACCCCTAAATTTATAAACCAAAGTATTAAAACCTCGGGTCGTTCTCCCTAGGAATTGCAATAAAGTGTCATTGTTATTGGTTATGAAGTATCTTTGGGGGTTTTTGAGGTAGGAGACAAGTAATGTAAAATGCAATAAAAATAAACTAACAACTATGAAAAGCTCTTGGAAAGATTATGAGAATTAGAAGTCCTATCCTAGTTATCCTCCTCAATTGTGATCATAAATTGTCCCTTGCTACCACCTAGTTAACCTCTAACCATGGAGGAAAGTCAAGTGGATGAATCAACTTGATTCCACAAGTCCTAGTTAACTTCCAAGGGAAAGACTAGCGTTAGTGATATCCAAATCAATTAGCAACTTCTAATTATCGATCAATAAAGAAATTAGATAACTCAAGCGTTACTAATTACTCTACCTAGGCCAAGAGGGATAAAATCTATACTAAAGTCCAACCAAGCATTTCATCAAACACTTGGGAGGCACAAAAGAAAAGCATAGTAAATTGATACAAGAATAGAATCTAGCAACAATTGAATGTAAGAAATTAACAACAACAATCAAAGATAATAAGATCTACATGAGTTACCTCAAATTGCATTAAGAGAAAATAGAATGAACAAGAGTAGATCCACAAACAAAATAGAAGAAAGTAATAACAATAATAGAAAAGTGATGAATGTAACAATATAGAATTGAGAGGTAGAAGAAGAAGAAAGAATGAATTGAAACCTAGATCTATATTATTGAACTAAACCTAATCCTAATTCTAATCCTAGAGAGAAGTGAGAGTTTCTCTCTCTAAAACTCCTACTAAAACTAATCCTAATGTGTGTTATGATCCAATCACCCCCAAACGTGATGCAACTATGACAAATCTTATATCAGTTCGAAGCTCCGGATGTTAGCTTTCCAACGCAACTGGAACCGTATCATTTGAACTTCTGTAGCTCAAGTTATGGTCGATTAAGTGCGAAGAGGTCGGCTTGACAGCTTTTGCGATTCCTTCATTTCTTCATGAGTTCTCCATTTTTTTCATGCTTTTTCTTCATTCCCTTGATCCAATCTTTGCTTCCTAAACCTGAAATCACTTAACAAACATATCAAGGCATCTAATGGAATCAAAGGTAAATCAAGATTAAACAATTAAGGGCCTAAAAAGTATGTTTTCACACTTAAGCACAATTAAAGGAGAATTTACAAAACCATTCTATTTCATTGAATAAATGTGGGAAAAGATGATAAAACCCTCTAAATTCAATATAAGATAAACCCTACAACTGGGGTTTATCAACCTCCCCATACTTAAACCAAGCATGTCCTCATGCTTAAACCAAGAGAGAAATAAGGGGTATCAACATTTATTCAATGAAGTCTAACTAAATGCAATCTACCTATATGCAACTATCTACATGAATGCAATTGCTTGGTCAAAATAAATCAATTCCCAAGAAGCATATATGTACAAGGGCTAAGGGCCAGCAACCATGCCAAACCACAATTGAATTGAGCTATTAAATATTTTTACAAACTTGCATGAAGAATGATGATCATAGGTGAAAACATGTAATTGAGCATCAAACCCTCACCGGATGTGTTTGCACTCTATTCGCTCAAGTGTTTAGGGTTGATTTACTCAATTCTCCCATAATCATGCTTTCTAATATTTGTTTTTCTTCTAACAATCAACATTTATTTCATGCATGCATACACCTATCATGAGGTCTTTTCATTGGTTGTAATGGGACTAGGGTCAAGGTAGGATGTATATTTGGCCAAATGAGCTTGAAATTTGAATCTTTGATAAGCTTAAACTTCCCACCTAACCTATGACATCCTATACAATTAAGTTCTAACCTAACTACCCATTTTTTTACTTTTTCACATACTCATGTATTTTCTTTTCTTGATCACAACACATATGCATTGATTCTTATTGACTTTCGCCTTGCTTTGGGGCATTTTGTCCCCCTTTTTTTTATTTCTTTCCTTTTCTTTTTCTTTCTTTTTCCATTTTTTTCTTTTCTATACTTTTATTTTTGTTTCTTTTTCTTTTTCTTTTTCTTTTCTCAATTTTTTTTTCAAACTATATACAAGAACATCAATGCATAAGGTTTATACATTTAATCAATACATGAGCATGTACCCAATTCCCAAATATTTACAACAAAAATACAAAACTACCTTTTTATTCACCCAATGTCCCAAGGTTCCCACACTTAAATGATACACACTAGCCTAAGCTAATCAAAGATCTAAATTAAAGACATTTATTGTTTTCTGCTTTAAGGCTTGTAATGTGCTAAAATTATGAACAAGTGGGTTAATCGTAGGCTCAAATTGGCTAACAATGGAAGATAAAAGGTAAGGTTCTTTGGGTAAGTGAGCTAAATGAAATGATGGGCTCAATCATATAAATGCATGAATACACAAAATAATGGACATAAAGAATCAAACAAATCAAAGATTACAATCATAGAAAGAGATTAATGCACACAAGAAGGAAAAATAAGTGGTTATAAGATGTAACCACACCATTAGGCTCAAATCTCACAAGCTTGTGTTCTTTGCTCAAAAATCATGTTCCACAATATATATAATTCAAGCAAGTTCTATGAAAAGTCTTCACTCAAATCAATTGGTGCCCTATAGATAGAAATCTTGAAAAATCTCATTATTTTGACTAAGCTTATTGTGTATATATATGCAAGATTAAGATAATGCAAGTAAAAATTCTAAAAACCTAGAATGGATTAGAATTTTGTCACCCAAAATCGCCAATTGGTCAGACGACCTCCCCACACTTAAAAGTTTGCACCGTCCTCGGTGCACTCAAAGATGAGCAAGGGGGTACGACTGCTCTGCAGATTGCTACCTTCAGCTGGTAGATCAATCGGTTGCTGCGTGTTCTTTTTTCCGCTTCTATTTTTGCTTGTGGTGCATCGTTCATGAAAAGTAGAAAATAACACCATAAGATAAGAAAATACAAAAGCAAGGAAGCATACATTGTTGGAATGAGGTAATAATCACTAGAATTGAGTGAGTGAATTCGTGTGACATTAATGACAAATAAGTGTGTGAATTCTAAATTGCGCGCGGTTTAGAACACACATTAGCATAAAAGCTATGTCACTAAAGAAGCATGTACTTCACTTATGCTAGTGTGCTTGAGATGCTTTAAGTAAACTTGTAAGGTAAAACAAGCATTAAAGAAGCATGAAGGCATTCAAGCTATATGCATATGGATGCATATGATCGTGAAACACAATGCATTCAAGTAAATGCTCAACATCCAATATCAAGAGATCGCCTATTCAAAGAATAGGGTTCAAATCACATGGTGGCCAAATCATGCAATTCGAGAAGAATTACAAGCTCGAAGGTAATTCTCATCACTTGGTATTCTTAAAAGGTAAGCATAAAAAACTCAAAATCAAGTAGCAAAATATAACCTCAACAATATAATCCAACAAAGATTATAAACATAATAATGTTAAGATAACATCCCTTTCTAATACTCAGTAGCAATTAATGGTAAACAAGAATAACAATCTAATACTTACAATGAAAAAGAGAAAAATAAATGAAAATTAAACTAACTAATCAACTAACTAACTAACTAATTAGTTAACTAAAATAAATGGTTATCAAAGGTGTTTGGGAGTGTTGGATGAAGGGTAGGAGAAGGGAAGAAGAAAGGAGAAGGAAAGAAATGGAAAGAGGAGAAGAAAAGAGATGTGTTGAAGGAAGGTCATCGGCGCGTATGCGCGCATGGCGCGCGTGCGCGGATGGTGGTGCAATGGACACGACGCGTACGCGTACATGGCGTGTCTGCGTCGATGGCTTATTTCGAGAGTGACGCGTATGCGTCATGTACGCGTACGCGCGAGTGGTTTTGTGCCAAAGGCACAATGCGCGCGCAACGTTTGCACAACTCTCAGGTTTTTGGCTTGGGGGTGGAATTTCTCAATCCATGCATATGCATACATGGCGTGTCTGCATGGGTAGGCAAAAATGCTTGATGCACGCGTACGCGCGCAGTGCGCGTACGCGCGGATGGTGCTCTATTTTTTTCCACATTTTTCTATATTTTTGCACCAATCTAAGCATTCCAAACCTCCAAACAGCTACCAAAACACCAATAAACCTTATTTAACATACTAAACTACCAATTAAACTCAACAAACTCAACAAAATATGAAATTAATCTAATTCTATTAGTATGTACAAAAGAGAAAAAATGAAAAGAATTTACCATGGTGGGGTGTCTCCCACCTAGCACTTTTATTTATTGTCCTTAAGTTGGACTTATGGGGAGCTCCTCATCAAGGTGGCTTGTGCTTGAAACCATCCTTGAACATCCATCAACGCTTGCATTTCCAATGAGCTCCATTCTTCAAGTTCAATTCTCCCAAGCCTTGATGGAGTTCTTCATAGAATATGGGCTCCCAAAGTTGATCCTCATGTATGCCGGGATCCCATATCTTGTTTCTACACCCATCTTTGAGTTGATTATCATTATTCCATTTGGGTGACATAATCTTGGAATTCTCATTTAAGCAACCAAACAACATTCTAGACCCAAGCAATCTAGTTCTACACCAACCGTTGCAATTAAGCTTTGAACGTGTAGCCATCATGCACCTAGAATGATATTTCCAACCACTAGCCATCTCCCTTTTGCTCTTAAAGCCACAAATATATCTAAGTTGACCATTGATGAGCGGATAATTTATACGCTTTTTGGCATTATTTTTACATAGTTTTTAGTATGATTTAGTTAGTTTTTAGTATATTTTTATTAGTTTTTAAATAAAAATCACATTTCTATACTTCACTATGAGTTTGTGTGTTTTTCTGTGATTTTAGATATTTTCTGGCTGAAATTGAGGGACTTAAGCAAAAATCAGATTCAGAGGCTGAAGAAGGACTGCAGATGCTGTTGGATTCTGACCTCCCTGCACTCAAAGTAGATTTTCTGGAGCTACAGAAGTCCAAATGGTACGTTCTCAATTACGTTGGAAAGTCGACATCCAGGGCTTTGCAGAAATATATAATAGTCTATACTTTGCCCGAGTTTAGATGACGCAAACTGGCGTTCAACGCCAGCTCTTTGCCCTATCCTGGCATTAAACGCCAGAAACAGGTTGCAAAGCAGAGTTAAACGCTAGAAACAAGTTACAAACTGGCGTTTAACTCCAAGGAAGACCTCTACATGTGAAAGCTTCAATGCTCAGCCCAAGCACACACCAAGTGGGCCCGGAAGTGGATTTCTGCATCATTTACTTATTTCTGTAACCCTAGTAACTAGTTTAGCATAAATAGAACTCTTTACTATTGTACTAGGGGTCTTTTTCCCTATTTTCGAATTCATATGCCATCTGGGGAGGCTGGCCATTCGGCCATGCCTGGACCATTATCACTTATGTATTTTCAACTGTAGAGTTTCTACACACCATAGATTAAGGTGTGGAGCTCTGCTGTTCCTCATGAATTAATGCAAAGTACTATTGTTTTTCTATTCAATTCAAGCCTATTTCTTCTCTAAGATATTCATTCGTGCACAAGAACATGATGAATGTGATAATTATGTGACGCTCATCATCATTCTCACTTATGAACGCGTGCCTGACAAACACTTCCGTTCTACATGTAACAAGCTTGAATGTGTATCTCTTAGCCTTCTGATTTACGATCAGAGTCTTCGTGGTATAGGCTAGAATTATTGGCGGCCATTCTTGAGGTCCGGAAAGTCTAAACCTTGTCTGTGGTATTCCGAGTAGGTTCTGGGAAGGGATGGCTGTGACGAACTTCAAACTCGCGAGTGCTGGGCGTAGTGACTGACGCAAAAGGATTACTGAATCCTATTCCAGTATGATCGAGAACCGATAGATGATTAGCCGTGCGGTGACAGCGCATTTTGGACCATTTTCACTGAGAGGACGGGATGTAGCCATTGACAACGGTGATGCCCAACATACAGCTTGCCATGGAAAGGAGTATGAAGGATTGGATGAAGACAGTAGGAAAGCAGAGGTTCAGAAGGAACAAAAGCATCTCCATACTCTTATCTGAAATTCTCACCAATAAATTACATAAGTATTTCTATCCTATTTTATATTTTAATTATATTTTAATTATCTCCATAACCATTTGAATCCACCTGACTGAGATTTACAAGGTGACCATAGTTTGCTTCAAGCCGACGATCTCCGTGGGATCGACCCTTACTCATGTAAGGTTTATTACTTGGACGACCCAGTGCACTTGCTGGTTAGTTGTGCGAAGTTGTGACAAAGAACTAAGATTATGAACGTGCGTATTAAGTTTTTGGCGCCGTTACCAAGGAATGAACGATCATGATTTTGCATACCAAGTTTTTGGCACCGTTGCCGGCGATAGTTCGAGTTTGGATAACTGACGGCTCATCTTGTTGCTCAGATTAGGTAATTTTATTTTATGTTTAAGCTTTTTACTTTTTGTTTTAGAAAAATCTCTAAAAACAATTATTTAATAAAAATAAATTATTCTATGGCTTCAAAATTTTTAAGAATGAATTCTAGAGTTTCTTTATGATTTGTTGAAGCCTGCCTGGCTGTCAATCCATGTCTAAATTTTTGGACTGAGGCTTCCACTTATCATGGTAAGAGTCCTTGGACTCTCCTCTAATCAGCTGTTATATGCCTGATTTGTATCTGCTGGAGCTTGGCTGGCCATTGGCCATGTCTAGTATTTTAGACCGGAGCTTTCACTGAAAGCTTGGCTGGCTAGTAAGCCATGTCTAATTCCTGGACCGGAGCTTTAGATTAACATTGCATGATTCCTGGAATTCTCATTAAAAATTTTGAAATCCTTATTTTTATTTTTCCAATTAATTTTTGAAAAATAAAAAAATTTAATAAAATCATAAAAACCAAAAATTTGATGTTTCTTGTTTAAGTCTTGTGTCAAATTTTAAGTTTGGTGTCAATTGCATGTTTTTAAAATTTGTGCATTTTTCGAAAACTCATGCATGTGTTCTTCATGATCTTCAAGTTGTTCTTGATGAATTTCTTTGTTTGATCTTTAAATTTTTCTTGTTTAGTATCTTTTCTTGTTTTTCATATGCATTTTCAATTTGTTAGTGTCTAAAGTTTGAAAATTTCTATGTTTGGTGTCTTGCATGTTTTTCTTTTCTTAAAAAAAATTTTCAAAAGTAAGTTCTTGGTGTTCATCTTGACATTCAAAGTGTTCTTGGTGTTCATCTTGACATTTAAAGTGTTCTTGCATGCATCATGTGTTTTGATCTTGAATTCTCATGTTTTGAGTCTTTTCATTGTTTTTCTCTCTCCTCATTAAAAATTCAAAAATAAAAAAATATCTTTCTCTTATTCACTCATAAATTTTCGAAAATTTGAGTTGACTTTTTCAAAACTTTTTAAAATTTAGTTGTTTCTTATGAGTCAAATCAAATTTTCAATTTCAAAATTCTATCTTTTTCAAATCTTTTTCAAAAAAATCAAATCTTTTTCAATTTTCTTCTTAATATTTTCGAAAATCTTAAAATTTATTTTCAAAATCTTTTTCTTATTTCTATTTCATATTTTTGAAATTAATGCTAACAATTAATGTGATTGATTCAAAAATTTTAAGTTTGTTACTTGCCTAGTAAGAAAGGTTCAATCTTTAAATTTTAAAATCATATCTTTTTATTTCTTGTTAGTCAAGTAATCAACTTTAATTTTTAAAATCAAATCTTTTTAAATTCCTTTTTCAAATCTTTTTCAAAATAAATTTCAATCACATCTTTTTCAAAATCTTTTCTAACCTCTTATCTTTTCAAAAATTGATTTTCAAATCTTTTTCAATTAACTACTTGACTTTTTGTTTGATTTTAAAAGTTTTCTATTTCAATCATATCTTTTTCAAAACTACCTAACTAATTTTCTCTCTCTAATTTTTGAAAATCACTACCCTTTTGTTCAAAATTCCTTTTTAATTAACTAATTATTTTAAATTTTAATTTAATTTAATTTAATTTTTCTTTTTTAAAAAAATTTTCGAATTTTAACTTTAATTTTAAATTAAAAATAAAAATATGTTTTATCTTAATTTATTTAATTTTCGAAAATTTCCCTCTCTCATCTCCTTCTAATTATTTATTTATCTACTAACACTTCTCTTCTTCTTAAAAATTCGAACCCTCTCCATCCTTTTGTGTTCGAATTCTTTTTCTTCTCTTCTACTCACAATAAAGGAACCTCTCTACTGTGGCAAAGAGGATCCCTATTATTTTCTGTTCTCTTTTTTTTCATATGAGTAGGAACAGGGATAAAGACATTCTTATTGAAGTTAATCCTGAACCTGAAAGGACTCTGAAGAGGAAGCTAAGGGAAGCTAAAGCACAACTCTCTAGAGATAATTTGATAGAAATTTTTGAAAAAGAAGGAGGCATGGCTGAAAATAATAATAATGCAAGGAAGATATTTGGTGACTTTACTGCACCAAATTCCAGTTTACATGGAAGAAACATCTCAATCCCTGCCATTGGAGTAAACAATTTTGAGTTAAAGCCTCAATTAGTTTCTCTGATGCAACAGAATTACAAGTTTCATGGACTTCCATCAGAAGATCTTTTTCAGTTCTTAACTGAATTCTTGCAAATCTGTGATACTGTTAAGACCAATAGGGTTGATCCCGAGGTCTACAGGCTTATGCTTTTCCCATTTGCTGTAACAGACAGAGCTAGAATATGGTTGGACTCTCAACCTAAAGACAGCCTGAACTCTTGGGATAAACTGGTCACGGCTTTCTTAGCCAAGTTCTTTCCTCCTCAAAAGCTTAGCAAGCTTAGAGTGGATGTTCAAACCTTCAAACAGAAAGAAGGTGAATCCCTCTATGAAGCTTGGGAGAGATATAAGCAACTGACCAAAAAGTGTCCTTCTGACATGCTTTCAGAATGGACCATCCTGGATATATTCTATGATGGTCTGTCTGAATTATCAAAGATATCATTGGACCATTCTGCAGGTGAATCCATTCACTTAAAGAAAATGCCTACAGAAGCTCAGGAACTCATTGACATGGTTGCAAACAACCAGTGCATGTACACTTCTGAAAGGAATCCTGTGAATAATGGGACACCTCAGAGGAAGGGAGTTCTTGAAATTGATACTCTGAATGCCATATTGGCTCAGAATAAAATATTGACTCAGCAAGTCAATATGATTTCTCAAAGTCTGAATGGATTGCAAGCTGTATCCAACAGTACTCAAGAGGCATCTTCTGAAGAAGAAGCTTATGATCCTGAGAACCCTGCAATAGCAGAGGTGAATTACATGGGAGAACCTTATGGAAACACCTATAATCCCTCATGGAGAAATCATCCAAATTTCTCATGGAAGGATCAACAAAAGCCTCAACAAGGCTTTAATAATGGTGAAAGAAATAGGTTTAGCAATAGCAAGCCTTTTCCATCATCCTCTCAGCAACAGACAGAGAATTCTGAGCAGAATCCATCTAGCTTAGTAAATATTGTCTCTGATCTATCTAAGGCCACTCTAAGTTTCATGAATAAAACAAGGTCCTCCATTAGAAATTTGGAGGCACAAGTGAGCCAGCTGAGTAAAAGGGTCACTGAAACTCCTCCTAGTACTCTCCTAAGCAATACAGAAGAGAATCCAAAAAGAGAGTGCAAGGCCATAACCTTACTTTGTGTGGCCGAACCCAGAGAGGAGGAGGAGGACGTGAATCCCAATGAGGAAGACCTCATGGGACGTCCTCTGAAAACTAAGGGGTTCCTCAATGAGGACCTGAAGGAATCTGAGGCTCATACAGAGACCATAGAGATTCCATTCAACCTGCTTCTGCCCTTCATGAGCTCTGATGAGTATTCTTCCTCTGAAGAGGATGAAGACATTACTGAAGAGCAAGTTGCTAAGTACCTTGGTGCAATCATGAAATTGAATGCCAAATTATTTGGTAATGAGACTTGGGAAGATGAACCTCCCTTGCTCACCAATGAACTGAATGCATTGGATAGGCAGAAATTACCTCAAAAGAAACAGGATCCTGGTAAATTCTTAATTCCCTGTAACATAGGCACCATGACCTTTGAGAAGGCTCTGTGTGACCTGGTGTCAGGAATAAACTTAATGCCACTCTCTGTAATGGAGAAACTTGGGATCTTTGAGTTGCAAGCTGCCAGAATTTCTTTAGAGATGGCAGACAACTCAAGAAAACAGGCTTATGGACTAGTAGAGGACGTGTTAGTAAAGGTCGAAGGCCTTTACATCCCTGCTGATTTCATAATCCTAGACACTGGGAAGGATGAGGATGAATCCATCATCCTTGGAAGACCCTTCCTAGCCACAGCAAAAGATGTGATTGATGTGGATAGAGAAGAGTTGATCCTTCAACTGAATGAGGACAATCTTGTATTTGAAACTCAAGGATCTCCTTCTGTAACCATGGAGAGTAAGCATGAAAAGCTTCTCTCACTGCAGAGTTAACCAAAGCCCCCACAGTCAAACTCTAAGTTTGGTGTTGGGAGGCCACAACCAAACTCTAAGTTTGGTGTTGAACCCCCACATTCAAACTCTAAGTTTGGTGTTGGGAGGTTCCAACAATGCTCTGAACATCTGTGAGGCTCCATGAGAGCTCACTGTCAAGTTATTGACATTAAAGAAGCGCTTGTTGGGAGGCAACCCAATGTTATTTAATTATATCTATTTTATTTTTATTGTTATTTCATGTTTTATTAGGATGATGATCATGTGAAGTCACAAGAACAACTGAAAAATTAAAAACAGAATAAAAAATAGCAGAAGAAACAGCACACCCTGGAGGAAGAGCACTCTGGCATTTAAACACCAGAAACAAGCATCTGTCTGGCGTTTAACGCCAGAAACAAGCACCAAGCTGGCGTTTAACGCCAGAAACAAACATCAACCTGGTGTTAAACGCTAGAAACAGGCTACATTTGGGTGTTTAACACCAAAAACAGGCAGCAGTCTGGCGTTAAACGCCAGTATTGCATACAAAGGGTGTTTTACACGCCTAATTGGAGCAGGGATGCTAAGTCCTTGACCCCTCAGGATCTGTGGACCCCACAAGATCCCCACAGGATCTGTGGACCCCACAGGATCCCCACCTACCCTAACTCTCTCTCTTCACACCTTTTCATAACCCTCTTCCCCAAATACCCTTCACCAATCACCTTAATCACTCTTCCCCATAAACCCCACGTACCTCCAAAATTCAAACTCTTTTCCCTTCCAAACCCTTAATGGCACCTAAGGCCAGAGAAACCTCAAGAAAGAGGAAAAGGAAGGCAATTGCTTCCACCTCTGAGTCATGGGAGATGGAAAGATTCATCTTAAAAGTCCATCAAGACCACTTCTATGAAGTTGTGGCCAGAAAGTGATCCCTGAGGTTCCTTTCAAGCTCAAAAAGAATGAGTATCAAGGAGATCCGAAAAGAGATTAGAAGAAGAGGTTGGGAAGTTCTCACCAACCCCATTCAACAAGTCGGGATCTTAATGGTTCAAGAGTTCTATACAAATGCATGGATCACTAGGAACCATGATCAAAGTGTGAACCCGAATCCAAAGAATTGGCTTACAATGGTTCGGGGGAATTACTTAGATTTCAGTCCAGAAAATGTAAGGTTAGCGTTCAACTTGCCAATGATGCAAGAAAACGCACGCCCCTACACTAGAAGGGTCAACTTTGATCAAAGGTTGGACTAAGTCCTCATGGACATATGTGTGGAAGGAGCGCAATGGAAAGTTGACTCAAGAGGCAAGCCTGTTCAATTGAGAAGACTAGACCTTAAGCCTATAGCTGGAGGATGGTTGGAGTTCATTCAACGCTCAATCATTCCTACTAGAAACCGGTCTGAAGTTACTATAGACAGGGCCATCATGATCCATAGTATCATGATTGGGGAGGAAGTGGAAGTTCATGAGACTATACCTCAAGAACTCTATAAGGTGGCTGACAAATCTTCCACTTTGGCAAGGTTAGCCTTTTCTCACCTCATTTGCCACCTCTGCAATTCGGCTGGAATTGACATAGAGGGAGACATCCTCATTGATGAGGACAACCCCATCACTAAGAAAAGGATGGAGCAAACAAGAGATCATGGACCTCAACAAGAGCATGAGGAAATTCCTCACCATGAAATCCCTGAGATGCCTCAAGGGATGCACTTTCCTCCACAAAACTATTGGGAGCAAATCAATACTTTCCTAGGAGAATTAAACTCCAACAAGGGACAACTAAGGATGGAGCACCAAGAGCACTCCATCATCCTCCATGAAATTAGAGAAGATCAAAGAGCTATGAGGGAGGAGCAACAAAGACAAGGAAGAGACATAGAGGAGCTCAAGAGCACCATTGGTTCTTCAAGAGGAAGAAAACGCCACCCTCACTAAGGTGGACCCGTTCCTTAATCTCCTTGTTCTTACTTTTTCTATTTTTTGTTTACTATGATTTATGTTTATTTATGTTTGTGTCTTTATTACATGATCATTAGTGTTTAAGTGACTATGTCTTAAAGCTATGAATGTCCTATGAATCCATCACCTCTCTTAAATGAAAACTATTCTAAAAACAAAAGAACAAGAAGTACATGGTTTCGAATTCATCCTTGAAATTAGTTTAATTATTTTGATGTGGTGACAATACTTTTTGTTTTCTGAATGAATGCTTGAACAGTGCATATGTCTTTTGAAATTGTTGTTTATGAATGTTAAAATTTTTGGCTCTTGAAAGAATGATGAAAAAGGAGAAATGTTATTTGATAATCTGAAAAATCATAAAAATGATTCTTGAAGCAAGAAAAAGCAGTAAAGAACAAAGCTTGCAAAAAAAAATGTGCAAAAGAAAAAAGAAAAGAAAAATGGCGAAAAAAAAAGAAAGAAAGAAAAAAAAGAGGCAAGCAGAAAAAAAGCCAATAGCCCTTAAAACCAAAAGGCAAGGGTAATAAAAAGGATCCAAGGCTTTGAGCATCAGTGGATAGGAGGGCCTAAAGGAATAAAATCCTGGCATAAGCGGTTAAACCAAGCTGTCCCTAACCATGTGCTTGTAGCGTGAAGGTGTCAAGTGAAAACTTGAGACTGAGCGGTTAAAGTCAAGGTCCAAAGCAAAAAAAAGGAGTGTGCTTAAGAACCCTGGACACCTCTAACTGGGGACTCTAGCAAAGCTGAGTCACAATCTGAAAAGGTTCACCCAATTATGTGTCTGTAACATTTATGTATCTGGTGGTAATACTGGAAAACAAAGTGCTTAGGGCCACGGCCAAGACTCATAAAGTAGCTGTGTTCAAGAATCAACATACTGAACTAGGAGAATCAATAACACTATCTAAAATCTAAGTTCCTATAGATGCCAATCATTCTGAACTTCAATGGATAAAGTGAGATGCCAAAACTATTCAAGAGGCAAAAAGCTACTAGTCCCGCTCATTTGATTGGAGCTAAGTTTCATTGATATTTTGGAATTTATAGTATATTCTCATCTTTTTTTCCTATTTTATTTTCAGTTGCTTGGGGACAAGCAACAATTTAAGTTTGGTGTTGTGATGAGCGGATAATTTATACGCTTTTTGGCATTATTTATACATAGTTTTTAGTATGATTTCGTTAGTTTTTAGTATATTTTTATTAGTTTTTAAATAAAAATCACATTTCTGGACTTTACTATGAGTTTGTGTATTTTTCTGTGATTTTAGGTATTTTCTGGCTGAAATTGAGGGACTTGAGCAAAAATCAGATTCAGAGGCTGAAGAAGGACTGCAGATGCTGTTGGATTCTGACCTCCCTGCACTCAAAGTGAATTTTTAGGAGCTACAGGAGTCCAAATGGTGCACTCTCAATTGCGTTGGAAAGTAGATATCTAGGGCTTTCCAAAAATATATAATAGTCCATACTTTTCGCGAGTTTAGATGATAAAAACTGGCGTTCAACGCCAGCTCTCTGCCCTATTCTGGCATTAAACGCCAGAAACAGGTTGCAAGGCAGAGTTAAACGCCAGAAACAAGTTACAAACTGGCATTTAACTCCAAGAAAGACCTCTACACGTGAAAGCTTCAATGCTCAGCCCAAGCACACACCAAGTGGGCTTGGAAGTGGATTTCTGCATCATTTACTTATTTCTGTAACCCTAGTAACTAGTTTAGCATAAATAGAACTCTTTACTATTGTACTAGGGGTCTTTTTCCCTATTTTCGAATTCATATGCCATTTGGGGAGGCTGGCCATTCGGCCATGCCTGGACCATTATCACTTATGTATTTTCAACGGTAGAGTTTCTACACACCATAGATTAAGGTGTGGAGCTCTGCTGTTCCTCATGAATTAATGCAAAGTACTATTATTTTTCTATTCAATTCAAGCCTATTTCTTCTCTAAGATATTCATTCATGCACAAGAACATGATGAATGTGATAATTATGTGACGCTCATCATCATTCTCACTTATGAACGCGTGCCTGATAAACACTTCCGTTCTACATGTAACAAGCTTGAATGTGTATCTCTTAGCCTTCTGATTTACGATCAGAGTCTTCGTGGTATAGGCTAGAATTATTGGCGACTATTCTTGAGGTCCGGAAAGTCTAAACCTTGTCTGTGGTATTCCGAGTAGGATCTGAGAAGGGATGGCTATGACGAACTTCAAACTCGCGAGTGCTGGGCGTAGTGACAGACGTAAAAGGATTACTGAATCCTATTCCAGTATGATCGAGAACTGACAGATGATTAGCCATGCGGTGACAGTGCATTTTGGACTATTTTCACTGAGAGGACGGGATGTAGCCATTGACAACGGTGATGCCCAACATACAGCTTGCCATGAAAAGGAGTATGAAGGATTGGATGAAGACAGTAGGAAAGCAGAGGTTCAGAAGGAACAAAAGCATCTCCATACGCTTATCTGAAATTCTCACCAATGAATTACATAAGTATTTCTATCCTATTTTATATTTTAATTATATTTTAATTATCAAATCTCCATAACCATTTGAATCCGCCTGACTGAGATTTACAAGGTAACCATAGTTTGCTTCAAGCCGACAATCTCTGTGGGATCGATCCTTACTCACGTAAGGTTTATTACTTGGACGACCCAGTGCACTTGCTGGTTAGTTGTGCGTAGTTGTGACAAAGAACTAAGATTATGAACATACGTATTAAGTTTTTGGTGGTTCCATGTATGGCTCATATGGTTCAAAAGGTGGTTGGTATGGTGGATATGGATCATGGTCATATGGAGGTGTTTGGTGAAAAGAGGCTTGTGAGTATGGTTGATGGCTATGTTGAGGGTATGGCTCATAGGCACATGGTGGTGGTTCTTGGAAGTCACAAGGGGACTCACCATAACCATTGGATTGGTATGCATCATAGAATGGTTCTTGTTCATAATGCATTGGTGGAGGTTGTTGCCATGAAACTTGATCTTGTGTATATGGCTCCTCCCACCTTTGATTGTCCCATCCTTGATACACATCCTTATTGTAGCTCCCATTTCCTACAACATAGTTGTAATCACACTCATAGCCAAAATGAGAATTCATAATGAAAAGAGAAAATGAAAAATCAAATCAAATAAAAAGCAAGAAAATTAAATCCTAAAACTAGCAAGAACTAACAAAAGCAAACATATTCACACTATTCACATATATACAATAACTAATAACATAACACCATTGCAATTCCCCGGCAACGGCGCCATTTTGATGATTGGACTTTTGACGGATTAGAATTCACAAATGAGTTTTCGTTGCAAGTATAGTTTCTAAACCAACAATAATCATTTCATACAAAAATTTGTTTGTCACTAGTACAAACCCCTAAATTTATAAACCGAAGTATTAGAACCTCGGGTCGTTCTCCCTAGGAATTGCAATAAAGTGTCCCTATTATTGGTTATGAAGTATCTTTAGGGGGTTTTTGAGGTAGGAGACAAGTAAAGTAAAATTCAATAAAAATAAACTAACAACTTTGAAAAGCTTTTGGCAAGATTATGAGAATTAGAAGTCCTATCCTAGTTATCCTCCTCAATTGTGATCATAAATTGTCCCTTGCTACCACCTAGTTAACCTTTAACCATGGAGGAAAGTCAAGTGGATGAATCAACTTGATTCCACAAGTCCTAGTCAACTCCCAAGGGAAAGACTAGCATTAGTGATATCCAAATCAATTAGCAACTTCTAATTATCGATTAACAAAGGAATTAGATAACTCAAGCTTTACTAATTACTCTACTTAGGCCAAGAGGAATAAAATCTATACTAAAGTCCAACCAAGCATTTCATCAAACACTTGGGAGGCACAAAAAAAAGTATAGTAAATTGATACAAGAATAGAATCTAGCAACAATTGAATGTAAGAAATTAACAACAACAATCAAAGATAATAAGATCTACATGAGTTACCTCAAATTGCATTAAGAGAAAATAGAATGAACAAGAGTAGATCCACAAACAAAATAAAAGAAAGTAATAACAACAATAGAAAAGTGATGAATGTAACAATATAGAATTGAGAGGTAGAAGAAGAAGAAAGCATGAATTGAAACCTAGATCTAGATTATTGAACTAAACCTAATCCTAATTCTAATCCTAGAGAGAAGTGAGAGCTTCTCTCTCTAAAACTCCTACTAAAACTAATCCTAATGTGTGTTTTGATCCAATCCCGCATAACGTAATGAAAATATGGCAAATCTTATATCATTTCGAAGCCCCGGATGCTAGCTTTCCAACACAACTGAAACCGCATCATTTGGACCTCTGTAGCTCAAGTTATGATCGATTAAGTGCGAAGAGGTCGGCTTGATAGCTTTTGCGATTCCTTCATTTCTTCATGAGTTCTCCATTTTTTTCATGCTTTTCCTTCATTCCCTTGATCCAATCTTTGCCTCCTAAACCTGAAATCACTTAACAAACATATCAAGGAATCTAATGGAATCAAAGGTAAATCAAGATTAAACAATTAAGGGCCTAAAAAGCATGTTTTTACACTTAAGCACAATTAAAGGAGAATTTACAAAACCATGCTATTTCATTGAATAAATGTGGGAAAAGATGATAAAACCCTCTAAATTCAACACAAGATAAACCCTACAACTGGGATTTATCAGAAGTCTAGTGCTCAAAGTCCCAAATGTATGCTCATGAACGTTTATGCCAGTTATATCAATCAGATATCCTAATAGCACATAAACACAAACACAGAGAATGAGCAGAAGCATAGTCAGTCCGTCCCTCAGGCTCTACAGGAACGAACTGCTCTAATACTATAATGTAACACCCTACCACACAGAGTCTTATGCTTAAGTCATAAAATAGAGGTGGCGAGGTATTACGACCTCTAAAAACAAAATTTAGTACGCATAGTATTGCAAAGATGTTCATAACTAGGAGCCTTTGAAGAAAAAGAGGTAAATCAAAACCGTTAAATCAAAATGTGCAACACTCCGATCGATAACGTAAACTAAATAGATAAAGAGTAAACCGACGCTAAGAGATATACAAAGAGTGTCAAAATACATATATCAAGACTCGGGACTCGGCTTGCGAAGATAACCGAGCGAATAAGTATATATACATATATAGAGGAATTGCCCAAAAGAACACAAAGGCCAAAATACAAAACCTATTTCTCCAAAATAACCTCTAAGAAGAGTAAATACAAAATACATATACAGTGGAGAATATAAGCATCTAAATACAAAATGCATATAAATCACAACCATCCGGCATACAAATCATAATCAGTAATCAGCCATAATCATCATTACACACAGCCATTCGACTCATATCATACCCCAGCCAGTTGGCTCATATCCTATACAACACTCCACCATCCTCCCCAACAACTCATATCATCATAATTCATCATACTCAACATAACATCCCCTTTCTTCACCCACAAGTTACCCTCTCCCCTACCTTACTCTCATTCGCTAGGCATTCTATATCAATTTAAGATTCAAGAGATGAAATTGGGGATTTATAAGCGTGAAATAACATCTCAAAAGGTTACAAGCTTGTTGGGAATGTGAAGAGCTTGAAAACAAAAGCTTTAGAAGAGAATTGTGTCGCATGCGTACGCACAGAGGTGTGCGCGCGCACGCCCAGAAGTATTTTTGAAAGTGTGTGTACGTACGGGTCTATGCGTACGCACGGGTCTGTGCATACGCATAGAAAGCAAAATCTCCAGGGTTGAGTGCGTGCACAAGGTGTGCTAGCGCCACCAACAGCAGGCCATTCCCAACGTGTGCGTACGCACAGGCCTGTGCATACGCACAGCTCGCAAGACTTCCTTGCCCGTGTGCGCGCACAGAGCGTGCTAGCGCTCCCAGCAGCAGCCTCATTCCCGCGTGTACATACGCACAGGGCTGTGCATGCGCGCAGGTCCAAATTTTCGCGGGGTGTGCGTGCGCACAGGGCTGTGCATGCGTACACAAACCAGAAATCACAAATTCTGCAGAAGTTTGCAGAATTCATATTTTTGGCCCGAACTTCCAACGATCATATCTCCTTCCACAAAATTCATATTTTCACCAAATTTAAACAATTTTGAAGCTTATGAAGTCGTCTTTCTTTTGATATAAAAATCATCAAATTCCGAAAATAATAGCTCAAGATATGATCCGTTGAAATTCATCAAAATTATATTTTTACCAAAACTCATAAACTCCCCATTTCAAAACATACAATTACCAAATCCAATCAAAATCAACCAAAACCTCAACCATTCCAACATTTACAATTTCCAAACCTCATTTAATCATCAACCCATCAATTACACCATGTTTAACCAATATCTCAATTCCCAAAACAAACAATCAATTTTATCAATCACTACATATATTCACATATCAATATCATACTCCAAAACACACTCATCCACAAGAGCTTCGATCGTTTCATTAATCAAACATATCAATCCATACCACATACAACCCCACATGCTTTGCAACAATCATCATTACTCACAATCATTCATCCACTATCCATATATCCATCCCAATCCAATTCATTCATTAAATATATTAACATATCACAATCCATTAAATTTATACATAACAACACAACTTATATCATCCATCAACCACATTAATAGCTCAAAAATCTTATCCTAGGGCCACTAGTCTACGTTTTCACAACCACATTACATTTTAGATACAGAAAACCGAAACCATACCTTAGCCGATTCCCGTTCCACCCGAAACACTCTCAAATTCAACTTCCAAGGTCTCCAAAAGCTCACCAATAGATTTCCAAGCTTGGGTTCCACACCAAAACTTTCCAAAATACCAATCAAGCTCCAAAACACACATATATACTGCCTAAGCCACAATATCACACCCAAACACAATAACTTAATCACTAAATCACAAAATATCAAGTCTTTAGCTTAGGGTTGAAAATCTCACCTTACCCTAGGATCTAGGAAGCAAGGACAAGCCTTCCGTTCAAGTTAATTTGAGCCTATAATACAAGGAGCTCACAAATTTCAACATTTTTGCCCAAGAAATTCGAAAATCAAGGCTGAAAATTCGAAGAGCAAACTATGGCTTACCTTAAGATTAATTTGTGTGGGTTTTCTAGAGCTCGACGCCGCGGTCGCGTGGCCACAAACGATGCGTGAATCAGAGCTCCGGATCAAAAGTTATGTTCAATGGAAGGTTGAGATGAATAGGAACAAGGGTTTCAATCTCCTCCCTTTCCCTTTTCTTTGTTCAGCGTGTGTGTGTTTGTTTTGGGAAGAAAGAGAGCTGAGCTCTCTTAATTAAGAGAGGCTTGGCTGGGCCATGGGCCCAACTTGGATCCGGTTGGCCCGGTTTGGCCCGTTCGGCCCAATCTTAGGCCGATTTCTTTAAAATTGGTGTCGAAAATCTCGTTTTAAATTTCTCTATCCCATTAGGCCATAAAAATCTCATTTCTCACTTTCTAGAATATATTATAATTTATGGGTTAATTAACTATTAATTAACCAGGTTTTACATTCTACCCACCTAAATTGGAATTTTGCCCACAAAATTCGAGTTCAGATACCTAAGAATAGGTGTGGCTAGTCTGCTCGCATCTCTGACTCAAGCTCCCAAGTGTGTACCTCAACACCGGCTCGACTCCATGCCACTTTCACTAATGAAACCTCTTCCTCATTGTCAGCAACTACAGCTATACCTTCGGAACCACCAGAGGCGCTACTGTCGCTATGTACAAATCCGTTCACGAGCAAAGGTCCGTTCACGTGTATAGGGACTACTCCATCATCCGGTAGTACCGGCTCATTGTCTTGCAAAAAATCAGGAATCGGCTCAGGAGGGAAGTCCCACTCTGGTGGAATCGCAGGTACATAATCACCAACCAACTTAGGCTCCTCAGAAACGATAGGCTCAGGTGCCGCCTGGTACAGAGGTTGAGCTGGAATAGGGTGTGTGTAACCATCAGAGAAGGGATGACCAGGTGTGTCTGGATGCAGCCAGGATGACCATCATGCCAGGGACGATTGTGTAACGCAAAACATCTAATATGAGGCTCCACTCCCATGATGAAGTAACTGTGGTACAATGGATCATCGTAAATGTAAGAGTCCTCGAACTCATAGAATATCATGCCCATTTTCATCTGAAAGGGAAGAGGGGGAGAAGGGAAAAGAAGTGAGAAATTCTTAGTAGAGTCGGGTTAATTAGTCATGTTAATCGGCTTCGTCATGCTTTTCAGACCATAGGGTACTTTACAGAAAATAGAGAAAAGCAGAAAGCAGATAACAAAAAAACAAAAAAAGCAGAAAACAGAGAGCAAATAGAGAAACATAGAAAATAAAGCACAACACAGAGAATATGTAACAGAGAATAATGCACACACAAGAATGATGCATGTCTAGTCCTAGTGCAGGTAATGAGCTCATTTGTCAGTTTCTACCCGCTCTCGACGTAACCCGAAGCAGCTGAAATGGGTATGGCTTTCCTGATGGCAACACTCACTGGATCCAATAAATAACCCCTCTGTCTTGTAGGGTGGCATTCAGCCTTTGCTTGCCACGACACCTTCTATATGCAGGAAATAACCCGTCTGCTCTACAGAGATGGAGCAGGTGGTCACGGTACCTCTGTACACAGGAAATAACCCCTATGCCTTCCAGGAATATAATATGGATCAGTACCGCAAGAAAGCGTTCTGTGGTCGTACCACTTATCTATCTGACTGCCTCACTGCAGCAAATAAACATACAACAAATTATCATACCACAAGGCTCCACTCTTTATTCTCATCCTCATTTCCTCTATTCTCCTTGTCTCTTGATTATGCATGTGTTATCATCTTAATGTTTGTACATATATAGCTTATGTCGGTTTCGGTATGAATAGTCAGTCTGTCCCAAGCATAGGTTCATTAAGTCTATGCTAAACCAGTGTAGCTTTTCATATAATACCTAGCCCTAGGCGCAACTCGAATACTAACTCTGTTGCTCCTAGTTTGCTCACTAATACCATTTATTTCTGTCATTAAAACTTTACGGACTTTTTCGTCGATTTATATCTTTTCTTCAACTTTTTATTTCGTTTGTCTTTGCCTTATTAATATGTTATTACCACTACCTAAGTGTTTTATGAAGGTAATTATGAGATTCTGAGCTTAAAGTTGTCTTCCAAAAGCTTCTACAAAAAATTACATTTTTTGCATTATTTTATTATTTTTTTAAATAATATTATTTAATATTTTATTATTAATTTTTTGAAAATTACCTTTCTTTTACCTTTTAACTTTATAAATTCAGTTTTTACTCTCTGTAACTTTTAATATTTTTACTTTAACCCTCTAAACTTTTTATATTTACAATTTAGTCCCTTAAACAGCAAAATAATTACCACGTTGTGCTTTTTAAGATCTAAAAAGTGTTCTTCAATGTTCTTCATCACACTCAAAGTGTTCTTCATATTCTTCGTAAATTCTTCAAATTCTTTCTCTGTTTTTACCTGTTTTTCAATCTTTTTAGTAACCGATTTTTACCATAATTCATAATAAATTTGCAGCCACTAGAGCCCCATCTTTTCCACTTGATTTTAACACAAAATAAACTCCAATTTAAGGGTTAGGGGTTGAAATTTCAGCAGCTATAAGAACATGCATTCATAGCTTGAATATCATCAAATTTCATCAATTTTTTACCAAATTTCAACAAGAATCACTCATATAAATAATCAATTTCGAGCATAACCAAACCATATCATAATCACACAACTCAAAAAATTAATCAAGATTAATTTCACCAAACCATACCTTGATTTGCTACCTTAAATTCGGTTAAGCTTCTAGGTGTTCTTAGAGCACTTTTTCCTCCTAAATCACATCAAGAACAACTTTAAATACAAAAATCCTCAACTAACTGAACCTTCATATGAATATTAGGATGAGGTTTCTCACCTTACCCTTGCTGAAAATTGAAGTTTCTTAACCCTCAAGTCAAGCTAAACATGATTCCTAAGGAAGAACATTAAGAAAACACATGTTCATGCATGTTTTTCTTGAAAACCGAAACAAAAGGGAGAAAGAACAGCCCACTCACCTTGATTCCAGCCTTGATTAGTCATATAATTGTGAAGAGAATGAAGAGAGGATCATTTTGGTGTAATTGGAATTTTGATTTGAGTTTTAGTTCAGAAGAAATCAAGCTTTGAAGATTTGGAACTAAGAACTTTTCTCTCTTTTCTCTCTTGCTATTTTCGACCACAAGGAGCAAATGAGCCAGCCTTGGGGGTCTTGGGGTTGTGGAGGAGGGCTGTGATTGGTTGGCTTGGAGGTGGTTTAAAATAATATTAAAATATCTCCGGTATATAACTACTAAAACTAGATGTATCGAAACACACGTAAAAACACATCTAAAAATTCTTTTCTAACCTACTAGTATAAATGAAACTAGTAACATGTTTAATATGAGAATAGAACATATATGATGAATTATTAGTATTGCTAAAGTCATCAGAGAGTACTGGTGTTAATCTACACTAGTAGACTACGATCTCGGTCAAACCGATCTCCTATTTTTAACTAAAACAAATCAGCTAATATTATAATGTTATTCAAGTAGCTCTAATATTAATATAATTATACTATTATCTCTCTCCTCTCATGAATCGAGTTCAGTTCGTCAAACAGAGACTAATTACAGAAACCAGAATCAAAAGCTCCTTGACGTGGCGGAAAATTGCCGATTAAGAAATTATAAAGAGAACAGCATTGCAAGTACAGTTCTTAACTGACAAAAAATCCGCTTATCAATTTAGAAAGGGTTGTCACAATTTAAGAATAAAAATACTGGGAGTAAAAATCTCAGGTCGTCTCCCAACGAGTTGACAAAAGAGTGCTATTTTATTAGTCAGGAATTTTCTGAGAATTTTTAGAGTTGGAAAATGGGAAATTAAAATAATAATTAATTAAAGCAATGAAAACTAACGAGAGAATTTATATAATTAAAATAAAAGCCTTGACTGAGAGAAGATTAATCGGAATTTCTATCCTTGTTGAATTCCTCAAGTGCAATAGTAATAGGTTGTTGTTCTACTTAGTTATCCTTTACTGAATAAAGGAAAGTCAAGTAACTAACTAACCAACTTTGAATCCCAGGTGCTAATCCTCTCCTAAGGAAGGATTAGAGTCAGAGACTAGAGAGCCAGTCAACAACTTCTAATCAAAATTAACACTTGAGTATTCCAACTCAAGGGTTTCTTTTTAATTAACTCCCAAGTCAAGTTGGGAGTCTACTCCATTGACATGAATACAACGTTCACAAGCATATAAAGAGAATAAGAAGAAGACATGATAAATTAAATAGTAACTGAAAATTAATTAAAAGTAAAAATAGTACTTTGCATTAATAAATCCCAAAATACAACATCCTTATCTGAACAGGGTTAATGGGCAATTAAAAGAGTAAAGGAATAAGAAAGCAAACTAGAACAATAGAGACTTCAACGGAGGTAGTGACCCTTCTCAATATCCAAAGCGAAAGCATAAAAAGCATAAAAACTAGAACTATGAATGTGAAGAAAACCTAGAGGAGAGTAATTTCTCTATAAGATTCTAATCTAAAACTAAAAACTATACGAATGAGAATGTGTGTTGAGTCTCTGCTTGTCCCCTAGCTCTAGCCTGTGTTTCTGGGCCGAAAACTGGGGCCAAACTTGGCCCAAAATTGCCCCCAGCGTTTTCTGTGATTTCTGCAGATAGCACACATCACGCATACGTATCAGTGATGCGTACGCATCGCTAGTCAACTTTGCGTCTCACGCGTACGCGTCAGGCACGTGCACGCGTCGCCATGCAAACTCCGATTCACGCGCACGCGTGAGCCATGCGTGCGCGTCGCTTCTCGCTGGTTGTCCCCTTAGTTTCTTGTGTTCCTTCCATTTTTGCAAGCTTCCTTTCCATCTTCTAAGCAATTCCTGCCCTATAAAGCCTGAAAACACTTAACGCACAGATCACGGCATCGAATGATATAAAAGGAGAATTAAAAACCTACAATTTAAAGGCTTAGGAAGCAAGTTTTCAATCATATAACAAAATTAGGAAGGAATTGTAAAATCATGCAAATTGTATGAATAAGTGTGCAAAGACTTGATAAAACCACTCAATTGAGTACAAGATAAACCATAAAATAGTGGTTTATCAATCTCCCCACACTTAAACATTAGCATGTCGTCATGCTAAGCTCAAGGAGATATAAAGAATGAATGGGAGAAAGTAAGACTTATGAGATGCAACCTATGAATGCAACTATATGCTGAGATAATTTTGTCTTACTTGGTCAAAAGTAAATAAGCTCTTCAAGACAAACATAAATCAGATTCCACTAATTCAAATTATACAATAAAAGACAAGTAAACTTGTGAGAAGGTAGCTCATGAAAGCAGGGAACATAGAATCAAGCATTGAACCCTCATTGGTGGTGTATATGCACTCTAATCGCTCAAGTGTCTAGGGTTAATTCGCTCTACTCTTCCGTAATCATGCTTTCTAAAACTTTGTTCTTCATCTAACCAATCAACAAATATTTAGTATACCAATGCAAACATCATGAGGTCTTTTCAAGGTTGTAATGGGGCTAAGGTAAGGGTGAGGGTATATGTATGGCTAAGTGAGCTATAATATGAATCTTTGACTAACCTAAGCTCTCACCTAAACACACACACACTCTATGTAACTCTAAAATCATGCCTAGCTACCCATAATTCACACTTTTGCATCACATACTCATGTATCAAATTTTCCTTAATTTCACCACATCTGCATTGATCTTTTATTGAACTTAGCATTGAGGTAATTTTGTCCCCTTATTTATCTATTCACTTATATTGCAATTTATTATTATTTTTTTTTTTTGAATCATAAAAGCAAACATAACTTATCAATGCACATGAGTTTTTAATTTTTCTGGTCTCACATGAGTATGCACCCAAATTCCTAATACTTTTGTCAATAAAACACAGCACACTTTCATAACCCCAAGTTCCCACAGTTCCCCATACTTAATTAATACACACTCTCTAACTTAAGCTAATCAAAGATTCAATTGAGGTAATTAATTATTTTTCCGCTTAAGGCTAGTGATGTGGTAAAATATAGAATAAAAGGGGATTAAAAGGCTCAAAGTGGCTAACAAAGATGATGGAAAGGGTAGGCTATTTGGGATAAGTGAGCTAATAACAAATGATGGCCTCAATCATATGCAAGCATGTAAATACACTAAACAATGGACATATAGAATGGAACCAAATATAGATTGCAGTCATAGAGAAGAAAACACACAAGAATAAAATATTATGGTTAAATAATATAACCATGTAATTAAGCTCAAATCTTACAGGTTGTGTGTTCTTAGCTATACTTCATGTTTCAATTTATAGTCTTCAAACAAGTTTAACACAATTTTTCAATTTAAATTAGTGGAATACTATAAAAAGGGTCTTGAAAGGAAACTCATTACTTTAACCAAGCAAAACATACATGCAAATAATTATTAACATGCAATCTATCCTATCTAACAAAGGAAAAAGTCAAATGTTGGTGTTAAGAGAGAGAGAGAGAGAGCTTACCTCCAGAAGTCAAGGACTGACCTCCCCACACTTAAGGCTTGGTACGGTCCTCCGTGCCATCAGTAAGGAGCAAGGGAGGGCTGGAAGCGTCACCTCCAGTGTTTGGTTCGCCTTGGCTCTCTGTACTACTGGATGAAGGGGAGTCCGGGGTGTCCTATGGTTCTGGAGGTGGGTGTGTACCAACTATGAGGTCCTTCAAATAGTTGTATCGGCGCTTGTTACGACGCTCCATTTGCTCCATCCGCCGGTCTTGCCGGTCGAACCTCTCAAGGATCTGAAGGAACATCTGATGGATGGATGGTGTTTGTGGTGTAGATGATGGTGGAGTAGAGGTAGGAGGAGTATCCAAAGATGAGCCTACAGGCTGGCTCGCAGAGGGGACTGGTGGCCTGATATACTTCCCATTTGGGACATACTGGTCGGCCTTAGGGATCATGACCTTCGTGTCACTTGCCCGAGAGGACACACCTGCTGCGGAGACTAATTCTGAGACCAAGGTGAGGAAAGGTAGATTACCCGCTATCTGTACGTGTCCCATGGCTTGCCGGATGTGTCGGGGTAGGTTGAGGGGTTGTTCTGTCAGGATGCACCAGATGAGGACAGCCATGTCTACTGTGAAGGTTGACTCGTGAGTGCTCAGAAAGATATAGTGGGACATAATTTGTGCCCACATGCGAGACTCTAGGGTGAGTGACTGGGCTGAGATGCTCTTGGATTTTGAACGATGATGCCCATAGATCCAGTTGCTGTCAGGTTGGGCTATAACTCCAAGAACGCTATCCTAGTCGAACTGATACATCTGACGCTTAAAAGAGGCTGCTTGATAAGCATCCCATCCTTCTGGACTAGGTGGAAGGTCCAGTGCTCTCTGTATGGCACTTTTGGAGACAGGGACTTGCTGCTGACGAACGTAGACAATCTGCAGAGTAGGTGAGTAGAAGTTGGAGTAGAATTCAACTACCCAGGATAAGTTGGCCTCTCGCGGCTGCTTCCTCAAAAATTTCCACTATCTCCGCTCTATGCGAGGCTCCACAAAATCAACAAAGTGTGTTGGGATAATGAGTAGATGATCAGTGTTGTATATGAGATACGCACGAGAGCCAAAATTGCATATGATGCGTGCGGGTCAGGGACGCGTACGCGTGGATGGCCATGATGGGAAAACGACGCGCACGCGTCAGGGACGCGTACGCGTGATGGGGCTTGTGCTCCTAGCACTATTCCAGCCCCATACCATCATAAATTTCTGGCCAAACACCTTTTACGCCAATTTTACATGGTCACGCGTGCGCGTCAGGGACACGTACGCGTGGACTTGCTTGTGCGCAAGGCATGTGTCCAGCACCACTCCAGCCTAACTTTTTGTTCAATTCATTTATTTTACACAGGCACATATGACGCATACGCGTCGTAGACGCTCGCGCATCAACTGCGCATTTTTTTTAATGCAGAATGCAGATGAGTTTGTAGAAATTAAAATAACTTCTATTAAAAACAAAAGAAAATAAAACTGGGAATGCAAAAGAACGAACATACCATGGTGGGTTGTCTCCCACCTAGCACTTTGCTTTTACGTCCTTAAGTTTGACGGTCCACAAGCTCAATTTTCTGCTGCTGGTGGATCCTCCAAGAGGAAGTTCTCGAGCTCCTTATTGTTCTTCATCTTCTCACCATGATATAGCTTTAAGCGATGTCCATTGACCTTGATGCATTTGGAACTTGAAGGATGGCTCAGGTGAAAGACTCCATATGGCTCTACCTTCTCTACTCTATAGGGGCCTTCCCACCTGGATCTCAGCTTGCCTAGCATGAGCCTCAGCCTTGAGTTGTAAAGGAAGACTAGTTTCCCAGGTCTGAACTCTCTTCTCTTGATATGCTTGTCATGCACAGCCTTCACTTTTTTTTTATATAGCCTGGAGTTGTCATATGCTTCGAAGCGAAGGGTCTCCAGTTCTGCTAGTTGCAGCTTTCTTTCAGCACCAGCCTTCCCAAATCCCATGTTGCATTCTCGCACAGCCCAAAAAGCCTTGTGTTCCACCTCCACTGGGAGGTGGCAAGCCTTTCCATATACTAGGCGAAAGGGACTCATCCCTATTGGCGTCTTGTATGCTGTCCGATAGGCCCAGAACGCGTCTACAAGCCTGGTGCTCCAGTCCTTCATATAAGGCTTGACTATCTTCTCCAGTATGTGCTTTATCTCCCTGTTAGACACCTCGGCTTGTCCATTGGTCTGAGGATGGTAGGCTGTTGATACCTTGTGCAAAATGCCATGTCTCTTCAGTAGACCGGTTAATCTCCTGTTATAAAAGTGAGAGCCTTGATCACTCACGATTGCTCGTGGTGATCCAAAGCGACAGATAATATGGTTTCTAACAAAGGAGACAACAGTGTTAGCATTATTAGTATGGGTAGGAATTGCTTCCACCCATTTAGAAACATAGTTTACAGCTAACAATATATATATAAGAAACCACTAGAGTTTGGGAATGGACCCATGAAGTCAATGCCCCAAACATAAAAAAATTTCACAGAATAGCATAAGCTGTTGGGGCATCTCATCCCTCTTGGATATATTACCAAACCTTTGGCATGGAAAACAAGATTTACAGAAGGCAGTAGCATCTTTGAAAAGAATGGGCCACCATAATTCACAGTCTAAAATTTTTCTAGCTGTTCTTTGAGGGCCAAAATGACCACCACTCTCAGAAGAGTGGTAGGCCTCTATAATTGACTGAAATTCTGATTGAGGCACACACCTTCGAATTACCTGGTCAGAACCATACCTCCATAAATATGGGTCATCCCATATATAATATTTGGACTCACTTTTCAGCTTGTCCCTTTAATGCTTAGTAAAATTGGGATGGAAGGTATGACTAACTAGATAATTAGCTACAGGTGCATACCAAGGAACTACTTCAGATACTGTGTGCAAGCTATCAAATGGAAAAGCATCATTGATAGGAGTGGAGTCAACCTTAATGTGCTCAAGGCGGCTCAAGTGGTCTGCCACTAAATTTTGGGAACCACTCCTATCTTTGAATTCTAAATCAAATTCTTGCAACAGCAATATCCAACGTATTAGCCTTGGTTTGGACTCTTTTTTAGCTAATAAATATTTTAGAGCTGCATGGTCCGAGTACACTACCACCTTAGTACCAAGTATATAGGCTCGGAATTTATCCAGAGCAAAAACAATAGCCAGAAGCTCTTTTTCAGTGGTAGTATAATTAGATTGAGCAACGTCTAGGGTCTTAGAAGCATAAGCAATTACAAAAGGATCCTTACCTTCGCGCTAAGTCAGCGCTGCTCCTACTGCATGGTTGGAGGCATCACACATAATCTCAAAGGGCTGGCTCCAGTCTGGTCCTCTCACAACCGGAACTTGAGTTAAGGCGATCTTCAGCTTATCAAACACTTCTATGCAGTCCTCACTCAGCTCGAACTCAACATCTTTCTGCAATAGTCTGGATAAAGGCAACGCTACCTTACTGAAGTCCTTGATAAATCTCCGGTAGAAACCTGCATGACCAAGGAACGAATGGACTTCCCTCACGGAGGAGGAGTAAGGTAAACTAGAAATTACATCTAACTTTGCTGGATCTACAGAAATACCAATATTAGAAACAACGTGTCCTAGAACAATACCTTGTTTTACCATAAAGTGACATTTTTCAAAATTTAATACAAAGTTTGAACTAACACACTTGTCTAATACTCTAGCTAAACTATCCAAGCAAAAGCTAAATGAATCACCATAAACGCTAAAGTCATCCATGAAAACTTCCATATAGCTCTCAATAAGATCCGAGAAGATACTCATCATGCACCTTTGGAAAGTAGCCGGTGCATTACAC
The DNA here is from genome assembly GCF_000816755.2 of Arachis ipaensis. Classification (NCBI taxonomy): domain Eukaryota; kingdom Viridiplantae; phylum Streptophyta; class Magnoliopsida; order Fabales; family Fabaceae; genus Arachis; species Arachis ipaensis. Next base: position 48,565,425 of record NC_029787.2, on the reverse strand, counting down.
AAGCCAAAAGGCATCCTCTTGTATGCATACGTTCCAAATGGACATGTAAAAGTAGTCTTTTCCTGATCTTCAGGAGCTATATGAATTTGAAAATAGCCTGTGTAACCATCTAAGAAGCAGTAGTGTGATTTACATGACAGACGATCAAACATCTGATCGATAAATGGCAAGGGGTAATGATCCTTACGAGTAGCTTGGTTGAGGCGCTTGTAGTCAATGCATACCCTCCATGAATTCTGCACTCTAGTTGTTAGGAGCTCTCCATGCTCATTCTTCACTGTTGTGACTCCAGACTTCTTAGGCACTACTTGTACTGGACTGACCCATTCACTGTCTGAGATGGGGTAGATGATATCAGCTTCAAGCAGTCTGGTCACTTCCTTCTTGACAACTTCCAAGATGGTGGGGTTCAACCGCCTTTGAGGTTGATGGACAGGCCTTGCTCCCTCTTCTAAAAATATTCTGTGCTCACAAACTTGAGGGCTGATGCCTACTATATCCGCCAAACTCCACCCAATTGCTTTCTTGTGTCTTCTCAGTACACTAAGCAGTTGTCCCTCTTGTTGGAAAGTGAGTTCCCTTGCAATGATAACTGGGAGCTTCTAATTATCCTCAAGGTAAGCATACTTGAGGTGGGGTGGAAGGGGCTTTAATTCCATTTTCTGCTTATGGCTAGGTACTGGATCATCTAGAGCTAGTGATGATGGCAAAGTGTCCTCATTGTGTTTAGAGGGTTTCCCCACACTTGGACCGTGCTCCATGTGCATCTCTTCTACTTCTTCCTGGTGGACTGCAGCTACAGTCTCATCAATGATGTCGCACTGGAAGATGGAATGATCTTCCGGAGGGTGCTTCATAGCTTCATCCAAGTTGAAGCTCACTGCTCTACCATCTATCTCAAAGGAGTAAGTTCCTGAGAAGGCATCTAATTTGAACTTTGAAGTCTTCAGGAATAGCCTTCCAATCAGGATGGATGATGGTCTTCCTGAGTCATGACGGGGCATCTCCAAAATATAGAAGTCAATAGGAAATGTGAGCCCCTTAATGCTCACCAGCACGTCCTCAGTAATCCCAACAACTGTGATTATACTTTTATCTGCCAAAACAAAACGAGCTGCCGACCTTTTTAAGGGAGGGAGCCTCAAAGCATCATATACAGACAATGGCATAATACTAACATACGCTCCTATTCAGACATACAGTCAAAAAATGTTACACCCTCAATGGCACATGTAACCATGCATGGACCTGGATCACTACATTTTTCTGGTATATCACCCATTAAAGCAGATATTGAGCTACCTAAGGGAATAATTTCTAAATCCTGTATTCTATTCTTATGCATGCATAAATCCTTAAGAAACTTCGCATACTTAGGTACCTGGCTAATGGCATCAAAAAGGGGAATGGTTACCTCAACCTTTTTGAAGATCTCCACTACTTTTGGATCGAGCTCTATCTGCTTTCTGGACTTCTTAGCAAGGTGTAGAAAAGGGATAGGGATGACGCCTCTTGTAGCTTCAGCTTCCTTTGGTGCGCTATTCTCTGGTTGAGCTGCTTCTTTTTCAACCATGTCCTGTACTTCATCTTCCTCTTCGGCATCTTCTATCTCAACAACATCTTCAACTTGGGTATCTTCATTTGAGCTTCGCTCCTCATGACTCCTCTCTTGCAGTGTGGTTCTGGACCTCAAAGTGATGACATTGATTCCACCTTTGGGGTTGGGTATAGGTTGAGAAGGAATTACACTGGAGCTTGAAAGTTGATTGTTGGGAGTAATTAGTGAATCCATCTGGGAGATGAGAGCTTGGATGGTGGAGCTAAGACCATTTATGGAAGAGTGAATTGAATTCTAAATATCTTGTTGTCCTTGCGTAATAGTACGAAGTATCTCATCATTAGAAGAAGAAGGGTAAGTGATTTGAGGGGCCTGCTGTTGGTTGTTCTGAGGCACTTGGGACTGCCTTTGGTGAGGTGCTCTGTAAGGCTGGTTTTGGTTCTGCTGTCTATTATTATTGTTCTACCTCTGATTCCCACTATTATCCCTGCCTCTTCTGTTGTAGTTGTCCCTCCATCCCTAGTTGGGATTATCTCTCCATCCATGGGTGGAGTTATCTTGCCAACCTTGATTGTAGCTTCCACCTTGGTTATAATTGCCGCCTTGTTGATAGTATCCTTAATTCGGGTGGTCATAGAAATTATGAGTAGCTGCCAAGGTGTTGTCTTCTTGTTGGAGCTGCAGACACTTATCAGTGTAATGAGTATAACAGGCACATATTCCGCACACTCTTTGAGGAACCAGCTGTTGACATTGTTGTTGTAGGGGAGGCTGAGGCTGTTGTTGATTTAGCTATAGCTGCTTCAGTAAGTTGGTCATCTCTTCCAGAGTCTGTGTGAGAGCAGTAGTCTCACTACTAGAGGAAACTTCCGCAATAGCCTTAGGATGGTTGTTCATGTGCCTGACATTCCGGGTAGACTCTGCTAGATCGGTGATCAGTTGCCAAGCTTCTGCCGCCGTCTTGTACTTCTTCAGAGAACCATTACTTGCAGCGTCTAATGTAGTCTTATCCCGAGGCTTCATGCCTTGTGTGAAGTAGCTGATCAACACCATCTGATCAATCTTATGGTGGGGACATGAGTCTAGGAGATTCCTAAAATTTTTCCAATACTCATAAAGGGTCTCTGACTCGCCTTGGATAATGCAAGAAATCTCTTTCTTCAGTCTATCTGTAACTTTAGCTGGAAAGTATTTTTCTAGGAACTCCCTTCTGAGCAGATCCCAGTTGGTAACGACTGCTTCAGGTTGAGTGTAGAACCACTCCCTTGCCTTTCCCTCAAGAGAAAATGGGAAGGCATACAGCCAAATAGTAGTCTTTTCTGCACCATGATGCCTAGTAGTTGAGCAGGCCATCTGAAAATCTCTGAGGTGCTTTATGGGCTCTTGTGTAGGTAAGCCATGAAACTTAGGCAGTAAGTTGATTAGCGTAGTCTTTAGTTCAAAATCTGCAGCCAGATTTCGGTGACGCGCTTGATATAGTTGCAGTGTAAAGTTTGGAGCTCTTGCTTCTTGGAGAGTAATCCTTCTGGGCTCTGCCATATTACCTGCACATAAATTAGCAGAATGAGTAGAAAGGGAGCGTGTTTCTTCCTCAGATGGCACTTCAGATTCGCCTTCAGAGGCTAACCGACGCCGAGCTCACCTAATACGTGAAATAGTTCTTTCAATTTTAGGATCAAACGTGGCTAAGCTCGGATCAGGCAGTGAACGCGTCATTCAATGAAAGAAACATACAGCTCATGGTAAATAAGTAAAATAAAAATATGCAAAAATTAAAAATATATACACCAACAAATAATTTAGCACACTATTGCAACTGCCCGGCAACGGCGCTAAAAATTAACGTGGCGGAAAATTGCCGATTAAGAAATTATAAATAGAACAGCGTTGCAAGTACAGTTCTTAACTGACGAAAAATCCGCTTATCAATTAGAAAGGGTTGTCACAATTTAAGAATAAAAATACTGGGAGTAGAAATCTCAGGTCGTCTCCCAACGAGTTGACAAAAGAGTGCTATTTTATTAGTTAGGAATTTTCTGAGAATTTTTAGAGTTGGAGAACGGGAAATTAAAATAATAATTAATTAAAGCAATGAAAATTAACGAGAGAATTTATATAATTAAAATAAAAGCCTTGAATGGGAGAAGATTAATCGGAAGTTCTATCCTTGTTGGGTTCCTCAAGTGCAATAGTAATAGGTTGTTGTTCTACTTAGATATCCTTTACTGAATAAAGGAAAGTCAAGTAACTAACTAACCAACTCTGAATCCCAGGTCCTAATCCTCTCCTAAGGAAGGATTAGAGTCAGAGACTAGAGAGCCAGTCAACAACTTCCAATCAAAATTAACACTTGAGTATTCCAACTCAAGGGTTTTCTTTTAATCAAATCCCAAGTCAAGTTGGGAGTCTACTCCATTGACATGAATACAACGTTCATAAGCATATAAAGAGAATAAGAAGAAGACATGATAAATTAAATAATAACTGAAAATTAATTAAAAGTAAAAATAGTACTTTGCATTAATAAATCCCAAAATGCAACATCCTTGTCTGAACAGGGTTAATGGGCAATTAAAAGAGTAAAGGAATAAGAAAGCAAACTAGAATAATAGCGACTTCAACGGAAGTAGGGACTCTTCTCAAAATCCAAAGCGAAAGCATAAAAAGCATAAAAACTAGAACTATGAATGTGAAGAAAACCTAGAGGAGAGTGATTTCTCTCTAAGATTCTAAACTAAAACTAAAAACTATGCGAATGAGAATGTGTGTTGAGTTTTTGCTTGTCCCCTTGCTCTAGTCTGTGTTTCTGGGCCAAAAACTGGGTCCAAACTTGGCCCAAAATTGCCCCCAGCATTTTTTGTGATTTCTGCAGATAGCGCACATCACGCGTACGCGTCAGTCACGTGTACGCGTCGTTCGTCAACTTTGCGTCTCACGCATACGCGTCAAGCACGCGCACGCGTTGCCGTGCGAACTCCGATTCACGCGCATGCATGAGCCATGCATGCGCGTCACTCCTCGCTGGTTGTCTCCTTAGTTTCTTGTGTTCCTTCCATTTTTGCAAGCTTTCTTTCCATCCTCTAAGCCATTCCTACCCTATAAAGCCTGAAAACACTTAACGCACAGATCACGGCATCGAATGGTATAAAAGGGGAATAAAAAACTTACAATTTAAAGTCTTAGGAAGCAAGTTTTCAATTATATAACAAAATTTGGAAGGAATTGTAAAATCATGTGAATTGTATGAATAAGTGTGCAAAGACTTGATCAAACCACTTAATTGAGTACAAGATAAACCATAAAATAGTGGTTTATCACTCCTAACCGGTACTTTTCAAAAACTAGATTCTTCGTGGCTGCGTTGTCGATCTTGCCTCAAAATAGGTTCTGGCTTAAAGATGACATAATGATAATGATGATTGAGATGCTTGAGGATACAACAGAGGTACTTCCTTCAGTGATCTTCCAGAGAACTTCGTATCTTCAGAAAAGATCTCGCGTACTCAAAAACTAGGTTGTTACATTCTACACTACTAAAAGAAAATTTTTGCCCTCAAAATTTTAGTTACCTAAGAATAGATGCGGAAAATCGGCTTTCATTTTGTCTTCCAGTTCCCAAGTGTGCTCCTCTTCTCGTCTTCGTTCCCAAGCTACCTTGACCAAGCGAACAGTTTTGTCTTTCGGTTGCTTATCACTTCTTTCCACGATCTGGACTAGTGATGCTTGATATGTCAAATCATTTCGTAACTATACTGTCTCTGGTTGTAAAACATGACTCTCGTCGGAAATATATTTCTTAAGTTGTGAGACTTGAAAAACATCATGAAGGTTTGATAGATAAGGAGGAAGGGTTACTTGATAAGCCACCGGGCCCTCTCTTTCAAGTATTTAGAAAAGTCCTATCGAGGGCTAAGCTTTTTAGTCTTGAGGGCTTTACCTACTCTAGTAATTGGGATTACTTTTAGAAAAATGTGGTCTCCTTCTCTAAACCCTAAGGGTCTACGTCTATTATCAGCATAGCTCTTTTGACGGCTTTGTGCTGTTTGGATCTTCTAACGAATCTTTTTTATCTTGTCAGTAGTTTCTTGCACTAAGCTGGACCCACGATACTAGCTTCTCCTCCGTTATACCAACACAACGGTATTTGACATCTTGTTCTATAGAAAACTTCATATGGTGCCATCCCGATGCTTTGCTGGTAACTGTCATTGTAGACAAATTGGACCACCAAAACATCTACTTCAAATCTTGATACACCTTTGCCACTCCAAAATGCACAGAAAATTTGCTCTAGTGAGCTTCTATGAGAGCTTACTATTGTAAATCTCCAGGATTAGGTACACAAATTTTGTTCTTGTATCTCCATAATTTATCTTAATCTTGGTGTACATCTTCTGGTTCATCTGCTTTACGAGTAACACTAGAGCTCCCCAAAGAGATGCACTTAGATAAATAACTTCTTTTTATTGGAATGGATGATTTTGTAACGTATAACGTTTAATACGAGGTCCACTCCCAAGATGAAGTAATTGTGGTGCACTGGATCCTCGTAAATGCAAGGGTCCTCGAACTCATAGAATATCACACTCATTTCCATCTGGAGGGGAAGAGGGAGAGTAAGGATAAGAACTGAGAAGTTATTAGTAGAGTCGGGTTAATTAGTCATGTTAATCGGCTCCGTCGAGCTTTTCAGATCACATGATACTTTACAGAAAATTGAGGAAAGGAAGAAAGCAAATAAAAAAAAAACAAAGAAAGCAAAAAATAGAGAGCAAACAGAGAAACACAGAAAATAAAGCACAACACAGAGAATATGAAACAGAGAATAATGTGCACACAAGAATTATGCATGTCTGCTCCTAGTGCATGTAATGAGCTCATTTGTCGATTTCTACCTGCTTCCGACATAGCCCGAAGCAGCTGAAATGATTATGGCATTCCTAATGGCAACACACACTACATGCAAGAAATAACCCATCTGCCCTACAGGGTGGCATTCAGTCTTTACTTGCCAAGACACCTTCTGTATGTAGAAAATAACCCCTCTGCCCTACAGAGATGGAACAGGTGGTCACGGTACCTCTGTACGCAGAAAATAACCCCTCTGCCTTACAGGAATATATTATGGATCAGTACCGCAGGAAAGCGTTTTATGGTCATACCACTATCTATCTGACTGTCTCACTGCAGCAGATGAACATACAAAAATTTTTCATACCACAAGGCTTAACCCTTTATTCTCATCCTCTTTTTCTCTATTCTCTTTGTCTCTTGATTCTGCACTTGTTATCTTGTTAATATTTGTACATATATAGCTTATGTCAGTTTCGGTATGAATAGTCAGTCTGTTCCAAGCATAGGTTCATTAAGTCTATGCTGAACTAGTATAACTTTTCATATAATACCTAACCCTAGGCGCAACTCAAATACTAACTATGTTGCTCCTAGTTTGCTCACTACTCACCATTTATTTCTGTCATTAAAACTTTACCAACTCTTTCTTCGATTTTTATCTTTTCTTCAACTTTTTATCTTTCCTTTGTCTTTGCCTTATTACCACTCCCTAAGTGTTTTATGAAGGTAATTATGAGATTCTGGGCTTAAAGTTGTCTTCCTAAAGTTTTTACGAAAAATTGTCTTTTCTGTATTATTTTATTATTTTTAATAAAACATTTTTTA
>NC_029787.2:48500729-48557989 GCF_000816755.2 Arachis ipaensis | reverse complement strand
TGTAATAATATTATTTAAAATTTTATTATTATTTACTATTTTATTATTAAATTTTCGAAAATTACTTTTCTTTTACCTTTTAACTTCATAAATTTACTTTTTACCTTTCGTAACTTTTAATATTTTTTTAACTCCCTAAATTTTTTATATTTACAATTTAACCATTTAAATAACAAAATAATTTCCACCTTGCCTTTTTTAAGATTTAAAAGGTGTTCTTCAATGTTCATCACACTCAAAGTATTTTTCATGTTCTCGTAAATTCTTCAGATTCTTTCTCTGTTTTTACCCGTTTTTCAATCTTTTCAGTAACCGATTTTTACCATAATTCATAATAAATTGGCAGCCACTAAAACCCCATCTTTTTCACTTGATTTTAACACAAAATCAATCCCAATTTAAGGGTTAAGGTTCGAAATTCCAACAGCCACAAGAACATGCATTTATAGCTTGAATATTATTAAATTTCATCAAATTTTCACTAAAATTTCAGGCAAGGGTAAGGTGAGGAATCTCATGCTAACATTCATATGCAGGTTTGGTTTCTATTGTATTAACTATTATTTAATATATGAGCATGTGTCTTGTTAGAGCGTTACCAATTTTACGAGTAATTTTTTTTAAATCATAAAAACATTGTAAGCGATAAAAGAATTAAATACAGATAAGCATACATAGGTAGGAATATAAAGGAACATAAAGAAACATGAATAATTACTGGGAGAGCCGCTGCTATGTGAGGGAAGATGAAGGAGGTGACGAAGGTGACCCTAGCTACATGAGCCACCATTTCTAAACCTTATTGCTCTGCCTTTTTTCCCCGATTCTGTTTAAATTAACGTCAGTATGGCTTGAGTTTGGGGACTTTGAGATAAAGAGGTGTTGATCTTCCGCTATGGCAACTTCTCCTTTAATATTATTAGGGATAAATAAAATGAGAAATTAAGAAGAAGAACTAAGAGAATTAAGACAAGAGAGCATGAAAACATAAATGAAACTACATTAAAACAAGAATTAAAGCATGAAATTAAAGAGAAATTAACTAAACCTAACCTAATTCTAGAGAGATGCGGGAGCTTCTCTCTCTAGAAAACTAAGAGAAAAACATAGAAAAGCTAAACCTAATTGCCCCCCTTGCTTCCACTTGAATTAGGATTGAAATAGCTTCAGAAATGAGTTGGATTGGGTTTTGGAGGCCCAAAATTCGCCCTAAGCGATTTGTAATTAATGAGCTCACGTGACACGGGTCTGATAAACCCCGATTTCGTGGTTTATCTTGTGCTTATTTTAGAGAATTTTACCATCTTTTCCCACATTTATTCAATGAAATAGCATGGTTTTGTAATTCTCCCTTGAATTGTGCTTAAGTGTAAAAACATGTTTTTTAGGCCCTTAATTTGGTGATTTTGTTTCACTTTAATTCTATTCGATGCCTTGATGTGTTTGTTGAGTGATTTCAGGTTCATAAGGCAAGTATTGGATGGAAGAAATGAGGAGAAAATCATACAAAGTGGAGAATGCATGAAGAAACAAAGATTGGGAATGCATTAATGGGCGCGCACACGTACAAGGTACGCACGCCCAGAAGTGATTTTGCATAGAGACGCGCACGCGCGTACACGTCGCGTCCGGGCGGATGAAGAAATAGCCAATCGACGCGCACGCACACATGGCGCGTACGCGCCGATACTCTCACGTGACTCACTTAAAGGCAAAACGCTGGGGGCAATTTTTGAGCTGCCCAGGCCCAAATCCAATTTGTTTCTGAGTGTATTTCATGCAGAATTGAAGTTCAAGCAAAGGGGGAGCAATTAGTTAGTCAACATGAGCCTTTAGTTAGTTTTCTAGAGAGAGAAGCTCCCTCTTTTCTCTAGAATTAGGTTAGGATTAGGTTAGATTGTCTTGGATCTTGAATTAATTACTTAATCTCATCTTGTTTCTTCTATAATTTCTCATTTCTACATCTTGATTTTCTTAGTTGTAATGTTAATTTCTCATTTTGCTCTCTTTTGTAATGATGAACTCATGTTGAATTTGGTTTACATTTAATGCAATTTGATGTTGATATTTCTTTCATTGATGAATTAAATTGTTGATTTACTTTCCTTGCAATTGGTAGTTGTTAGATTTTATTATTCTTGCATAATTACCATGCTTTCCTTTATTACCCACCAAGTGTTTGACAAAATGCTTGGTTATTTTTTAGAGTAGACCTTGAGCATTCTTGGCTTGGAAAGAGTAATTAGGCAATCTTGAGTCACGAAAACCCAACCTATGTTGGTGATTTAGAATGGTTAGTTAATATCATTTCCATTGACTCTAATCTCTTGCTAATCCAATTAGTGAGTTGATTAGGGCGTTTGGATTGAGATTAGCTAGTCTTGTTAGATTTTCTCTCATGGAAGATAACCTATATCTTCTTCCATCATTGGGGATGACGTAATAAGATAAATTCTTGTTAATTATTATTATTAGTGACTAGGATGGAAGGCCTATGATCTCAATTCTTGCCATGAATGTCTCTCTTTATTAATTACTTTTCTTTATTTTGCTTTCTTTAATTGCTTGCTTGATTTACTTTTCTTGCCCTTTTATAAACCAAAACCTCCTTGCCCCTTCATAGCCAATAATTGACCACCTCATTGCAATCCTAGGGAGACGACCCGGAGTCTAAATACTTCAGTTAATTCTTATTTGGGGCTTGTTCTTTGTGACAACCAAAAAAAAAAAATTTGATTGGGAGGATTTTTTGTTGGTGTAGAACTATACTTGCAACGAGAATTCATTCAATTGAAGAAATTTTACATCGACATGGCAAATCTCGTTAAATCAGGGTCACACGTACGCGTCACCTGGCGAAATTCACTCCCACGCGTACGCATGGATCATGCGTACGTGTCGCTGAGCTCGCACTTGTGCACGCGCACACATCACTTGTGCGCACGCACGGATGCTAGAACTTCCAAACTCCATTTCTTCATGGTTTCTTCTCTTTTGCATGCTCTTTTTCTCACTTCTTCAACCCATACTTGCCTTGAAAACCTAAAATCACTTAGCAAACAAATCAAGGCATCAAATGGGATTAAAATGAATAAAATTTAGCAATTAAAAGGCCTAAAAAGCATGTTTTTACTTTCAAGCATAATTTAGGAAGAAATCATGAACCTATGCTATTTCAAAGGATAAGTGCAAGAAAAGTTGATAAAATCCACCCAATTAGAGCAAATAAATATCATGAAATGTGGATTCATCACATCCCCACACTTAAACAATAGCATGTTCTCATGCTATACTCAAGAAAGAAACAAGGGGTATTATATTTATTCAAAGCAAGGAAACTATCTATATGCAATCTATCTACATGAATACAACTACTTAGTCAAAATAAATCAAATTCCAAGAAAGCATATATGAACATGGGGGTTAAAGCAATTTAAATCCATAATTGAATTAAGTTCTAGAAAAGAATTTATAAACTTGCAAGATAAGAATTAAGCATAGGTAAGAACATGTATGTAATTGAGCATTCACTACTAGAAAACTAGTTATTACAGACGGATATTTCCGACGGATTTTATCCCACGGAAATACAAACGGAATTTCCGAGAAATTTTTTGTCGGAAAACAAAAAAAATGAATTAGTATAAATTACAGATAGAAAAGAGAATCCGTCGATAATTCTGTCAAAAAAATTAATTTTTTTCGTGAAAAATAGTTACAAACAGAAAATCAGTCTGTAATTAAAGAGACAAAAATGCTGTATTTTATTAAATTATTACAAACCAATTTTCCGTCTATAATTTAAAATTTTCTGTCAGAAATATCGAGTTAAATCCAACTCTCCCTCCATCATCTCGAGCTCCGCGAACTTCAGAGTCATCTTCCATCAGCGCCTTTCTCCACACTCCAAACGAGAACTCCATTTACACTCCAAACCTTTCTTCTCAGCGCCTTCATCCACCACATTCTTCCATCATCAACACCTTTGGGACTTCTATCACTCGTCATCGTCAATCATCGCTGTTCCCGTGCTGTCCCTTCTCTTCCCCTCTTTTACGAGGACAAACCCTAATCCTCCTTCAGCGACTTTTTCTTCCCTTCAAATCTAACACCGATGCAGTTACCCCATACCAGTGAGCTCCAATTGCAAACTACACACAGAAATTTATGCTCAATTACCCTTCCACAAAATCCTAAACCCTAGCACAATAGCCATGGATCTGGAGGATCAGGACCTTTTGTTAGAAGATGATGAGGTGGAACAAGACTACACCTACTTTCTTCGTCAATATTTGGAAGAGGAAGACCGCCTCGAGGATGACGATGGTGATGGTGTTGTTCACTTAGCTGAACCATCTTTGCACACATATCTCGGTGGTACTTTTTTTTTATATAGGTTAGTTTTTTATGAAGAGAAATGCATTTCTGTTTAACCTAATTAATAATACTTGCATGCCACAGAAATTGAAGACACTCGCCACAGAACAGCTTTCTTGGATGGTGATTCTGTTGTGAACCTTCCCCTGTTTCGCCTTCAAGGTATATCATTATTATCTGTGTTTATGCTGCTTCTGCTCTTCATTACTGTACACAATCAAGGTATCTATATGTTGATACTGCACGAAGATTTGAAAGCTCTAGCACAACGGTGAGAACAACTTTTTTTCCATCATTTCCCCCTTTTTAGAGTTTATTTGTTTATGACTCTTACTATGTTGAGTATAATTGGGATGCTTTGGATATATAAGGAGTTTAAAGAAAAGCAGATATCACTCTTTATAGGTTCTCTCCTGAATGGAGTGCAGGTGACAGCACAAAATCCTGAGAAAGGTGGAACATTTGTGACTAATAGAGAGCGAGTATGTCATATAAAGGTTATAGTCTATAGTTGAGGCTTTAGAAATTTCCTTGCATTTTGCTTGGTTTCACAGATGCTGTGAAACAATTAGCTGCTGTTATTTGTTGGCTGTCATTTTGATGCTATGGGTTTTCTATTTTATCTTGAGATTATGTTTAGGTGATGAACTTAATTCCAGGGAGAGGTGAGAAAGTATTTAAAAAATTGGAATAGTTTCTCTAGTTAAAATTTAGGTGTTTGCTACTCTGTTGATTGAATCAGTGCTTGTCTGAATGCTTACCATGGTCATCTTCAATAAAATTCGGATGAGTTCTCTTATGACGAAACTGTTGTCGTTTTGGATCATGTTGAAATTCGGTGCTGCTGTTGATGGAGATGAAACCATTGAGCTCAAAGCTGAGGAGTCAAATTGAAGGTTGTTATGATCGATGTTGTTGTTGTTGTAGAAGGAATCTTGGTTTTGGTGATTATTATTCTCAGGTGAGCAATTTACAACATTATTTTGTTGATGAATTTCCATGGATGATGATGATGACGAATGATGACGCCATGTTGTTTGCATTGAAGCGGCTTCAAACTGATGAATTGGATGGTGCTGGTGATGGGACATGCCACCATTCAGAAAGAATTGGTTTTCCATTCAGCCTTTCCAGATCAGGTGACAAACAAGCAATTCTTTCTTTTCTTTTTTCTTTTTAATAATTAGCAAAAGTCTTAAAACCAGAACAGAGTTATGTATGTCCCTAAAATTTGAAGGATAAAATGATTTGTTTACATTAGAGAAGAAACAAAGAGAATTTTGAAGGAGGAGTGGTAGCAAATATGGTAAGAAGGGGACAATTGAAGTGATGATCAGATCAATTAAGGATAAACGTTCATACTTTGTTTAGTTTAGTAGTTTAATTAAGCAATTGAAGTGCTGCCTCCCTTGCTCAGGTGCCTAACGAGACCAAGAAAAATCTCTTGATTGTTTAGTTTAGTAGTTCTTCAATATGGATAAACATTCATACTTTGTAACTTTGTTTAACATTTATATCATACTTTGTAATTTTGTTTCTTTTATCGTAAGCGATAAACGTTCATTTTCACAATTCATGGCAGTGGCAGTGTGTGAAGGAGAGGAAGAAGGAAGCAATGAAAATTCCCATATTGAGGGCTGCAATCATTCCTCACTCTCAACCACTCCTTCATTCTTCTATGTTGATAGGTCAGAGGTTTCATTTTCTGTTGGGTCTTGCCTCCTTCCTCATCCAGACAAGGTACTAAGAGTGCTAAATTCTGATAAACCAATGTCATATTTATGTTTGGATTGGTAATTAGTGGAAGCTAATAGAATGGAATAAGATGGAGAGGAAAGCAAGGGAATGGAATGGATTAACTCTTTTTTTTATGTTGCTTGTTGTAGAGTTTTCTTCTGCTGCGGCAGATTCCATTCATTCAGTCTTATGCTGGAGATGTCAACCGAGTTATCCACATTTTTGGTCAGTGTTTTCGTTGGTTTATGCATCTTATTTGTCTTGTTTTGTTGTTATTGGATTTAATACTTTGTATGGTTTATTGTGGATCTTCCAAATGATACTTTGTTTATATTAGAAGCTTAGTTGTGCATTATTTCTCACTTGATTTCCTTTTTTTTTTGTTGAATCGCCAAATCCTCTTACTGTGTTCTTACTGATTTGCTTCAACGGTTGACTGGGATATTTGTGCTTATCTATGGTTTTGTTGAGAGAAAGCAATTTTCTGCTGACATCTCCTCTAAGTTGGGAAGTAGTTTCTCTATTGTTCCCTTTGTCATTGTGGTGGTAAGCATTCTGCCTTGTCTTTCTCTTATCTTAGTACATGGCTACTATACTGCTATAACATATTATTTTATTATGTGTTCGGAAATCGGAATATATTTCATTTCTTTTGTTTTCAGTCTGTTTGCACCATTCTGACTATGATTGCTACCTTGCATGTTGCACAGCTTTTCTTCTTTCACATCCTCCTTGTTGAAAAGGTAACTTGGCAGTTGCTTGCTACATCATTAATCTGGTTCAATGTGTTATTTCATTTGTAAAACATTAGGCATTAAGAGGAAAAAAGAAAGCAAAAAGAAAATGATGGAAGCCAATTGAAAATTATTTCAATGTGTTATTTCTTTGCTGGAATTTGAATTCTGCTACTACTACTGCTAATGCTTAATTTCTCAATAGAGTTAATGGAATAGAATTCGACGAGATTAAAGTTGAAATCTCCAAAAGACAGCAGTTATCTCCCGAATTTGCAGGTAATCGTTACAATTACTATGCTTCCGAAGACACTTATCTACCTCTTTAATTAAACCTCTATAATCCGTCTCTATCAGCTATCAACCCTTTCAAGAAACTCCCTGCTATTGTTGATGGAAGGTTCAAGCTATTCGAGAGGTACTTCCTTCTTATTTCAATTTCATTTTGATCAATCATTTCCATGAATTTGAACTTCAATTAGACGTGTTCTTTTCTTCTTGGTAGTTACATTATCTAACTCTGACTTTCCAACACAGATTTCGTGGATGGAGAAGTTTTTGCGGAAGGGAACTAAGATCACTGCGCCTGTTCCAATGACACCAGCTGCTGGAACTACTGGACTTGGTGGTTTTGATGTTCAACTATCAAGAGGAAGTTCTCTACGGTCCAATGCAAGTGCTTTGAATGTTGGTGTTCTCCATCTTGTCCCCACTTTGGATGTGTTCCCATTGTTAGAAGACCCAAAAACGTAAGCTTGATTGCTGAATGAGGTGGCTGATGGGCTGCCTATATTTTTTTGTTGATTTCAATTGTTTGTGATACCTATGGAGAGTTGTGTGTGTGTGTGTACACGCAGTGCATGCATGAACCAATACACATAGATTTAGTGGTTATTGTAAGGAAACAAATCTTGTTTATGAAATCTTTGTAAATAATTTTGTTCTTGCCATACTTGAAAGACCCAATAATCAAGATTTGGTCATTCATCACTGAATCTTTTTGCTACTTCAAAGTTCTTATTCTAAGGTGGTTATATGTTATTGTTTTGTCCCCTCCATTTATTGTAAATATTTATATAGTGGGTCCCAAACCTACATAAAAAAGGAAAATTTTGTCAAGAAATTGACAGATGACATGAAAGATATTGCTGAATCTTTATAATATGGATCATAGTTGACCCAACCTAACAAGGCAAAGGCTGGTGTCGTCGTAATAGTATTCTTTTAATGTTTTAACAGATATTGAATTGTGTTTGTACAGGTATGAGCCTAATACAATTGATCTTGCAGATCCTAGTGAATTAGAGTAAGTAACTGACCATCGTTTCACACTTGATCCATGATTCATAGTTTTTTATGCTTTTATGGCTAACATGAAATTCACAACTGATGTAGATATTGGTTCACTATTTTGTCAGAGCACTTGCCAGATCTTGTGGACAAGGTAATCATGTTGTCTCGAAAAAGAGCCATTAGGTTCTACCTGTGTATAGACATTTCTTACAATAATCAAACTGATAATCAATTTTCACTAATGTTAATACATGCATGCATACATACATATGAAAAATTACGAATATAAAAGAAGAGAAAAGATGAAAGGAAATTTAAAACATACGTCACAATAAAAAGCTTTTTCTGGTCTGCGTCTCTGAATTTATTAACTAATTGCAATGTTAATGATAAGCATTCTCATTTATACTTTAGCTTTCATATTTTTCCTTTCCATTGGTTGGACCACATAATATAAATGCTTATTGTTCTTGAGAAGAACATACAGTGGGGTGCATCAGAGCCTTCGTTTATTTGTTTTATTGTTTGGGTATATTGTGTTGTCCATCTTGGTTGAAGTAAATTTTCAAAACAAATTGTGTGAAACTTCTTTCATGGCAGTATATGCTTGTAAGTTCTCGATTAAAATATGATAGGCTGTAGCAAGTGAAGGCAGAACAGATGATGCCAAACGAAGGGGTGATGCATTTGCTCGAGCATTTTCTGCTCACTTGGCACGGTAATACCGACATTCCTATTATGTTTTGATGGTTTGGTACCATTGTTGAAAATTTGGCATCTATTTGCTTATTCTGTACTTGGCTTTTGTTTTCTTCTCTCAATAAACTAACACACCAATTCAATAGGTTGATAGAGGAGGCTGCTGCATATGGGAAATTAGGCCTAGCCAATTTATTGGAAATGAGGGAAGAGTGCTTGAGAGAGTTCCAGTTTGTTGATGCCTATAGAAGTATAAAACAGAGGTAACTATGCTTTCTTTCTTCATATAGCCATAAAACCAAGGTTTTTCTGTCTTGATTTCTTGTCAACAAACTTAGACTACCTTATACATAGTGGTCAGAGAAGTTGTTGCCATGGCCAAAACCCATATACCTTGTTTTTTTTTTCTTATGAACTTTATATTTTTATTATTTATGCCATTTACTAAGCAGGATGTTCATCTATGTGTTTTTGCTCTCATCTTCCCAAAACTCATGCTAATTCTTTGCATCACCATTTTCATTCCCTTGTTAATACACCAATGCAATGTTTATTATCTTTTCACTGCTAGAAGTATTTTTTATAAAAATAATACTCTAACTCTCTCTCTCTCTCTCTCTCTCTCTCTCTCTCTCTTACTTTCTTCTTTTCCATCCCCAATCACAATCTCTTATTCTTTCTTTCCATCTGTAGGAGTTCAATCAAGCTTTCTCAACTTTTACTGACACTGAAACACAACTTTTACTGACACTAACAATTAGTGAAGCTTTAGTTGAATTAAGAAGTCTTCGTTGTCATTAAGTTCTCTATGTGCTAGTCTTATCCACATTTTTGCTTATTCTAGTAGAGGGTTTGCCTTAAAATTTGCTAGTCTTAATTAATCCACTTTTTAATTATTTTATTTTTATTCTGATCTCTGTTTTTCTCTGTTTTGATTCTGTGGCATAAATTGTTCTAGAGGTACCTTTATGAGTGAAGCAAAATTTGTCGTGTGTACATTTAATATAGAGAAGTGAAGTTGGCAGTGATAATGGGGCATTAAAGTATACAACCACTATTTGATAATGGTTCAATTGAGAGTTTTCGTTTAGCTCTTTGTATATTTTGGTATTAAAGTATATGATTGTACTTTGTTATGGCAGGTATACTTTATTTTGGATAATGCTACTACTTAGCAAGCTTGCATTCAGCTACTATGAGGTATTATGTCTTCAAATTTTACTACAGTTCCTCCTTTACCCTCCTTTAAGAAGCTCATGGTTATTGCTTTCTAAGAAGAGATGTGATTCTCTATTTATTGATTCTTTTATAGAAAATTGTTCATGCAAAAAGAGACTACTTCTGGAGTGTAAAATGCTTTAAATAATATGCTTTATTTTTATTCAAGCATTCCAATTCACTCCAATTCCAATTCGGGTTTTGATTCTATTTCAGTCAGGAGATATCAAGATTAACTTTCAATGTGAAGCTTGATGCTACCGATGCAATTTAGTTATTTATTAATATGTTAGATTATTCTATCTTTAAGTGCTAAGTGTAATTTGTGACATTCATGTAACATTAGGATGGTCATCTTATTTTTTTTGGGTATCTTTTTATTAAAACAGTGAGATGTTGGCCAATGATGTTGAAAAATAACATCCAATTTTATAGGTATCATGTAATGAATATTATGTTTATTTATGTGATTTTTGGCTTTCTTTTTTCAATTTACAGTGTTAGATGGAGTAAATTTAGAAAACAAACCTAAAGTATTCATTTTGCAATGGAAAAATTTAAAAAAAAATTCTATTTTACCTTACTGACGGATTTACAAACGGATTTTCTGTCTGTAATCAGAGTGAGATGATTTTCCAAAGTTCAAATTACAGACAGAAAATCTGTCGGAAAATTCGTCTGTAATTACAGACGGAAAATTCGTCGAAAAATCCGTCTATAATTACAGACGGAAAATTCGTCAGAAAGTTCGTCGCTTGCGGGAAATGGATGGAGAATTTATAGAGGGAAAATCCGTTGGTAACTGGTAAAAATTTGTCGGTAATTTTTTGACGGAAAAAAATCCGTCGGTAATTTCGTCGGTAACAAAAAATCTGTCTGTAATAAAGACTAAATCTGTCTGTAAATCTGTCTGTATTAATCAATTTTCTAGTTGTGATTTGAACCCTCACTGGATATGTATCCGCTCTAATTACTCAAGTGTATCCATAGGATGATTACTCATTTCTTCTTTAATCAAGCTTTCTAAGATTTATTTTTCATCTAACAATCAACACTTATTCAATGCATGCATACAAGTATCATGAGGACTTTTCATGGCTGTAATGGGGCTAGGGTAAAGGTAAGGTTATATATGGTCAAGTGTGCTTGAAATTTGCATCTTTGATTAGTCTAAGATCTCACTTAACCTACATAACAACCTATAAAACTCAAAGCAAACTTAACTACCCATTCCTCACTTTTCTTACACACTCATGCATTTTCTTTTTAATCACAACTCTTATGCATTGTTATTGTTACTTTACTTTGGGGCATTTTGTCCCCTTTTTTTGTTGCTTTATTTTTTTTTTCAATACATAATATATACAAAGGTGTCAATGCATATGGTTTAAGTATTTAATGCATGAGTATGTACCCAATTCCCAAGATTTCCAATAAAGGTACAAAAATCTACTTTTACCTCAACCAAAGTTCTCAAACTTCCCCACACTTAGATGATACACTCTCACTAGCCTAAACTAATCAAAGATCTAAATAAGGGACATTTATTTGTTTTTCACTTTAAGGCTAGTAATGTGCTAACTTTAAGAACAAGAAGGGATTGAAATAGGCTCAAAGTTGGTTAACAAGGGAAGATAAAAGGGTAGGCTAGTTGGGACAAGTGAGCTTAATGAAAAGATGTCCTCAATCACATCAAACAATGGACATAAAGAATCAAACAAATCAAATATTACAATCATAAAAGGAGAATAACACACAAAAGAATGAAGATAGTGGTTAATATGATGTAACCACACAATTAGACTCAAAACTCACATGCATATGTGTTCTTAGCTCAAAAACATATTCCACAATACATTTCAAGCAAGTTTCAATCAAAAGTTCTAACTTAAATCAATTAGGATATCAATGCCCTATCAAGAATGTTTTTTTTCTTGGAAAATTTTATTAAATTAACTAAGCTTATTATATGTATGCAAAGAAATTCAATAGACTATGGAAAAATGCAATTAAAGCTCTAAAATATATATGCAAACCAAGAAGAAAAATGCAACTAAGAATTCAAAAAAATGTGAAAATGTTAGGATTAGAGTATGTCACCCAAGATCGTCGATCAGTGGCGACCTCCCCATACTTAAGGGTTTGCACGGTCCTCCGTGCACTCAAAGGTGAGCAAAGGGAGTATGCCGACTTCGGATTGCCACCTTCAGCTGGTGGATCGATCGGCTACTGCATGCTCTTTTTCTCGCTTCCCTTGTTGCTTAATGGTGCATCATCCATGAAAAAAATAGAAAACATGATGGAAATACAAGTAAATGCAAAAACAAGGAAGCATGGATTGCTGGAATGAGGTGGTATTCACTAGAATGAGTGAGTGAGTTAGTTTGTGACATTGATGAAAAGAAGTGTGTGAATTCTAAGTTGTGCAGTTTAGAACACACACATTAACATAGAAGACTATGCCACAATTAGACAAAATAAACATGCACTTCACTCATTCTAGTGTGCTTGAGATGCTTAAAAAGAAACTTGTATGCCAAGATAAAAAAACAAGCAATAAAGAAGCATTAAAGCATTCAAGCAAGAATTAGGTACTTGTGAATTGGATAATAAAGCAACACCTAATTGGCATGAAGTGAAAAACATAGCAAGCGTAATCCACAAAGCTTAAAAAGCTCAAAAAGTGTCATTAGGTAAGCTTATGATCCAATTTTACAATTCCTAATGTTAATGCATCAAGTAGGTGACTTAAATAAAAATCAATCGGAAATGAGCATCACCTAACAAAATATGCATCAACTAAGAACAAATTGCCTATTAATAGATAATAAAATCAAATCACATGGTGGCCAAAACATACAATTTAGAAATCCAAAAGGATTCATGAAGGTAATGTCATAAGTACTTGGTATGTAAAAACATTCAACATTAATAACTCAATACTAATCAACAATTTATAACCTCAATAAGGATATCCATTAAATAAATAGCATTAACAATATCAATAATTAAGCAGGAATATCTCAACAGAATCAATCAATCAACTCAATCATCCAACACTTAGCACCAAAACAGAAAATTAAACTAACTAACTAAACAAATAACTAACTAACAAATTAACTAACTAACTAACTAAAGGTGAATGTGGTGGCTGGTGAAGTATAGTGGCGAGTGGTGGTTGAAGGAGGGAAAGAAGAGATGAGAAGAGAAAAGAAGAGAAGAAGTAGAGAGAAGAGAAGAAAAGAAGAAAAGAAGTATAGTGGTGAGAAAACAGGGGCGTGCGTACGCACACAGGGCCGCGCGTATGCACAAGGGGTCACGCATACGCGTGGGGACGCGTGCGCGTGATGCTTGCGAAAATGGAGATCGACGCGTACGCGTGAAAAGAAAAATTTTAAAGATTATGTGTTCGTACTATGTGTGTGAACGCCATGGGCAGAGGCCTTAAATGAAAGAGTGCCCACGCACAGAAAGGTAAATTTTTTTTTTTGAGAAAATGAAGCGTCAGAATGTAACGCCTGATCCGCCATCTGTGCGTATGCACACAGGTCCGTGCGTACGCACGAGAGGCAAAAAAGAAGGGGGATGCGAACGCACAAGGTGTGCAAGCGCTCCCAACAGGGGGTGTTCATAAGTGTGCGTACACACCCAGAATGCGAAATTGGGGAGGTGTGTGCACACACAGGTGTGTGCGCGCGCACATGCTCTGTTTTTTCTAAAAAAAATTTAGTGTCTTAAGGCACCAAACTTGACATCCAAAATAGCTTTTCAACCCCAAAACATATTATTCCTCAAGAACACATGATCAAAACTAAAATCTAATCAAATTAAGCTTGAAATTAAACTAAACCTAAGCTATCTACAAGAAACAAAATGCAATGAATTAAAACTATATACAAGAGAGGGTTAGAAAGGTGTTACCAAGGTGGGGTGTCTCCCACCTAGCACTTTCATTTATTGTCTTTAAGTTAGACAATTGGGAGAGCCCTTGCTATGGTGGCTTGTGCTTGACTTCCCCACCAATGCTTAAATTTCCAATGTCCTCCGGGATCCCAATCCTAACCATTAACACAAACAAAAGACAACCAAAAATCAAGCTATTTACATATTAACATATTTATAATAGCCAATAATATAACACCATTGCAACTCCCGGCAACGGCTCCAAAAATTTGATGTAAGGGCCAAAGCGGTTAGGAAATTTTTCTCAAATTAGAATTGCCATTGCAAGTATATCTCCCAACCCAACAATTGGCCAACAATCAAATTTAATTCTAAGGATTATCACAATCCAAAACAATTATAAACCAGTAGTTTTTAAACTCTCGAGTCGTCTTCTCTAGGAGTTGCAATTAAGTGATCAATTATTGGCTATGATTGATTGCAAGAGAAGCAAGAAATGTAAATAGTAAGAAAGTAAGTTAACATGCAAGAAATTCAATGAAAACAATTAAATTCAAAGACAATTAATCAAAGAAAAGGAAAATTCAAATGCTAAAAACCTCTTGGCAAGGATTGGGAGCTAAGATTACCTATCCTAGTCATTGACCACTGTAACACCCTAATTAGCCTAAGCTTTACGTCGCGTCGTAAAGCAAAGGTTAATCAGAGATTACGACAGTTCTAAGCTCATACATAATATATTTATAGAAAGAATAATATAAACTAGAAGCCCGATAAAGGATATAGCTCAAAAATAGGATTTCAAAGCGCAAAACGTACTAACGAAGTGTCTAACTTAAAGCACAAGAAACAGATGTGATATAAACAAAGATAATAGAATAATAGTGTAATACCATAAGAAACTAGCCACGGCTCGCGAAGTTTAAGTCGGCTAGCCAAATACAGATATACAGAACCAAACAGTAAAACAGCTTATACAGTTTTGTTCTCTCAAATACAAGCCTCTAGGCTAAACAAAATACAAAAGTGAGAGACATATAAACAAAATAAACCAAAAAAGACTCCAAAAGAATACAAGATCCTCCGCTTCTGTCACCATCCAAAGCAACTCACCGAGGTGGGTTACGACCTGCATCTGAAAAACACAACAGAGAATATGGTATGAGAATCGGAGGTTCTCAGTATAGTAACAATGCCCAGTGATGTAGGATATAAGACTCCGGGATGCCAAAGGCAATCCTAAGCTCCATATCCATCACAAGATTCAAACTTACAGCATTCTAAAACAAATAAGCATAATTATAACAACATTAACTTAAATGAACTGGGTAATCTATCTTAGGCTACTCTAACCAAGCACCACTGTCCTACAGCCTTCACCAACCGATCCTCCATGCGATCCCATCGCCACCGCCTTCCGAACCTCCTCAATCCCAGTAGAAAACACAGATAATATACGATGCAAGTAAAACACAAGTATTGACATATAAGGCAATTAATTCAAATAGCAATTAGACATGTTATACAAATAGGCAAGCCATTACAAGTAGACAAAGCATATAAACAGATAGAAAATGCATATGATAAATGCCTGTCCTACTGGCTGTGATATCACATTGTCAGTTCAATTGCCAACCCGACACATCTCCATGGAGATGTCGCCCTTCGGAATCATCAATGGGAACCCCTGAGATATAGTGCTCAGATCACTGTCCAGGGTTTTGCGCCTGCACACTCTATTGATCCTAAGCGATGCGAGTGGGATACTATTTCCTCAGACCTCACATCTCAATGTAAGTGGGATTAACCACCGTCCTTACGCCGCCGCCGCTACCTCGACAGGCGGGATTAACCACCGTCCCTGCCGGGCGCATAGCGTCTCATAATCTCAGTAAAAACTTTATTTCAGTGGTTTTCAGAAAATATTTTCAGTACACATGGATCCGTCTTCTCATTTCGAGTCCCCGAATCATCTCACCCACTGTCCATTCATATCTCAGTTTCCACACATCAACAGTTTATCATTCCTCAGCACGCCAGAAACCTAGGCCTCCGTTTTCTAAGTTCTCCAATTAATATCATCTACTATCCCTACATCCTTTTCCAATATTTCAAAAGTCTAAAACTAGGCCCAATAGCCCTAAAATGGTGTTAGAGAAGCTTACAACCTTATTGGGAAGGTAGAATAGTTGAAAACAAAATAAAATTTTGAGAAACAGCGCGTGTGCAGCCGCACAAGAGTGTGCGTGCACACGCTCCAGTGAGTTTTAAAATGTGTGCGAGCAGAGGGGTGTGCGTACGCACAGATGTCAAAATTTCCAAGATCTGTTCACTCGCACAACCTGTGCCAGCGCCCCCAATAGACTGGCCTTCCCAACGTGTGCGTCCGCACAGACCTATGCGTCCGCACAGGTTGAAATTCTTCCTTAGATATGTGTGCGCACAAGCTGTGCTAGCGCTGCAAATAGAACGCATTTCCCTGCCTGTGCGTGCACACAAGTGTGTGCGTCCGCACAGATTAAAATTTTTGCAGGTTGTGCATCCGCACAAGGCTGTGTGTGCGCACATATCAAAAATCACAAAATTCTGCAACTCTGCAGAATTTCAGATTTTTAACACCAACTTTGAATGATCATAACTTCCTCTACAAAATTCAAATTTTCACAAACTTTATATCGATATAAAGGGTATTCAAAGATCTTTAATTCTAAATAAATTTCAATCAGTTTCAAAAACCGAGGCAAAAGTTATGATCAAGCAAAGTTCACCAAAAACCCAATTTTACCAAACTTCACCATTTACACAATTTCTTACCATACACATTCCAAATCATACCAAACCATTCAAAAACTTCATCTTTCATCAAAATTAACCTGTTGTGCCATAATATACCAACATTACTACATTTTCCTTCACATTTCATCATCTTCAACATCAACACCAATATATCACACTTTTACAACCATAATGCCAAATCATCAAATTCAACATCACTTACATCATCATTATGCCTTTTCAAGTTACACAATCAATCATCATTATCATATTACCATCATTCATCATACTCAAACCCAACAATCATTAATTCATCATAAATCACCACATATCATCATTTAACAACTCAACAACCATTTAAATTCAAACCTATCCTATCGGTCACTAGCCTAAGTGTCCATGAATATTATATAATACATAGAGGAAACCGAAACCATACCTTGGCCGATCTCCTATATGTCCAAAACTCAAAATTGAGCACCCAAGAGCTTTCAACCAAAATCCAAGCTTTCACTTCCACTCCAATAAGCACAATTAAGTTCTAAAAGCTCCCAAAGCCACAATAATCAAACTATATACATATAAATCACCTCAAATCAACCTAGGGTTCCAATTAAACATAAGTTCACAGGGGTTTAATGGCTCTTACCTCTTCCAATATATTTGGATGTCAAAACCCAAGGCTAAGCAAGGATTAGAACAAACCTAAACATCCAAAATCACAAAAACTCACTTAATCACAAACCCTAAGAATCGAAATTTTGGAGAGAATAATAGAAAGGATTTCGGGGTTACCTCTCCATTTTCTTGTATGGGTTTTGTAGATCTCTTCACAAGGAATGCGTAGCCGCAAACGGTGCGGCGATCGGAGCTCTATAGCTAAAGATATGAGATTCGGAAGAAGATGGTGAATAGTGCTTCTTCTTCCTCTCTTCCCCTTTCTATTTCTGAAGTGTGTGTGTGTGTTTAATCGAGTTGTGGCTGGTTTGGTTCACTTAATGAGCCTTTTATATATTGGGCTTGGGCCCAACTTGGACCCGGTTCAACTCGCTAGCGTTTTTAGCCCGTTTGGCCCAACTTCGGGTCAAACCTTTAAAATTAATGTCCGGTTTTTAACTTCTAATATTTTTCTAAGGTTTTTGCCGGTTTTCACTTTTCTCGTGCGGTACCGGGCAGACTTAGACCGGTTCAACTGTCGGTTCGCAGTTATTCACGGTTTTTCGCAGAAAGCACATTTTATGACTCAGAAAGACCTACTGAGTCCGAAAATCACCTTTAAATCCTCAAATTCTCACTCTAACTTTTCGAAGTCTAATTTGGGCAATTAATCACTTAATTAACCGGTTGATTAGTTGCGGTTCTTACATTCTCCCCACCAAATAAGAAATTTTGCCCTCAAAATTTGAATTACCTGAGAAAAGCTCGGGATAATCCTTTCGCATTTCAGACTCCAACTCCCAAGTACGCTCTTCAATTCCTGCTCGCTCCCAAGCAACTTTAACCAATGGAACATCCTTTCCTCGAGCTTCTTCACACTAGTGTCATCGATCCTCACTGGTGTTACTTGGAAAGTCAAGTTCTCTTTCAACTCGACCGATTCAGGCTCCAACATATGAGCCGCATCCGACGTGTACTTACGAAGCTGTGACACATGGAATACGTCATGCAAGTTAGACAGATGAGGTGGCAAAGCTACTTGATACGCCACCAGCCCGAATCTCTTCAAAATCTCAAACGGTCCTATATATCTTGGGTTCAACTTCTTGGTCTTAATCGCCCTTCCAATCCCATTTGTCGGTGTAACCCTAAGGAATACGTGCTCTCCCACTTTAAACTCTAATGGTTTCCTCCTCTGGTCCGCATAACTTTTCTGTCGACTCTGAGCAGTTAGAATCCTTGCACGAATCTTCTTAATGTTCTCAGTAGTCTCTGCTATTACATCAGGATCCAAAACAATTGCTTTGCCAGATTCATACTAACAAAGTGGAGACTGGCACTTCCGTCCATACAAGGCCTCATACGGAGCCATCCCAATGCTCGCGTGAAAGCTGTTGTTATACGCAAACTCCACTAATGGCATGTATCGGTCCTAACTTCCGAGTTAATCTAAAACACATGCTCTCAGCATATCTTCCAAGGTTTGAATAGTCCTTTCCGACTGTCCATCAGTTTGCGGATGATATGCGGTACTGAGACATAGATTCGTACCGAAAGCTCTTTGGAAAGCTCCCCAAAACCTTGAAGTGAATCGGGGATCACGGTCCGATACTATGCTTGACGGCATACCATGCAACCTTACTATCTCCTTTATATACAACCTTGCTAACTCCTCCATAGAACAGTTCACTCGGATAGGTAGAAAGTGAGCAGATTTGGTTAAGCGATCTACGATCACCCAAATCGCATCAAATCCCGATCTAGTCCTCGGTAAACTGGTCACAAAATCCATTGCAATTCCTTCCCACTTCCACTGAGGAATCTCAAGTGGTTGTAACATTCCCGACGGTTTCTGATGCTCTATCTTCACTTTCTGACAAGTCAAACACTTGGATACCACAGTTGCTACATCACCTTTCATCCCAGGCCACCAGAACATATTCTTCAAGTCATAATACATCTTTGTGCCTCCGGGATGAATAGAAAACCCACTATTGTGAGCTTTTGACAACAAATCTTGTCTCAAACTTCTGACATCCGATATACAGATCCTTCCCTTGTATCTCCATAATCCTTCACATCCTTAGTGAATTCTTCACATCTATTATCACCAATTGGTTGAAACAATTGCTGAAGCTTATGCTCATCTTGCTGAGCCCTTTGTATTTCTGATTTAAACGTGCTTGAGATCTGCAATTGATTTAAATAAACCCTTCCGAAAACTTCACCAATATCCAGCTTAAGATCCATAAACTTATTTACTAGTTCCTCTTCCTTAATCCTCATCCAAGCAATCGTTAAGGATTTCCGACTCAAAGCGTCTGCTACTATATTCGCCTTTCCAGGGTGATAGCTCAACTCGAAATCATAATCTTTAAGCAACTCCATCCACCTTCTCTGGCGCATATTAAACTCTTTCTGATCAAAGATGTACTTGAGACTCTTATGATCAGAAAAGACGCTAAACCTTACTTCGTACAGGTGGTGTCTCCAAATTTTCAATGCAAACACAATTATTGCTAATTCCAAGTCATGAGTGGGGTAATTCACCTCATGTGGTATCAGCTGACGCGATGCGTAAGCCACCATATTCCGGTGTTGCATCAACACGCAACCCAAACCCTTCAAGGAAGCATCACAATATATTTCAAATGGTACATGCGGTTCTGGCAAGATTAAAACAATGCTGAAGTTAACCTGCTTCAAAGTCTGGAAACTCTCTTCATACTCTGACGTCCACATAAAAGGCACCTCTTTCCTCGTTAATTTCGTCATCGGTAGCGCAATCCGGGAGAATCCTTTGATATATCTTCGGTAATATCCAACTAAACCCAAAAAGCTTCTGACTTCTGTCACCGTTGTCGGTCTTTCCCATTCCATCACTGCCTCTACCTTAGAAGGATTGATGCACCACTATTTCATGGTATATTTTGTACTTAATTGAGTGGATTTTATCCACTAAACTCACACTTATTCATATAATTTGCATGTTTTACATTTTCCTTCCTAATTATGTGCTATGATTGAAAACATGTTTCTTTGGCCTTAATTCACTAATTTTAATCCTCTCTTATTACCATTCGATGCCGTGATATGTGTGTTAAGTATTTTCAGACTTTATAGGGCAGGAATGGCTTAGAGGATGGAAAGAAAACATGCAAAAATGGAAAGAACACAAGAAATAAAGGAGACAACCAGCGAGAAGTGACGTGCACGCATGGCTCACGTGTGCGCGTGAATCGGAGTTTGCACGGCGATGCGTGGGCGTACCCGATGCGTACACGTGACACGCGAAGATGACAATCGACGCGTACGCATGATTGACGCGTACGCGTGACATGTGCCACGTGCAGAAAGGGCAGAAGACGCTGGGGGCAATTTTGGGCTGTTTTAGACCCAGTTTCTGGCCCAGAAAACACAGATTAGAGGCTACAAAGTGGGGAAATCACATCAATCCATTCATACAACATTCATTCACATAATTTTAGGTTTTAGATGTAGTTTTCTAGAGAGAGAGGCTCTCTCCTCTCTCTAGGTTTTAGGATTCCTAGTTTTATGCTTTTGAGTTGGATATTGAAGAGAGTTACTACCTCCATTAAAGTCTTTATCATTCTAGTTTGTTTTCTTTTCCTTTACTCTTTTTATTCCCCATTTACTTTGTTTAATGTTATATGGATACCTTCGATTTTGGAATTAATTAATGCAAAGATACTTTTCTATTTAATTTTATTATTTCTTGATTATTTTCAATTGAGTCCAATTATCATGTCTTCTTTCTACTCTCTTTACATGTATGCAAAATTGGCATCCATGTCAATGGAGTAGGCTTCCAACTTGGCTTTGGAATTGATTAATATTTGGAGACCCTTGAATTGGAAGACTCAAGAGTTAATTTGTAATTGGGAATTGTTGGCTGGCTATCTAGTCACTAACGCTAATCCTTCCCAAGGGAGAGGATTAGGACTTGTGAATAGAAGTTAGCTCCCTACTTGACTTTCCTTTATTCGGTAAGGGTTAATGATAAACCCCATTTGTAGGGTTTATCTTATGATTAATTTAGGGGATTTTATGACCTTTTACCCATATTTATTCAATGAAATAGCATGGTTTCATGATTGTCTCCCAAGTTGTGCTTAAGTGTGAAAACATGCTTTCTAGGTCCTTAATTAGCTAAATTTAATTCGCCTTTGATTCCACTAGATGCCTTGATTTGTTTGTTAAGTGATTTCAGGTTGAAAAGGCTAGGAATGAATCAAAGGAGTGAAGAGGAAAGCATGCAAAGTGGAGAACACATGAAAAAGCCAAAGATTTAGATATCTTAATCCACGCGCACGCGCACTGTATGCGCACGCGTGGATCGCGAAAATGCAAGGGACGCGCACGCGCACTGTACGCGTACACGTCGGTGGCCGTACGTGATTTTTAAATAGAAAATGTGCCCAGCGATTTCTGAGAGCTGTGGGGCCCAGTTTACAACCAACTTTGGCGCCAAAATGCATATAAGGACCAAGGATTAAAGGGGAATGGGGATCATTCACATCTTTAGCTCATTCACACACATTAGGAATAGTTTAGAGTTAGTTTCTAGAGAGAGAAGCTCTCACTTCTCTCTAGAATTAGGATTAAGTTAGATCTAGATTAGAATTTCTTAGATCTAAGTTAATTTCATGCTTAGATTTACTTTTCCTTTATCAATTCTTCTTCCTCTACTTCTCCTCTCTCTAGTTTTGTATTTCAATTCTTGTAATTCTCTACTTTCATGTTGATGCACTTTTCTTCTTCCATTTTTCTTTAATGCAATTTATGATTCATGTTTCTTTATTGTTGATTTGATTTGTTGTTGTTTAATTCCTTGCAATTGAGTAGTGTAGATTTAATTTCCTTGCAATTTCACTATGCTTTCCTTTTATGCCTTCCAAGTGTTTGATGAAATGCTTGGAAGGATGTTAGGGTAAAATTTTATGCTCTTGGCTTGGGAAGGTAACTTAGGAACTCTTGAGTTACTAATGTCCAAGTGATTGATGATTGGGAGCCATTAACTCTAGGTCTCACTAATTGAATTGGTGGAGAGCTAGGACTTATGGACTTGGATTGATATAGCTCATTTGACTTTCCTTTACCTAGTTAGAGGATGACTTAATGGGATTGATTCTTGCCAATTCTCATGTTGTGGTTAGTGACTAGGATAGAGATCCTTGACCACCAAACCTTACCAAGACCTTTTTGTTAGTTTATTTCCTTGCCATTTATATTTCTTCTCTATTATCTCAAAAACCCCAAAACATACTCCATAACCAATAACAAGACACTTTATCGCAATTCCTAGGGATAACGACCCGAGGTTTAAATACTTCAGTTTATAATTTTAGGGGTTTGTTTTAGTGACAAACAAATTTTTGTATGAAATGATTAATGTTGGTTTAGAAACTATACTTGCAATGAGAATTCATTTGTGAATTCTAAACTGTCAAAAATCCATTCATCAAAATGGCGCTGTTGCCGGGAAATTGCAATGGTGTTATGTTATTGGTTATTGTATATATGTGAATATTGTAAATAGGTTTGCCTTTTGCTTCTTTGTTAGTTCTTGTTAGCTTTAGAATTTGGTCTTCTTTGTTTCTTATTTGAGTTTATTTTCCTTTTCTCTTGCTATTATGAATTCTCACTTTGGCTATGAGTGTGATTACAACTTTGTAGGTAATGAGGGCTTCAATGAAGATGTGTATCAAGGATGGGACAATCAACGGTGGGTGGAGCCATATGCATATGATCAATCTTCATGGCAACAACATCCACCAATACACTATAAACAAGAGCCATTCTATGATGCATACCAATCAAATGGCTATGGTGAATCTCCTTGTGACTTTCAAGAACCACCACCATATGCCTACGAGTCATATCCTCAACATGAACCTCAACCATACTCACAAGCCTCTTTTCACCAAAAACCTCCATATGACCTTAATCCACATCCATCCTACCAACCACCTTTTGAACCATATGAGCCATACATGGAACCGCCATTCCAATATCAATACTCCCAAGAATCACCTCAATATACACCACCATACCCTTACTAAGAAGAACCACCTTCCTATTATGAACCCTTTCTCCAAGACAATGAACCCTCTTATCCACCCCAATCCTCAATAGATGAAATCCTTGGCCTTATACTTCAAGGGCAAGGAGAAATGCAAAGGGAGACACTAGAATTTGTGGCTACCTTGACCAAGGTGGTAAGCACTTTAGCCTCCCAATGCTTGAGTACTCAAGGCACTCCCATGGCCACATGTGGAGAATCAATTGAAGAGCATAATATGAAGGAGAGATTGGAAACTCCAGTGGAAAATGAGGGATGTTATTTTGTATTAGAGCAATTGGAGGAGCCCATGATCATTGAAGAAGAGGAAGAAGTGGTTGAGGACCTAGGAGATGCGGAACCTCCATGGGAAGCTAAAATCATAGAAAACCTCTCCAAGACAATTGAATTTGATGTTGAAGAGGAGAGTGCAAAACTTCCAAGACAATTGTTGAAGAAAGACTTAGAAGGAGTGGAGCAAAACTTGAGTTCCCTTGGAGATGAAGATCTTGCATCCAACCCTCTTGGTGGTGAATCCTTTTTGAAGAACCTTTTCCCAATGAGATGGAAAGCAATGTGGAGGTAGATTTTTCTCTTCCTCCCATTTATGATTTGAGTGATGGAGAAGAGTTAGATGAAATTGATAAACAAGGGATTGAAAGTGAAGAAATTTGTGAGGAGGTGGAAGTGGACAAGGAAGACCATAAGGGAGTAGAGCTTGCAAGGACATTGGAGATACCTCTCCCTAAGCCATCACCATCTATTCTTTCATTCAAGTGGGTAAATTCTTTATACTTAAGCTTTATTATTCCCCTTGAATATAGTTTGCTTGAGACGGATGGTCAACTTAGAAATATTTATGGCTTTAAGAGCAATAGGGAGATGGTTATGGTGACATGTTCGAAGCTTAATAGCAAGGGTTGGTATAAAGCTAGATTGCTTGGGTCTAGGGGGATTTTTGGTCGCTTAATTGAGAATTCTACGGTCATACCACCCGGATGGACTAATAATGATGATCAACTTCAAGACAGGTGTGAAAATAAAGTGTGGGACCCCGAATTTGATCAACCCTTTTGGCAACAACCTCCTCTAATCTGTCATGGGCAACGACCATTCTACGATGCATCCCAAGACAATGGTTATGGTGGACCTTTTCGTGACAACCAACCTCTACCAAATTACTATGGTCAAGAGCCATTCCAGGGTGCGTACCAAGACGATTGATATGGTGGACCCCTTGTAGTTACCAACAAGCCCCACCATATGCTTATGAACCACCTCCTCAACATAACTCTGAACCACCATACTCACAAGCCCCTTTTCCACCATTCACCTCCATATGACCATAACCCATATCCACCATACCAACCACCATACGAACCATATGAGCCATACCCAGAACCACCACCTCAATATTCACCATCTCTATATCCTTACCAAGAAGAACCACCTTCCTATTATGAACCCTTTCTCCAAAATAATGAACTCTCCTATCCACCCCAACTTCCACTGGATGACAACACCCTTAATGTTATTCGCCAAAGGCAAATAGAGCTTCAAACCACAATTACCTCTACTTTCACTGGTCTAACCTCTACTATCCAAGCTTTTATATCCCATGTGGATGCATCAATCCAAGAGCAACATGATCCCAATTATGCTATTGACTCGGAACAAGAGAGAAGGGATCGGCTTAGGGACATAATGGATCGGGTTCAAGCACCCATACTTCAACAGAAGCACGAGGAGGCTCAAAATGTGGAAGTAGAGACCCTTGAAGATGAATGAGTAGCTGAAGAATTGGTGAGGGAAGACATTAAGGAGGAGTTCAATTTTGTATTAGAGCAAGTGGAGAAAGCCAAAATTATAGAAGAAGAGGAAGTGGTTGAAGACTTAGGAGATGCGTAACCTCCATGGGAAAGTCAAGTCATAGAACCTCCTTCCAAGACTTTGAAATTGATATTGAGGAGGGTGTACAACCTCCAAGGCATATCATGGTTGAAGACTTTGAAGGGGATGATCAAGAGATGGATTCAATCATTGATGAATTCTTATCTACAATTGAATCCTCTCCCATTGGACTTGACATGGAGATTAAAACACAAAAGGCACAACCTCCCATGCCCTTGGTAAGCAATGAAGAAGAAATTAAATTGGAAGAAAACTACCAAGAGGAAGAGGTTGAAATTGAAGAAGCTTGCAAAGAGGTGGAAGTTGTCAAGGAAGAGCACAAGGGAATTGATTGACGCGTATGCGTGACATGTGCCACGTGTAGAAAGTGCAGAAGACGCTGGGGGCGATTTTGGGCTGGTTTTAGACCCAGTTTTCGGCCCAAAAAATACAGATTAGAGGCTACAAAGTGGGGGAATCACATCAATTCATTCATACAACATTCATTCACATAATTTTAGATTTTAGATGTAGTTTTCTAGAGAGAGAGAGGCTCTCTCCTCTCTCTAGGTTTTAGGATTCCTAGTTTTATGCTTTTGAGTTGGATATTGAAGAGAGTTACTACCTCCATTGAAGTCTTTATCATTCTACTTGACTCCCTACTTGTGAATAGAAGTTGGCTCCATACTTGACTTTCCTTTATTCGGTAAGGGTTAACTAAGTAGAAACAATAACCTATTACTATTAATCTTGGGAAATTCAACAAGGATAGAACTTCCGACTAATCTTTTCCTTGCCAAGGCTTTTTATTTTAATTATATAAATTCTCTTGTTAATTTTCATTGCTTTAATTTACAATCATTTATTTTTCTATTCTCCAACTCTTAAAATTTCTCAGAAAACTCATAACCAATAACAAGAACACTTCCCTGCAATTCCTTGAGAGACGACCCGAGGTTTAAATACTTCGGTTTAATTTTATTGGGTTTGTTTTAGTGACAACCAAATTTTTGTATGAAAGAATTATTGTCGGTTTAGAAACTATACTTGCAACGAGGTTTCATTTGTGAAATTCTAGACCGTCAAAAATCCGTTCATCAAGGATCTACAGCTATTCCTCCTCCTTTGCTCACCACGTGGCCTAAGAACTTCACCTCCTCCTTCCAGAACTCGCACTTTGACAACTTAGCGTACAACTTCCGCTCCTTTAAGATTTGCAACACAATCCTCAAGTGTTCCTCATTCTCCTTTGCCATGTTAGAGTAAACCAAGATGTCATCTATGAAACCACCACGAATTTGTCTAAAAAGGGACGAAACACCCTGTTCATGTAATCCATGAAAATAGCAGGTGCATTTGTTAACCCAAAGGACATTACCACAAACTCGTAGTGTCTATAGCGTGTTCTAAACGCAGTCTTAGGGATATCATCCTCTTTCACCCGTATCTGATGGTAACTGGATCTCAAATCGATCTTGAAAAACACTCCAGCTCCTTACAATTGATCCATCAAGTCATCTATCCTTGGCAGCAGGTACTTGTTCTTCACTGTCACTTTGTTTAACTGTCGGTAATCCACGCACAGTCGCATTCCTCGATCCTTCTTCTTTACCAATAAAACTGGCGCTCCCCACGGTAATACACTCGGTCGAATGAACCTCTTGTTCAGAAGCTCCTCCAACTGAGTCTTTAATTCTGCCAGCTCTATCATAGCCATTCTATAAGGCACAATCGACACTGGTCTAGCTCCAGGCACCAATTCAATCGCAAATTCAATTTCCCTTTGAGGTGGGAACTCAGGGATATCTTTCGGAAATACTTCCAGAAATTCTCTAACCACCGGTATCTGATCCAAGTTCTGGGCATCACCCAACGCATTAGCAGCCAACAGAATATAACCCTGACACTCCTTCCCACTACAATGCACCATTACAGAGTTCAGATAATACCCCGTAGCTACCACTGCTCCATTCTCTCCTTCCGGCATAAACCGAATGGTCCGCTCAAGGCAGTCCAACAAAACCCGATTCTTCGACAAACATTCAAACCCCAAAATCATTTCTACTCCCACCATTAGTAAACAGATCAAATCATGCACAAAATCTCTACCTTCAAGCTTGAAACCTACTTGTCTACAACCTGACCTAGTCATAACTGTCTGATGTGGAGTATGTACATGTAGATCAAATGGTAACTCTGACACTTTCAAACCTAATTCCTCAACTTTAGCAAATGAAATAAACGAATGCGAAGCTCCAGTATCATATAATGCAACTAAGGACTTATCACCAATTAGACATATACCTCTCATCAACGGATCCGCCACAGTCTTGGCATACTCCTCCACCACTCTTGCCTTGTTCACCAAGTCGGAGAAGACACGGATCTCCATAGGCGCCACAGCAGTCATAATGCTATCCTTTAAACCCCTCTGATACTTAATGCACTTCCAGCTCTCGTAAGTCTTCGGGGCACCTTGACATACCCTAGAAAACCTACAGAGCTCCTCAAACTTGTTGGTGTAGTCCGCCACAGATAGGAAACGTTGCTTTAGCTGCATTAGTTCCATTTCCTTTGCTTCCCTTGCAGACTCAGGGAAATATTTCTTGTAGAAGGCTGTTTAGAACACCTCCCATGGAATGTCGGCGTTCTGAAGCTGTAGCAAGCAACACTCTGCTTGCCACCAAGGTTGGGCCTCTCCCGCTAGCTGATAAGCGGAAAACTCGACATACTGATTGAGGGGAACATGTTGCGCCTGTAAAGCACGCTCCATAGCCTAGAACCAGTGGTCCGCTTCAGTAGGATTTGTGGATCCTCGAAAAGTTAGCGGATGGACCTTGAGGAACGTCGCCAAGGTCATCGAAACTCTTCCTGTGTTATCTCTGTTTCCCTCAGCATTATCATTGGCATTCCCTTCACCATTCCCGTTTCCGTTCCCGGCCGATTGGCCCAATCTCTGCACAGCTTGCAGAGTTGCAGCAGAATTATCTTCCATGGTGTTCGCTAAGTCAGCCATGGCCGCATGAATTCAGCATGGTTATCAGCCGGTTGCTCGTTCTTACTTTCTCGTGTACGTGTTCGACCTCGCCCGCGAGTGGCCATTAGGGTTCCTGTCTACACCAAACAATCGATATCAAGGTGATCAGTCTCAATATCAAAAGCCTAGTGCATAGTTCTAAGCTCATACATAATATCTTTATAGAAAGAATAATATAAACTAGAAGCCCGATGAAGGATAATACTTAAAAATAGGATTTCAAAGCGCAAAACATACTAACAAAGCGTCTAACTTAAAGCACAAGAAATAGATGTGATATAAACAAAGATAATAGTATAATAGTTTAATACCATAAGAAACTAGCCACGGCTCGTGAAGTTTAAGCCGGCTAGCCAAATATAGATATACAGAACCAGACAGTAAAACAGCTTATACAGTTTTGTTCTCTCAAATACAAGCCTCTAGGCTAAACAAAATACAAAGTGAGAGACATATAAACAAAATAAACTAAAAAGACTCCAAAAGAATCCAAGATCATCCGCTTCTGTCACCATCCAAAGCAACTCACCAAGGTGGGTTACGACCTACATCTGAAAAACACAACAGAGAATATGGTATGAGAACCGGAGGTTCTCAGTATAGTAACAATGCCCAATGATGTAGGATAAGACCCCGGGATGCCAAAGACAATCCTAAGCTCCATATCCATCACAAGATTCAAACTTATAGCATTCTAAAACAAATAAGCATAATTAAAACAACATTAACTTGAATGAACCGGGTAATCTATCTTAGGGATTTCTACTCTAACCAAGCATCGCTGTCCCAGCCTTCACCAACCGATCCTCCATGCGATCCCATCGCCACCGCCTTCCGAACCTGTTCAATCCCAGTAGAAAACACAGATAATATACGGTGCAAGTAAAACACAAGAATTGACATATAAGTAGGGGTGTAATTGGTTCGGTTTGGTTCGGTTTTGGACCGAAAACCAATCGAACTGACCTGATCGGTCCTATAATAATACCAACCATTCGGTTGGCAGCTGTTTGATCAACCAAACCGAACCGAACCGAACTAATTGCGGTTTGGTTCGGTCGGTTTTTTCGGGTTTTTTACACCTATTGATCAGAATTAAAATTATCATAAAATAAAGTTTAAAACCTTCAATAAACTAGAATAACAAGAGTATATCACATCCAAATTCAATACAAATTCAACTTAATTAAACATAAAACAAAGACAACTAAAAATTTCTAGAAAAACAACAAAAATAAACACACTTTAAACTAAAACAGTCACTTTGTAACAAATAAAAACCAAATAGCCACCATGCTTAATCTGAATCCACACCAGACTCATCATCATCTTCTCCGGTTGGTGCAATTTCTACAAAAATAAAACAAAAAATCAATATAGATTATAAACATAATATAGATTATAAATTATAAACATAAACCATAAAAGGAACTACAAATTTCTTTTTTGCATACCTAATTCAAGTTTCTCAAACTCTTCAATAAGCTCCTCAAAATCAGTTATCATTGGAGAAGCACGAATCCAATTTTATGTGCATATCAATGCCTCAACTGTCTTTGGAGTTAAAGAACTCCTATAGTTGTTAAGCACTCTTCCACCAGTGCTAAAAGCGGATTCTGAAGCAACAGTCGAGACCAGCATTGCTAAGACATCTCTAGCTATTTGGGATAAGATAGGATACTTGCTAGAATTTACCTTCCACCAATTCAATATGTCAAAAGTATTTTGATCACGAGGCTTCTCTAAACCATCCATCAAATACAAATCCACCTCATTCTTGTTGATGATCTAATGAAAATGCACCTGCTTGAAAAAATCACCAGCCATGTCGCCATCAGGTACTCTCACATCTGATGCACCATCCATTGTTGCTGAAGTAAAATATCTACCCCCATTATTTGCATTCACATAGCATTCAAACATCTTGGGGAAGGTCTCTTTCACTTTTACACCCAAAAAATCAGCATCATCCTTATCATATAGCTTTTCAAAGCTAAAGTTCATAAACTCCAACTTGTATCTAGGATCAAGAACCACATCAATAAAAATCATCATATTAATATTTTTTATGTTACCCCAGTACTTGTCATACTTAAGCTTCATCCTCTCAGCCATACTCCCAAGTAATGGATCTCGACTACCACAAGATTCCTTGAACACTCGCAAGATCTTACAAAACTCATGAAAATATTGAGAAGAAGTTACAAGTAAACTACCAGACACACTATTTGTAACATCATGAAAAATTTTCAAGAATTCTATAAAGTGTTTTGCATTGTCCCAATCAATATTCCTCGGAATCCCACCTTGCATTAGAGCATATTCTATATCTCTCTCCCCTAGCCTCTTGAATGCCTTTTGAAACTTCAAACCACTTTCAAGCATGGTGTATGTAGAGTTCCATCTAGTGGGAACATCAAGTTGAACAGTACACTTGTCTTGTATCCTAGCTTCCTTAATGAAATTTTTGAACCTATTCATGTGACTAGGGGAAGCACGCACATATCTAATAGCATTCCTTATCTTGCTAATAGATTCATGCATCTCTTTCAATCCATCATTAACAACAAGATTAAGAATATGTGTACAACACTTAACATGTAAATGCTCTCCTTTCAAAGGATGTAAATTCCAATCCTCCATTCTAGTTCTTAGATAAGATATTGCAGTATCATTAGAACTAGCATTATCAACAGTAATTGTGAACACTCTAGAAATCCCCCACCCCAAAAGACATCTCTCAATTTTTCTACCAAATGTTTCTCCCTTGTGGTTTTTAATAAGACAAAAATTGATAATCCTCTTTTGTAATTTCTAATCATGATCAATGTAATGAGTAGTGAGACACATATAATTCAGATTTTGCACAGAAGTCCAACAATCAGTAGTTAAACAAACAGATTGATTTGGTTGTTTAAACACAGTTTTCAACTTATTCTTCTCACTAATATAAAGATTCCAACAATCCTTAGCAACAGTAATCCTTCCAGGAAGTGGAAATCTAGGTTGCACAATACTCATATAGAATCTGAATCCCTCCCCCTCAACAAACTTGAACGGTAGTTCATCAACAATTATCATCCTAGCAAGGGATTTTCTACACATTTCAGCATCAAAAGTAACGACAGTAAATACCCCTTCACCCTCTCTTTTTTTGTTGGAAGGTAAGGATTGTTTGACTAGGGTCACCCGAGTCCCTAGGAAATCTTTTACATTGATTCAACAAATGATAACACATATTAGTTGTACCATTTCTATGAGAGTCATATGCATATGATGCACCACACCAATTACCTTTAGCCCTAGGATGTGATGGCTTAGACTTAGGATCCTTTGTAAAGTGTTCCCAAGTCCAAGATCTAGGTCTAGAAGGTTTTCTGTTACCTTCATTGGGATCATCCTTGCCATCCTCTTCATCAGTTTCCACAGTGCTTGGAGCTGGATTTGTAGGAGTTACTCCCGGAGTTGCACCCACATTAGTTGAATCAACCTTCCTCTTCTTTGATCTTGGATGGGGCAGGGGTTTGGTAAGCACGCCGCTGTCCGTTGAAGAACGTACCACGGACTCAAAATTTTCACCCCTAACTTCAGGCATCGGTTCATTGGGCTGTTCATTGCTTGTTGGCTGCATATATATAAACATAACAATAAAAAATTAGCATTTTAACTCATCAACAGCACCAAAAATTATTAATTGTAGCATTCAAACTTGTGAAACATATTAATTATATGCAGCTATATATATGCACTTATGCAGCCATATATATGCACTTATGCAGCCTAAATTATTGAATGAAGAACAGTAAACCCATGTGCCATGTACCTATTTCTAAGCTTCATTGTGAAAGAACCATTGTGAAAGAAACAGTAAACCCATGTGCTATGTACTCTTTATTTTCTAAATTAAGTACTCTTTATTTAATCTTTCTGTGTTAGTGTTATCAAACCTGCATCAAAGTAATTATTGGTCTTTTGGTCTAGAAAATACTAAAGAGGACTACTATTCACGTTCATTTTTACCTCTAAACTTGATTTATTAAATATGGGATACTGCATGACATAATGCAGATATAAGGACATGCCATGTTTAAAAATTTCCGGCTAACTACAATATCCCAAATCCATAACTTAAAGAAAAAAGAACACCAAAAATTAAATTATGAAGATACTTAAACAGAAAAAGGTATCCAAATCCCTCAGCTTCATAGACAGAAAAAGGTACTCAAAAATATCTAATAACTTGCAATAAATTTTAAAAAAACTAAAGATCAGGGAGACAAAACCAGTCCTAAAGATTAATCAACAAAATTTTTTTATCAGGGAGACAAAATCAGTGACTAAAGTAGGTAAAATATCTCTGTAAGCACCAAATTTTTTTATTTTAGTTATATGAGTTAATATTCAGAATAAATTGTAAAAAAATCAACGAACAAGAACATTGTGAACAGCAACAACAACAAACTTTCAATCAGCCCACCAACAAACTTTATTTAATTTTTTTATTTTTTATTTTCAATTCAACTAACAGCAACAGCAACAAACTTTCAATCAACCTACCAACAAGAACATCTAATAAGTAATAACTTGCAACAAATTGTGAAAAAATCGAGTTACCAACCTCAGAAGACGACATTGTGAGTTGCAGAAGAAGGCTCGGCGACAGAGACTGCTGGACGGCGACGAGGACTGCTGGACGGTGACGAGGACTGCTAGACAGAAGAACGGCTCAGACGGAGATCGACGACAGTGAGACGATGGCGTGAAGACAGCTCTTTGCAATGCCCGTGATGGAGATCGACGACGTCCTTCACGGTGACTCGACGACGGTGCTATCAGCTCTCTGGCTCTCTGGCTCTCTCAAGCTCTCATTCTCTCAGGGTCTCAGGCAATCGGTCATAGAAGAGAAAGATGGAGGTTGTGACTTGTGCGGTTGTGACTTGTGTTATGGCTGCGCTGAGTGAGTAGGGATTGGGAGGTTAGAGGATTGCATATTAGGTTAAAGGGTAAATGTGTAAAAACAAGATTTCTGAACCAATATTTCGGTTCGATTTGGTTCGGTTCGGTTTTTACTGAGCCAACCAAAAACCGAACCGAACGGATTGGTTTAATTCGGAAAAAACCGGTTTTTTGGGTTTTCATTCGGTTGTTGTAAATTTTGATTCGGTTTTACGGTAAATTTCGGTCCGGTTCGGTAACTTACACCCCTACATATAAGGCAATTAATTCAAATAGCAATTAGACATATTATACAAATAGGCAAGCCATTACAAGTAGACAAAGCATACAAACAGATAGAAAATGCATATGATGAATGCCTGTCCTACTGGCTGTGATATCACATTTTTGGTTCAACTGCCAACCCGACACATCTCCATGGAGATGTCGCCCTTCGGAATCATCAATGGGAACCCCCGAGATATAGTGCTCAGATCACTGTCCAAGGTTTTGCGCCTGCACGCTCTATTGATCTGAAGGGATGCGAGCGGGATACTATTGCCTCAGACCTCACATCTCAACGTAAGCGAGATAAACCACCATCCTTACGCCGCCGCCGCTACCTCGACAGGCGGGATTAACCACCGTCCTTGCCGGGTGCATAGCGTCTCATAATCTCAGTAAAAACATTATTTCAGTGGTTTTCAGAAAGCATTTTCAGTACACATGGATCAATCATCACATTCCGAGTCCCCAACTCATCTCAACTACTGTCCATTCATATCTTAGTTTCCATACATCAACAGTTTATCATTCCTCAGCACGCCAGAAACCTAGGCCTCCGTTTTCTAAGTTCTCCAATTAATATCATCTACTATCCCTACATTCTTTCCAAATATTTCAAAACTCTAAAACTAGGCCCAATAGCCCTAAAATGGTGTTCGAGAAGCTTACAACCTTGTTGGGAAGGTAGAATAGTTGAAAACAAAATAAAATTTTGAGAAATAGGGCGTGTGCGGCCGCACAAGAGTGTGCGTGCACACGTTCTGGTTGAGTTTTAAAATGTGTGCGTACGCACAGAGGTGTGCGTACACACAAGTGTCAAAATTTCCAAGATCTGTTCACTCGCATAACCTGTGCTAGCTCCCCCAACAGACTGGCCTTCCCAATGTGTGCGTCCGCATAGGTTGAAATTCTTCCTTAGATATGTGCGCGCACAAGCTGTGCTAGCGCCGCAAACAGAATGCATTTCCCTACCTGTGCATGCGCACAGGTGTGTGCGTCTGAACAGATCAAAATTTTTGCAGGTTGTGCATCCGCACAAGGCTGTGCGTGCGCACATATCAGAAATCACAAAATTCTACAACTCTGCAGAATTTTAGATTTTTAACACTAACTTTGAATGATTATAACTTCCTCTAGAAAATTCCAATTTTCACAAACTTTATATCGATTTAAAGGGTTTCAAAGATCTTTAATTCTAAACAAATTTCAATTAGTTTCAAAAACCGAGGCAAAAGTTATGATCGAGCAAAGTTTACCAAAAACCCAATTTTACCAAACTTCACCATTTACACAATTTCTTACCATACACATTCCATAAACATTACCAAAGTTCACCATTTACACCAACATTACCACATTTTCCTTCACATTTCATCATCTTCAACATCAACACCAATATATCACACTTTTACAACCATAATGCCAAATCGTCAAATTCAACATCACTTACATCATCATTATGCCTTTTCAAGTTACACAATCAATCACCATT
The DNA here is from genome assembly GCF_000816755.2 of Arachis ipaensis. Classification (NCBI taxonomy): domain Eukaryota; kingdom Viridiplantae; phylum Streptophyta; class Magnoliopsida; order Fabales; family Fabaceae; genus Arachis; species Arachis ipaensis. The sequence goes on along the minus strand of NC_029787.2, from coordinate 48,522,875 downwards.
ATCATATTACCATCATTCATCATACTCAAACCCAACAATCTTTAATTCATCATAAATCACCACATATCATCATTTAACAACTCAACAACCATATAAATTCAATCTTATCCTCTGGGTCACTAGCCTAAGTGTCAATGAATATTATATACTACATAAAGGAAACCGAAACCATACCTTGGCCGATCCCCTATATGTCCAAAACTCAAAATTGAGCACCCAAGAGCTTTCAACCAAAATCCAAGCTTTCACTTCCACTCCAATAAGCACAATTAAGTTCCAAAAGCTCCCAAAGCCACAATAATCAAACAATATACATATAAATCACCTCAAATCAACCTAGGGTTCCAATTAAATATAAGTTCATAAGGGTTTAATGGCTCTTACCTCTTCCAACAGATTTGGATGTCAAAACCCAAGGCTAAGCAACGATTAGAACAAACCTAAACATCTAAAATCACAAAAACTCACTTAATCACAAACCCTATGAACCAAAATTTTGGAGAGAATAATAGAAAGGATTTTAGGGTTACCTCTCCGGTTTCTTGTATGGATTTTGTAGAGCTCTTTACAAGAACGCGTAGCCGCAAACGGTGCAGCGATCGGCGCTCTATAGCTCAAGATATGAGCTTCAGAAGAAGATGGTGAATAGTGCTTCTTCTTCCTCTCTTCCCCTTTCTATTTCTGAAGTGTGTGTGTGTGTTTAATGGAGTTGTGGCTGGTTTAGTTCACTTAATGAGCCTTTTATATGTTGGGCTTGGGCCCAACTTGGGCCCGGTCCAACCCGCTAGCATTTTAGCCCGTTTGGCCCAACTTCGGGCCAAACCTTTAAAATTAAGGTCCGGTTTTTAACTTCTAATATTTTTCTAAGGTTTTTTCTGGTTTTTACTTTTTCTCATGCGGTACCGGGCAGACTTGGACCGGTTCAACTGCCGGTTCACGGTTTTTCACGGTTTTTCGCAGAAAGCACATTTTATGACTCAGAAAGACCTACTAAGTCCGAAAATCACTTTTAAATTCTCAAATTCTCACTCTAACTTTTCAAAGTCTAATTTGGGCAATTAATCACTTTATTAACCGGTTGATTAGTTGCGGTTCTTACAACCACAAACACATGATGATTATGAAGAGTTAATCCTACTTAGTCAACCCTACATCGAGGATAAGTCAAATAGGCATAGTTGATCCCAATCCATAAGTCCTAGTCAACACTATTAATGGAAGAATTAGAGTCAATGGAAACTAAATCAACTAACTACTCTAATGTATCAAACAAGAATAGACATCAATGACTCAAGGGTCACCAAAGTCCTCAACACCAAGCCAAGAGTGAGGAAAAACTAGGCCAAGCATTTTATCAAACACCTGGTATGCATGAAAATAAAATAATATTAAATTATATCAAAAATAAAATCTAACTACCAAAAGCAAGAAAATGATAGAAGAAGAACTAAGAGAATTAAGACAAGAGAGCATGAAAACATAAATGAAACTACATTAAAACAAGAATTAAAGCATGAAATTAAAGAGAAATTAACTAAATCTAACCTAATTCTAGAGAGAGGGGGGAGCTTCTCTCTCTAGAAAACTAAGAGAAAAACATAAAAAAACTAAACCTAATTGCCCCCTTGCTTCCACTTGAATTAGGGTTGAAATAGCTTCAGAAATGAGTTGGATTGTGTTTTGGAGCCCCAAAATTGCCCCCAGCGATTTGCAATTAATGAGCTCACGTGACACGGGTCACGCGTACGTGTGGGTCATGCGTACGCGTCACCTGGCGAAATTCACTCCCATACGTACGCATGGATCACGCGTACGCATCGCTGAGCTCGCACTTGTGCGCGTGCACGCATCATCTGTGCTTACGCACGGATGCTGGAACTTCCAAACTCCATTTCTTCATGGTTTCTTCTCTTTTGCGTGCTCTTTTTCTCACTTCTTCAAATGGGATTAAAGTGAATAAAATTAGCAATTAAAAGTCCTAAAAAGCATGTTTTCACTTTTAAGCACAATTTAGGAAGAAATCATGAAACTATGCTATTTCAATGGATAAGTGCAAGTTGATAAAATCCACCCAATTATAGCAAATAAATATCATAAAATGTGGATTCATCAATATCCCAACCCATATGGAACGCATGGATCAAGTAATGTTTATATAGTATCTCTATTTTGCTTTCTATCAACCACAGAAAGTCATTTGTATCAATAAAAACTTGTGATAAATAAGATATTAACAAACTTTAAGTAGTTGAATATATTAGAACAATATCTCCAAACACTGATTGAACCATATTTTCAAAGGCATTTATCATAAAATCCATACACCAGACGAATATAAGGTTAAGTAAATCACACCTTATGTCATCTATTAACTTGTATAACAAATATTCCCTTAAAATTCCTGAAAGATAAGATAACTTTGCATTAGATAACAAATATTTCAATTGAAGGAATTGGTTTAAAGAATCAAACCCTAAACTCGCATTGATTCTGTAAGAATGATAAACCAAGTCTCCCTTTCTATCATTGTGGTTTGGAAGTGATATCATTCTCAAGGGTCAACAGACTATAAAATTAAAAAGATGAAAGAAAATTAAATCTTATAACAGATCAATTAACAAACCAAAGAATATGTATATTACCTGAACATTTAGAAAAAGTTTAAGAATTTAAAATGTTTGATGAAATTGGAAATGGTGGATATCAATAAGGAAGGTTTTGGGATCTTTGGGAAAGCTTGAATGGGAATTACAACCAAATAATGAGCAAATGCCATTATCAAGCAGTGACAATAGTAGTGGACGTGGTGGTGAGCTTCAGAATTCGATGAAGAAGAATGAGAGGGAAATTGGGTTAAATTCCAAAAAGGGAAACAACTAACATACTTTAGAAATGAGACGATGCAAAGTGCAAAAAAAGGTAGAGACCGACAAAGAGGGGAGAACAAATGGTGGAAGGAGAAGAAATGGTGAGAGGTTACCGATACCAGAACCAAGCCTTTAAAAATGGCATGAAAAAGAAAGTGAAAGAACATAAGTCACCCAAAATACATTAAACGGATTGGAACATACTGTAAATACAACAATAAGTTAGTGTCATTTAATAACAATAACATCAAAAAAGACCAAAAGAAATAAAAAATTAATATAAATAATAAACTATTCAAACTACTATAAGCTTTCCAAAAAAAGAACTTAAAAAAAACGTAAAATTTTATTTAAAAATGGTATACAATAAAATTACTCAGAATTGATTTAAAACAACCCCAAATAAGCACAAAAAGGGTAAAATCTAACACATCTAAAATCATGTCCAATAGCAAATATTAAATTAAATTTAATGTAAGCATCTAATAAATGGAATGCTATGTCACACTTGCCTGTGGCAAGAAAAATTGAGTTCTTTAGAAATTCAAATATACAAACACAAATGTGACTAAAGCATCATATTTTCTTAGATATATGCTTCACTCATATTGCACAATAGCAAATCCTCAAACATGATAAATCTAGCATCACCAAACACTGATATACTAAAGGTATTTATCAATAACAGTGATAATTTACCCCTATGTTCAATAACCAGAGAAATATTTAGTGTTAGATCTGTTCTTATTTGGTTATATTTTACTAATAGAAATTATACTTAACTTACCCATAAAAAATATATTAATATTTTCTCATTACCACACATGCACATAGTTAGATTGTATTTGCTACTGATAACACTTCCATTATTTTGAACAGACATACCCATTTAAAGTAAGACTTCTTTTAGAATAGCAGGACTTGCAACACTTTCAAATAAGCTTTTTGTTTCAAAAAAAATAGATCGACTAAAATGATGATTATATTGAAAAAGAAATTTGTAGTGTAACATTAAAGAAGACAACTTCTTCTCTGCAATAATTAGCTGAGCGGAGTAAAAGAGATGAATAGCAAAACTAATTGAAAGTACAATTAGTTTACAAATAGAACTATGAGTTCAATATTAACATGTTTATTATGCACAATTAGTTTGAAAAAACATTATGAGTACTGCTATATTGTACTACTAAAAGCTAACCTATTTTGGTTGGAGAAAATCAAAATTGAAGCATAATCTAAAGGCGCATCAACATACAATACATCCTCTATTTCCTAGATTTTAGATGAAAAACTGGAACTTGAACCTAAAAGGAAAATTGACAATTAGATTTTGCAATGTCAAATGCTCTCTTAATCAAATCCAAACCAACCACATAGTATGCATAATGCTTTAATTAAAAAAATATATGTTGATACTAACTCATTTTTAACCAAGAGCAATAGCTACACATGCAAAATTACCAAAGAAAAATATTACATACTAAAATGAATGATATACTCCTAAGTCATAACTTAGTTAAACTAAATGCAAAAATCATTTATAGATTCCCTTAAGCAATAGCCTCTTGATTAGGATCATAATCTTCTGTTAAATTAAAAAATTGCTATTTAAGTGACATAAGATAGTTTTAAAGTTGGATTATACATAAAAGCCTTGAGATCTTGGCTAGTTGCCCATTGTCGCTTGGATTTAATCACTTCCACATAAACCATCCATCAAAACAAAACAAATTAGGCAGAACAATTGCTATTAACATCACTCGACACACTCCATCATTCTTAAATTTTAAAATTGATATATTATCTATGTCCTAGTGTCCCTATACAAACCTAAAAGGAGATTTTAAAGTAATTAACTATATTTTACAACCATCAAAACCTAAGCCTCCCCCTTCTAACGAATTGGTTAATTATTAAGCTTGTTATCTCACTAAATAAGTATCATTGAATTGACCAAAGCCTCGATCACCACAAGCTTACATTTAAGTCGAAGTAGAGATATAACAAACAAATTTTAAATTGACTTTAACACTGAAAAAATCCTAGTTTTATCTAATTCAATGCAACAAAGTATAATAGATAATTAAAAAACTACTATTGACAAAAAAAGTAAAAAAAATTACTAAAAAATACAAAAATGCAGAAAATGACAGAAGTAGAATAAATTAAAAAATACACACACCAAAATTGAAAATGTAGAAAAAAAGATGAAAATGCAGAAAAGGTTGAAAAATCACAACTTATTAATAAAAGAACCCAAAATATAAATTAAAAACTAAGAACGATTGTAAATCATTCTCATTACCTAGAGTAGTAGCCAACAAATTTTGTTGTCGTTTAAACACATTGTGGTGATGCAGCATTAAGTAAAACGACGCCGACATAGTCCAAAACGCAACCGCCGAAATATTTCTTTGCTTTGCAACGGCTACGGGCCACCGCAACTCCACACACCCGATGATAACGCTCAGCGGAAGCTCAAGCTAGTCTAGAAGCTCCGTTACCTTGATTAAAAATAAACATGCAAAACAACTCAAACCCTCGGCAAAGACAACACAGCTGAAAATTCCAAATCAAAAAGATAAAAAGTTCAGAAGCAAAGAGAGTGTAAAGATGGATGAAAATGTTAAATTCACCTTCCAGGCATGTATTCAAATATAAAACTGTAAAGATGGACGAATAAGTCTTGCAAATCAACATTCAGAGCATCAAAGATTATTCCTCATCACTTTAAAAGCAACAATACAGTATTGGAGACGTTCGGTCACAATAAAAACTTTGGACACCTCTTAGAACTATTGCCCGAGTTACTACCATCAGAAGCAAGTACTTTGAGATGGTTCATTAGATCCCACATAAAGTCAAGGTCAATCAAATGTGAAAACTTTTCCAGTCTTTTGAGACAAGGAGCAAACAATGGGGGAATTCCACTTCAGCAGATGATGTCCCAGTATTTACTTTAGGCTTGAAAAAGAAAGTGAAGAAAATTATGATCCATTTAAATAGAATATGACAAGTAACCACCCCAAAAATTAAATACAACATAAGAGAAAAATAAACACTGTAAAAGAAAAAGAATGAATTTTTTTAATTAGAAAAATAAAGAAAAGAAAATTGTAAGATATAACAATATATGAAACTAGAAAAAAGATATGGAAATCATCAAGTTTAAACTGACATATCACAATGTTTGGATATTAAAAGGGAGTCTTGATACTTTTTTGAGCATCATATGCAAGAAATACTCACATACTATTACTGAACCCTATGCGTATACACATATGCTTGCACAATGGAGTAAAGAGACTTCACAGGCTCACAGTGAAGTTCAACCGGATTTGCAGCACCCTACAGAGGGCCAGTTACCAGCAGGGGCATAAGGTACTCTTCAGCATAAGTGCAAGAAACACATCAAAAAGTTTAAGTAAAGAAACTGATAAATAATAAAAAAAATAAAAATTGTTACACCCTATCAATCCAATAACCAATGGTGCCTCACTGTAATACAAATACACAAACATATTATATAAATACAAACCTGGTGCTATAACATGTATTGTGTGCTTCAAAATGCAAAAATATGTGTCAAACACGGTAGAGAGTGTTTTAGATTGCATTCGTCTCATCTTCGTAACACATAGGGCAAACGATGCAGCCTTGTAGTCAGCTTTAACCTATAGAAAGCATGAATTCAATCTTATCTCAAACAATAACCAGAACAATCATAATAAGTGATTTATATATAAAAATTACCTCCTCTTTTATCTTAGCGATCAATTCATGCTTACTTCTCTTTCGTCTTTCTTCTCAGACATCCCAAGATCTTCATCAAATGAAAGAGACAAAAATACCTGAAGCATTACAAAACAACAAACATCACTCAACAGCTTTGTGCTGAATGAAAAAGCTTCCACAAAAAGTTTAATGAGTTTTGCAAAGAGCATCTATGATTCCATCACTCTATCAGTTTATAAAGTGCAGCATCAACTTATTAGAGAAATAGAAATTTGACGAAGTACAGAATTCAAACACAGAATAGAACTAAATGAATTAGCAACTCCCATAAGAAACAAAACCCATTCAATGGAATCATGATGCAACTGACAATTATTATCCTAGATATAAGTTAACTTTTATAAAATAAAACAGCTCAAAACCTGGGCAAAGAAAACACAGCTAGAAACCCCAAATAAAAAAGATAAAAAATTCAGAAGCAGGGATCGAGAAAATCCGTACATGAGGTGGACGCCAGTTGAGATCTCGGATCAAAATGTGTCAACAAGATTGTTGAGGTTCAAAAGAGCGTCACTCGTTTGGAGTCGCCAGAATCCCAACAGCGTCATCACCATCATTGTGCTCTTAGATGACAAATTCGAGTAGCTACGGTTAGGATTGTGGGATGGGATCGTAGTTATTGGTGATCTTTAGAACAATAAAGGAAGAAATTGGCGAAGATTAAAGAGAAGTACGAACTGGAGGTAAAAAAACCAGGTTGAAGAGCTAGGGTTTGGGAGTGAGAGCGAGAGAGCGAGAGAGCAAGAGAGAGAGAGAGAGAGAGAGAGAGAGAGAGAAAGAAAGAGAGAGAGAGAGACAGAGAGAAACCTTCCAATTCCAATCGCCACGCTGGTGCTCATAATCTCGTTCAGACACGCCGAAGAAGAAGCCCAATGCGGCGCTGGTAAGTCGGTAACGGCAGCACCGTAGGGGTTGGTGATGATGACAGAAGGTGAGTGCTCAAGAATCGGAAGAACCTGTCTATCGTCGTTCATCTTGCGCCTCTTGGTCCTTCCAAATTGCTTCACCACGCTAGCGCTCATGATCTCGTTTAGACACGCCGAAGAAGAAGCCCATTGCAGCCCCGGTAATGACAGCACCTCAGGGGATGACGATGATGGCAGAAGGTGAGTGCTCAAGAATCGGGAGAACCACTCTATCGTTATTCATCTTGTGCCTCTTGGTTGAACTCCCTCCTCCAATCGAGACATCGCTTTTCACTACAACGATCAAACTCTCGAAATCCAGCTTTGAATAGAAATTACTGCTTCTATTGAGTTGAATAACTTCCGAGTCAGGAGGAATCGGTGAAACGACACCAGTTCAGGTACTTTGTGCAGGGACATTGAGAACCCTGCTGGCCACCTCTTGATTCCAATGACATCTTTGCTCACCGTTTCTTCACGAATATTTATCCTCCAAAGTTAAAAGAGGATTGAGTCAAAGAAATCATCAAAATAAGAAAAAGAGAGAGAAAAAATTGGGAGAAAAAGAATTGGGACAGCAAGGTTTCAAAATTGGATGAAGAAAGTGCATCTGAGTTTTAGAGGAAAAAATTAAAAAAAAAGGGTAAGATGGGGAGGAAAAGAGAGAAGGAGGAGAGTGGGCAGCAAATAAGTCACCCACTCTCTTTGACTTCACCCACTTCTCTGACCATGCGTAGCTGAGCACCAACTAATAATGCTAGGAGCAGATAGATCTCTTCCTTTGTGCTTTTTGTTTTTTATTTTAGAGAAAACTCGAAAATTCCAAAAAATTCTACGTCGGTGATGATTCCTCCTGTATTCTAGTTTGTGTGTGTATCTATAAAACAATAGATAGCCGTGGTTTCATCTCCGAGCTGGAGACCTCCCCGCGTTCCACGCCGGTTCCAATCCCAGGTGGAGGCTCTCCTCCACCGTGGCATCTTCTCCAGCGTGGCTTCTCATCTTCAGGGGTGCATGTGCTCCTCTGTCATTCCGCCATTAGCTATCCCTTTCACCGAGTCACTCACATAACCTGCCTTCTTGATGGATTTGGTTGAACAGCTAATGATTACTTTGAGCCCTACGACCTTTTCCTTCTTCTCCTAATCTCCTTTGCTCTACCCTACCAAACGATGTGTACAAGCTCTGTTTCTTGGGAGTTTGGTTCCTCGCCGTTCATCTGGGTTAGCGATTTCCCAATGAAGTCTCAAATTCAAGATCTCCAATCAATCAATCAGGTGCATCCAAACCTATTTTCCTCTTCATCGTTTTTCTTTTCCTTCATTGTGTACATCGTTGTAATCAATTTTGGTATCTTTTCCATGGTTAACCCAGATTTTATTGTCTAGGTTTTGTGAAGTTTCTAATTTTGCAAATTTTGATCATTTTTGGTATCTATTTGACAGTTAACCCAGATTTTATTGTCTAGGGTTTGTGAAATTTCTAATTTTGCAAATTGTGATCATTTTTGGTATCTGTTCGACGGTTAACCCAGGTTTTATTGTCTAGGGTTTTTGAAATTCCTAATTTGCAAATTGTCTATCTGACTTGGTTTATTTCTGGGTTCATGTTCTTGGTTAAATTCTTTAGAAGTTGCTGTTAATTTTGAGTATGGTCTATGAATCTGTTTCATCTTCTTCATTTCATTATTTACAATTTGATCTGATTATCATTTCTCCTTTTGCTACCTATTGAATTTTTTTGTCGCATGTGGTTTGTGTATTTCATAAATTTTTGGGATTTTATAATGATTATAAAGATTGTCTTCTTACTTACGTTTTCTTATATTTATTGATCATGAGTTTGGTTTTGTGAATCATTGTCTAGGTATGGGGTTTCTACCTAATCTGCTTTCTCCATGGTGATGTGATTGACAAAGTTTCTTCACCAAACTGAGTTTATAAACCTAGCTTCTCCTATTCAAGTTTTACATTCCCAATTTTATTCCCTCCTATTCAGGTTTTGCATTCCAATTTCCATTCTCATTCAATAATCCCTTTGAATTGTTTGGGCTGAATGTAGGAATTTATAATGTTTTCTACATTCAGAATCATGAAACACTCACATAATTATATCCAAAGTATACCAATTAAATCCTATATTGAAAACTGATGAATCTATTTTTATTTTTTTACTTTGTGTATATTCAAAAAATCAATTGAGTTTTTATAATGTTTTCTGCATTCAGAATCATGTTCTGTTATTTATGTTTGATGTCAAATTTTATGAAGCACTCAAATAATTATATTGAAAGTAGAGCCATTAAATCCAATATTAAAATTTGATGAATCTATTTTTATTTTTTTATTTTATGTATATTCAACAAATCCATTAAGTTTAGATAAAGTGGATTGGTGGTTGCATGTGGGTTGTGTGAATCATTATGAGGGAATGGGTTTTCTACCTAATCTATTCTATGAGTAGTAATGTGATTGACAAAAATTGATGTATAGCTTCCTGGTCATTTATTTATGTTTTGATTTCAAGTCAATTGCATTCTATTTTTTTATTGTTTACATAAAAGCACTTTTTGTCTAACTAGGAATTCCCTCCTACAAAGAGAGATATGTGGACTAGGTTATCTTCCATTGAAAATATCTTCTGCACACATATTGATGTTCTGCCATACATTATTCACTGAAAATGTAGGAATCCTTATCAAGGTATGGGATTTCTATCTAATCTATTTGGTGAGTGGTGATGTGATTCATAGAAATTGATTGAAAGCTTCTTGGTGATTTATTTATATCTTGATGAAAGATTTGGTTATTCAACTCAATCGAATCCTCATTTTTTTTATTATTTATGTAAAAATTATTTTATATTTCAGCTCTTGGAAAGACATGTAGATCTTTGTCCTGAATTTAAGATGTCATTGAGAAAGGAATTTGTTTACTGACAATAAGATGGCAGCAGTCCACTGTTTGTCTTAGTAGGGAATTTCCTTCTATCTAATGTATTTGATGAGTGGTGATGTCATTGATAGGAATTGATTGATAGCATCTTGGTGATTTATTTGCATTTTGATGTAGCATGTTGATCATTTATTTATTTTTTAATTTCAACTGAATTGCATTACATTTTTTTGTTGTTTGTGTAAAAATTATTTTATATTTCAGCTGTTGTATGGACATACAGCTCTTTGCCCTGAACTTAAGAGGTTCATTGAGAAAAGAATGGGTTTTGTGACACTAAGATGGCATCATGGTACTTTTGATGTATAGCTTCTTGGTCATTTATTTGCATTTTGATGAAATCTTTGGTTAGTCAACTCAATTGAATTTCAATTTTTTTTTTGTTTTTTGATTATGCAAAACCTGCTATATATTTCATCTCTTGCATAGAACTAGACCTGTTTGACCTGAATTTGTGTGCTTCATTTACAAGGGAATGGGCTTGTGCCAGTAAAATGGCTTCATGGTATTGTTTGTCTAACTAGCACATCTCTTCATCCAAAGAGAAATCTATCCAACAGCTAATTTTCCATGAAAATGTGTTCTGCACACATAATAAGGTTGTGCTATATATTCTTCATTGAAAATTTGGGAATCATTATCAAGGTATGAGGTTTCAATCTGATTCATTTCATGAATGTTGATGTGATTGACAGAATTTTATTGATGTGTGTCTATAATTTTTTTTCAAATCCATTTGCTGTTTCGAATGCATCCCTACCTAACAAGTTTACCAACTCTCGTTGCCATCAGTAGAATCATTGTTTGGGGTAGTTGATGACTGTGTTTCCCTATGGTCTAATGATATGTAGGTGCACTGTAGTAGGTATGGTGTGATATCTCATTTTTGGTCCCTATTTGTTGATTTCTTCAAACTTTCACTTGTTTTTCCTGTTTTTCTTTTTTTTTTGTTGTTCAGGTTTTGCTTTTGTGATTAGTTTTCCCTAGCATTCATCGAATGGAGATGCATATGGACTGAGATTTTGTTTTCCCTCCATTTTCATCTTCAATTTGAATTCAAAAAGGTCAGCCTTGTGTCTTGGATTTTTTCTATAAAAGGATGGTTGGTGAACCACATTCAATGCACAAGCATTCTGCTGTCTTCTATTTCCTGCTAAGCTCTATCTATTTCAGAATTTCTTTGTTTACATCTTCATCTATTTCATCAATTCTATTTACCTGCTTTCTTTTTTCTACAATGCCTCCTCCATTTGATATGATTTCTAAGATGCATCCTCCTAGAGAGGCTTGGAGGCTGAAAGTTAGGGTTCTAAGGCTTTGGGTTGTACCCTCTTTTGGTAACCATGAGGTTCCTAACTCAATGGAAATGATCCTCCTTGATGAGCATGTTAGCGCCCTATTAGCTTCTCTTTTAAATATTGTGTTAGTTGTTGTTTGTTAAGTTTTTAACTTGAAAATATTTACTTCACTAATATGATTTTGTTCTTTTGTTGCATTTCGAGTGTGGAAAAATTCAAGCTGCAATTAAGAAACCACTCCTTAATAGGTTTAGGGATCATATAGTTGAAGGTCAAGTTTATAGAATGGCATACTTTACTGTTGTGTCAAATCATGGTAGTTATAGAGCAACTTCTCATGAATTCAAATTGGTTTTCCTTCACCAATTACTGTTGTAGCTGTTGATGAAGATGTTATCCCTAAAACTTGTTTCAACATGTTTCCTTTTTCTGAGCTGCTGAACATGACCCAAAATTATGATTTTTTAGTTGGTGTATATATCATCTTTTTATTCTGTTATTTAAGTTTTTTAAAGAAACCCTTTCAATATTTAATAGACTGTGTTTATTTGGAATAGATGTCATTGGTCTTTTAACTTCAGTGGGAGAAGAGAAAGAATATGCAAAAGAGGGGAAAATTTTGAAAATGATTGTGCTGGAATTAACTTCAAAAGAGTATGTTGATTGAGTCATTTCTGGTGGTTTCTCTTTATCTTTTAATAATCTTTTTTCCTTATTTTCTGTTTCATTCTTTGTCACGTTTTGAGTTTCAGTCTTACTGTGCGATGTGCATTGTTTGGGGACTATGTTAATCAAGTAAATTATTTCCTTGCCTCTGGCTATGTGGAGCAGCCTGTTGTTGTCATTCAACTTGCAAAAGTCAAGTTCTTTAGGGGTACATTGTTTATTTTCTGTACATCTCATTGCTACTCCATGTGTTGTCTCCAATAAACTTTGCTAGACTCTTTTTGTATTGCTGTGTAGGTCAAGTAGGTCTTCAAAATGTGATATATGCCACTCAAATGTTATTTAATCCTAATCTTCCTGAAGTTGTTGAATTCACGCAGAGGTTAGCATGGTTTATTTTTATTGTATTCTTTATTTAAAACCAATCTAGAGTAAAAAGTACAAGTATTTGCATCATTTTTTTTAGTATGATTGAGCAAGGTGTCAATGGTACCCAACCACTGTTTATCGCAAATGAGGGTAAAGTTGTCTCCTTGGAAGATGATTTCATGCGTTTGACTAGAAAATGCACTATTGAAGAGCTTCAAGATAGCAATGAGGTTGATATCTTTTGAGTTAGTTGTATTTATTTAATACACAAATGAACAGAAAAAGAAAATCAAAGAACAATTTCCAAATCTATTTTTTCATTCATATTGTTAACAAATTTTAAAATGTCCATTGCGTAGGAGGGTTTTTTTTTTTTATCATTTTTAGTACAATCAAAGGTATTGTTGAGGATGGAGGTTGGTGGTATTCTGCTTGTGTGTGTGGAAAGGGTATCTATCCTCAAAATGGTGCATATTACTGTGATTTTTGTTTGAAGCACATAACTAATGTGACTCCAAGGTCAGAAATTTTGTTCAAAATGTTTTTTCATTTTGTCTTGTGGATTGTTTATAAAAATAATGTTTCTTGGTATTATTTATTTCGAATCATTGTGTTCCTTTTTTTTCTCTTTGTAGATTTAAAATTAAAATAACACTTGAAGATCATAGTGGGGAGGGTATTTTTGTTTTCTTTGATCGTGAGGCATCTTATTTGCTTAAGAAATCATGTGCTGACTTGTTTACTGAGGTTCAAAGAGATGCAAGTATATGTTCTTAGTTTTCTTTTGTGTGTTATTCACTTTATGGGTTTCATTTTTTTATAGCCATATTCTTTATTTTGGTTGATATGTGTTATTCAAACTGTGTATTTCTTGTCTATTACTTTCAAAATAGCTTATATGTGGGGATACTTATCCTCCCATATTCCAAGGGCTCATTGGAAAGAAGTTACTGCTGAAGGTTGATACTAAAGGTGTCGCACATGATACATTTTATGGCACTTTTCAAGTTAGGAGAATATGTGATGATCCCACTATTATTGCCATGTTTGAACTTCCCGATTATGATGCTGATAATGAGTCTACTCCAAAAAAGGTTACATATACATATAATTATTTTTAGACTGTGTAAATTCATGTTTTATTTCTTATTTTTTTTATTGTCCTGTGGTGAATTTTTCTTATGGTCTTATCTATTTTTAAACTCTTATGTCATATGAATAGGAGCCTAATTTACACAAATCTATTCCATGTGGAAAAAGGGGATATTGGTATTAAGAAGGAGTCATCAAAGACTTTTATCAAAAGTGACAAAGTTGCTGGTGAGTCTTCTGGGATTTTATCTAAATCTCCAGTTCTTATAGATTTTCTGGCTGAAAAACAGCCTGCTGTTTTCGGAGGGACTGAGTTTGCTGCCTTAATTAATGATGAAGATGGAAAAGATGAGAAAACACCCAACAATGATACTGTTAGTGATGATCTATCTGCTGAACTGGATATATTGCTTAGCTCACCATAGAAAGAAACTCAGGTGCTGTTATATAATATTTTTTTCTCCTTCCTATGTGTGCTGTTTCTAAATGGATTTTGCATTGTTGAATGATTTCATAGCTTTTGTTAATTTGTTTGTGATAGGAGGTGTTGTCCCACGTTCTCGATCCCCCTTCCCAATATGGAGAGAAACTTATTCATGAAAATCATGTTGTCACCTCCAAGGGGAAGAAGAATTTGAATCCCCAATTTGAAGAGGCGGCTACTGATGCAGATGGGCGTGGGTCCAAGATTGCCAAGGTTAATGGAGTTTGATTTAAGCTATGGAATTGAGCTGCTGTGTGTAGGTCTAGGTATTTTATATAGAATATCTATAAGTGTTTAGGAAGGCTTATGATTCCAAATAGATCTAAATGTAAGCATGTTGGCTGGATGCTATTTTGATTTGACTTTTTCGGATTGTGTCCAACAAATAGGATTATCACATATAGGGGTTTTCCTTTTGTGTTGGGTCGGGTTATCTGTCAACTAGGTCTATTCTCAACTCCTTCTTTTGTAATATTGACTTTGCTAGGGATTGGACACATTTTCAATGTTGTAGCCTGTTTAGGTTACATACTAGGATATGTAGTCAGATGTTGGAATCCTCCTTATCATAGGAAAGATAGCCATATGTAATTGTGTATATCAGTATCAATATTTTAATGAAATGCATCAGTTATTATTATTTGTTTATTGTTGTACAACTTTATCTTTTCATGTCAATTAGTTATTAGTGTTGATTATAATACTTCATTTTTTTCCTTTTCTGGTTATCAAAGGTGTGGATGGTTATATAAGTACTTTGTTGCTGTCTTTCACAAGTTCTATTCCCAGCCACCTTCCCCCCCCCTTTTTAGCTGTTCCTTATAGGAACTTAACAATGTGGATGTCTTTTTGGCAATGAATTAGGGGTAGTTCTTGCGATTTATGTTTTAACTTCTTGTTTTGTTTAGTACGTGTAACAAAGATGTCTCAGAATTCTGTTTGTGCTAGAGAATAGAGGAGAAATTCTTTGAAAAGAAAGTGAACACAAAGTCACCATCGAAATGCAAGAGGTCAGTACTGAATTGACCTTCGTGATATTTTTAGTGTTTTTGCTCCAATTTTCAATGATTTGATATCTATGGGAGTCTTTGTAATTTTTTTTCGTTTTGTAATGTTTTAGACGTTCTCGATTCCTCGATGCCTGCTCTCTCTTTGAATGATTATTTGGGTAATTTTTATTGCTCTAGCTATATTTTTGTAGCTAATTTTTGTGTTTTTAATAATTTATCTGTTTATTTTATATGTTTTCAATGTCTCTATTTATTTTTATTTTTCAGAAAATTTAGTTGAAGTGTCCCAGACTGTTAATCAGAGTTCAAATCTTATTTTGCCAGGTATAATAATATTTTTAAGTATTTTATCCCTGTCCAATTTTGTTTTGTTAAATTATATTTTAAGTTCTTTTGATTTATATCTAATAACAGATTCGTTTATTGATTTATTATTGTTTTTTTACACTGTTGTACCTAAAATATTTACTTTAACTATTAGTAATGCAGAGAATTCCTAATTAAACATATCACTAGACTTCTGTACTTGGTCTGTTTTTAATTTGACAACTCAATTAATATTTGTAAAATTAAAAATGATATAATAATCCTAAATTTTGAGAAGTTGTTATTAAATTAGCTAACATAATCATGAAATTGTTTAGTTGTTGTTGTTTACATGGCTGAAAGTGATTAAAATAGTTAATAATTCATTCAAAGCTTACAATTACTGAAGGTAATTAGATTAGCTAGCGTAAGCTTGACCAGTTGCCGCATGTGGTTGAAATAATTAATGCCATTATAAATTTGTTTATAGGATCATTTAGATCAGTAGATAGATTTAATTTATATAGTTGTTTCAAACATACATAAGTACTAGAGGTTATTAAACTGTTTAATTAGCGTTTATTCTTGTCTTCGACAATATGAAAAGTTTTTGGGTTATGTGATAGGATTCACGTAATTAGTTAATTAATTAACTTTTCTAGCTAAATAATACACGAGGGGTATTTGTTGAAACTTTCTTAATTTTATGTCATAATCAATAGTTGTACATTAAAAAAAATTAATTACTCTGTTGCTCCCTCTAATTTTTGGAAATCTTCTATTAGTTCCATATAAAATTTTTTTCTTTCAGTTCTATCCGTCAAAAAAAATTTTTTTTTAGTTTTTTAATTAAGCCTGTTTTCATAGTGATTCGCTCAATTGTATAAGGAGCTGTTTACAACCAAAAATATGGTGAATGGATTCAATTAAAAGAAAAATAAAGCCTTGGCAGCCAATTACGAAAAAAATTTGTGCAACGACTCAATTAAAGTAAAAAGAAATATAGGCACTTGGTTAAAAATTTTACAAAATTCTATGCACCAATAGAGTCATTAAAGTCTAAAAAAATACAAAATGATTCTAATAGTAATTTAGATTATTTAATTTGAACCTTGACAATTAGTATGAGTGATTAAAATAATGAAACAAAGTCTATTCTAATGTTAACAAAAATCAAACTGTTCTTGAATGTGCATTTAGCTTTATTTATATTTAGTTAGTTGATAAATCAATGTTTAATTTTGATTGGTTTTCATAGTTTATTACATTTTTAATGTTCAATTTTCATGCTGATTATTAGATAATTAATTGATTTCTTAATTCATCATTAATTTTTTTTATATTTGGTTGTCAAATATATATTTACACAAGTTTGTGTTATTTTAAATCAAAATGGATGATATAGACCAATCAGAAATATATGATCCTTCGATAAATTTATTCAGTCAAGTTGGTTCTGTTATTGATCATCCTCTGTTCTTGCAAAGTGAGATACAAGGTACGCTCTCTTTCTTAAATCATCTATTATTCAAGAATAGTAAAATAGAATTCTTATTTATTTAGTGCTAAAAGATTCCATTGTGCTTCTGTGATGGGATATTATTCAGTCAGTGTAAAATAGAAGTAGTGTTTTCTCATATATTTTTTGAAAAAATTTAAAGGAGTCAAGTATTTAGTTTATATTATATCTGTATGCTAATGGTTTATTCATTTTATGTTGAATCTATTTCATGTCATATAATTGAGATAAAAAAAATTTATTGTTATGCATATTTTTTTTTGCCCTTTATCTTTACCAGGTTGTCTTGATGTTGGTGATCCTAACTATGAATGTTCAATTTGTGGGGCGTGTTTCTGGTTATCAGAACGTGTTGAAAGAGACTCTACAGTTAATCATCCTATTTTTACTATTTGTTGCTCAAAAGGGAAAATTCAGTTACCATATCTCCGAAAGCCCCCAGATCTATTATATAATTTGATTAATGGACATGATAGCAAGAGTTTGTATTTCCAAAAAAATATTTGATCTTATAACAGTATGTTTGCCTTCACGTCCCTTGGTGGTAAGGTACTGGATTCAGTGAATGATGGGAGTGGTCCACCGCAGTTTATAATCACTGGTCAAAATTATCATCGGATTGGAAGTTTGCTCCCAGATCCTGGTCAGAAGCCTAAATTTGCGCAATTATATATATATACAACACTCAGCATGAGATAATGCATAGGCAGGAAATCTTTGGGTATGTGTGTTTGAAATTTTGTTGTTCAGTTTTTTTTTGTATTTCCCTGATGTTTTAATGTTATTTGTATTGAAAAATAGGTTTATCGCTGTCATTGCATAGTTATACTGTGTTTTATTCCCCTTATAACGTGTTATTAATAATTTTTTACTAATAATGATGTATCAAAATATATGATCATTGTATTCTGTGTGGTTCTTAAATATATTTTTGTGGTTAATGTATATTTGTTGTAGGCAAACATCTGAGATAGATAGAGAATTGATAACTGAGTTGTTGCAAACAATCGATACTCATAATGTTATAGCACAGTCATTTCGAAGAGTCAGGGAATTCTATCAGTGTCATCCATCTGAGATTTTCTCTTTGAAGTTGTATTCACATAGGAAGGTTGATCGAAGAACTTACAGTGCTCCCTCTTGTGATGAAGTTGCTGCTTTGATTGTTGGAGATTTTGATTCGTCGGATCATGGTCGTGACATTATTGTTCGATTTACTGCTGGTCAATTTCAACGTATCTATGAAACTCATGCTCTGTATTGGCCCTTATAGTATCTTTTGTTGTTTCCATATGGTGAGGATGGTTACCAGCTGAATATTCCTTATCGAGGTCAACAGGGTGGATATGTTCTCGGAAGGAGAACAAGGGTTTCTCTCAAGGAATTCATCTGTTTTCGTCTGCAGATTAGGGAGCACAAAGATGGAATTATTCACAAGTGTAGGCGATTATTTCAACAATTTGTTGTTGATTGTTTCACCATGATTGAGTCCTAAAGGTTGTATGAGATTAGAATGAAGCAAAGTACAATTAGAGGAGAAGTCCTTCAAGGAATAGAGGAGGCTATGCGTCGTGGTGATGACGAAGCTTCTTCAATTGGGACACGAGTCATTTTGCCTTCTTCCTTCACTGGTGGTAGACGTTATATGTTTAAGCATTGTCAGGATGCCATGGTAATTTGCAAACATTTTGGCTATCCAGATTTATTCCTCACTATTACGTGTAATCCAAATTGGCCTGAATTTCAGCGATTCATAGAGCAAGAGCGAATTCCCATCGCTGATCGTCCTGATATCTCTTATCGTGTCTTTCATGCTAAGTTGAAATGCCTCCTAAGTGATCTTAAGGAAGGTGTATTTTTTGGTCTACTTAATGCAGGTATGTTATTTCACGCTTAGCATTTCAATTTCTGTTTGTTGTCTTCGGACATGTATTTGTTTGGCTTCTTTATGATGTTTTTGTATTTTTTAGGTATGTATACCATTGAGTTCCAAAAAAGAGGTCTACCACATGCACACATGTTACTTTGGCTTAACGGGGAAAGCAACTTACAAAATGTTAAAATTGTTGATGAATTCATTTGTGCCGAGCTATCGAATCCCCTCAAATTTCCAGCTCTTTATAATGTCATCACCAAGTACATGATCCATGGTCCTTGCGGTCGACTTAAACCGAGTTCTCCTTGCATGAAAGATGGTAAGTGCTCAAAATTTTTTTTCGAAAAGATTCGTTGACCAAACGAGGTTTGATGAAGATGGTTATCCAATATATAGACATCGTAATATGGGTGTGACAGTGAAGATCAACGATGTTGATATTGATAACAGATTTGTTGTGCCCTATAATCCACTGCTCTTAATGAAATATCAAGCTCACATAAATCTTGAGTTTTGTAACAAGTCAAACGTCATTAAGTATCTTTTTAAATATGTCAATAAGGGTCCGAATCGGGTAACTGCAACTGTTGGAGAAACATATCATGTTGGTCAATCTTCTCAAGTGGCTGATGAGATCAAACAGTATTACGATTGTCATTATTTATCACCGTCTGAATCCATGTGGAGAATTTTTGCTTATGATATTCATCATAGATGGCCATCAGTACAGAGGTTGACTTTTCATTTGCCAAACCAGCAACATGTTGTATTCGATGATGCTGATATCACTATTCATGTTTATCTACACAACAAAGATTTGGTGACAATGTTTATGGGTTGGATGATAGCCAACAGGCAGTTCCTTGAGGAGTGGTCTTTAACATATGTTGAATATCCATGCAAATTTATGTATTGTTCGAATAGTAGGGAGTGGAAGCCAAGACAGAGGGGATTCTCAGTTGGAAGATTGAGTTTCGCTCATCCCTCATCTGGTGAACTTTTCTATATGCGGATGCTTTTGAATGTGCAGAGAGGTTGTACCAGTTTTTGAAGTATAAGAACTGTGAATGGTGTTACTTATGATACATTTCAAGAGGCATGTTCCTCCATGGGATTCTTGTAGATGATAACGAGTTTGTTTCTGCTATTAAGGAAGTCTCCGAGTTAGCATCAGCTGCACAGCTAAGGAAGCTTTTTGTGATATTGTTGCTATCCGGTTCCATGGGAAGACCTCTGTCAGTTTGGGAACAAACTTGGGCTTATTTGTCTGATGATATTCTTTATCGTAGAAGACATGAGCTGCAATATCCCGGTAAGAATTTTGTTCATGATGAATTTGTTATATGACAAGCAGGAAGAGTCAGGAAGAGTTGCAAACATTTTGTTTGTTGGAGATTGAGAAACTATTGCAGAGTAATGGGAAATCATTGAGAAATTATGCTGGCATGCCGGTCCCTAATAGCTCCTTAGTCTCTCAATTTAGCAATTTGATGTTGTTGCGTGAGTTGTAGTATGATACTGTTTCTTTGACTCGTGAGTACGATGCAAATATCTTAAAGTTAAATGAAGAATAGAAGGTGGTCTACGATAAAATTATTGATTGTGTTTCGAATAAGAGGCACGGATTCTTTTTTGTGTACGGGTTTGGTGGCACTAGAAAAACTTTTTTATACAGAGTTTTGTTAGCTAAATTGCGATCTGAGAAAAAGATTGTTATAAATGTTGCTTCTAGTGGTATTGCTTCTCTATTGTTACCTGGTGGTAAGACGACGCATTCTATGTTCAATATTCCTGTTGAGCTGACTGAAGATACTGTTTGTCGGATTAAGAAAGATAGTCTGAAAGCTGAGGTAGTTCGATTGGCTGATTTGATTATTTGGGATGAGGCACCGATGACTAAAAAATTAGCATTTAAAGCGCCCGATAGGATGTTACGTGATATAATGGTTTCGGTCTCTGATAGGAATAAAGATTTACCTTTTGGTGGGAAGGTGGTCGTTCTTGGTGGTGATTTCAGGCAGGTCTTGCCAGTTATTCCAAAAGGTTCTCGTGCTGAGATTGTGATGGCTTCCATAAATTTTTCTGTCCTCTGGAAATATTGCGAAGTTTTGCGATTGACCAAAAATGAGGTTAGCAAGTGGATTGGAACAATCAACTGCTCAGGAGTTAAGGTCATTTTCAGATTGGATACTTCAAATCGGTGAAGGTCAATGTGGAACTGTGGTCAATGATAAACTTTTTGTTGATATTCCTTCTTATCTAATCATTCCTGTTTTGGAAATCCAGTGGAAGATATTGTAAATACAATCTATCCGAATTTGGTTTAGAATTTTTGTGATCCAAGTTTTTTCCAGGATAGGGCAGTACTGGCTCCGACCGTTGAGAATGTTGAAGAGATAAGCAATTATATAGTTGACTTGTTGCCCGGTGAGGAGAAAAATTATCTCAGTGCTAATTCGATATGTGGTAGTGATGCCTATTCTGATGTTGATGTTGATTGGATAAATGTTGAATTCTTGAATCAGATTAGGTGTTCTGGTCTCCTAATCATTCGTTGAAGTTGAAAATAGGCGTGCCTATTATTTTGTTGAGGAATAGTGATCCAGCTGGGGGTTTGTGTAATGGGACTCGACTTGTTGTGCGAGATCTAGGGACAAATGTGATCGGTGCGGATATTATTTCTGGTAGCAATATTAGGGATAAAGTTTTTATCACCAGAATGAATTTGATTTCCAGTGATACGGTTATACCGTTTAAATTCCAACGCTGTCAATTTCCGATTTCTCTGTGGTTTGCGATGACAATCAACAAAAGCCAAGGTCAGACATTATCAACAGTCGGTTTGTTCTTGCGTCGTCCTGTGTTTTGTCACGGTCAACTTTATGTAGCTCTTTCCCGAGTTAGGAATAGAAATGGTCTTAAGATTTTACTTTGTGATGAAGGATTAATTGATCCTACCAGGACTGAAAACATTGTATTTAAGGAAGTTTTTGATAAGATATAAT
>NC_029787.2:48500395-48500712 GCF_000816755.2 Arachis ipaensis | reverse complement strand
GTAATATTTTTTTGTGCAATTAAAGGTAACTGCTTGAAGGAGTAACGTTTAAAACCAAGCAATTTTGTTTGGTTAGCCGTGTTTTATATTCATGGAAGGAAAAATTTTTTTTATCATGAAATACATAAAAAGAATCTTATTGACAGTAATTTAATAGGAATATCACTTGTCACTCTCTCAGTGTTCATATAATATTATAATTTGCAAATTTTGTCATAATATAAATAAATAAAAAAAAGAAATATTTTAAAAATAAAATATGACTAATTTATTAATAAAAAACAAATATTTATCTTTTTATAGAAAGAAAAGTCAGA
>NC_029787.2:48482482-48500344 GCF_000816755.2 Arachis ipaensis | reverse complement strand
TAACTTTGTAAAAAATATGTTATTGTATAATGTAATTTTTTATTTAAATATTTGTAAACATACATTTTATTCAAAATAGTATATATAATATTAATTTAATAAAATTAATTATTATACAATATTTGAAAAAACGTATAATATTTTGTTGTGCAATTAAAGATAACTGCTTGAAGGAGTAACGTTTAAAACCAAGCAATTTTGTTTGGTTAGCCATGTTTTATATTATGGAAGGAGAATTTTTTTTTAATCATGAAATACATAAAAAGAATCTTATTTACGATAATTTAATAAGAATATCACTTGTCACTCATTTGCCATAATATAAATAAATAAAAAATAAATATTTATCTTTTTATAAAAAAGAAAGTTAGATGATACTAATGCAAATTTACTTTTAATCTGTCATAAAAAAATTTGATTTTAATCTGGATTAGACTCTATCCATACAATTTTATTTTATTTTCTGTTCTTTCTAAAAAATTTGTTTAAGTAATATATATTATTAGTAGTAACTATTTTATAATGTCATAAATCAATTTTCTTTAGCACCTGTTTACATAATTTGTAAGAAATAAGGAAATAGAAGTTAGAATATACCTTTTTACTTTAATTTTTAACAGTTGAACTCGTACAAATTTATTCAAAAATAATTTAATAATTACCCGTTAAAAAAAATATCATCAATCATAATTATTTTGAAATGATCATCCAGGTTGTATGTATCAATTTTTCTTAGTGTCTTCTGCCTTCTATTTTTTATTATTATTTTGGTTTTAATATTTAGGCCAAATTCTAATTTGATGTCTAATATTTTAAATATTTTATTTTAATTCAAAATAATTTTGGATGAGTTTAATATTATTTTACTCTTAAATTTGATACAAATTCTTTGTATTAAAAAAGCATAATAACCAAAAATTTTTTGTAATACTTTTTTTTTTCTGTACAATATATCTCAAACAACTAACAATCAATCATCAGTACTCCAAAATCAACTAAATTGTGAGTACTCAACCTGATAGTTCTTGGAATATGATGTGGTTTCATTTCGATGTGGAGAGCTTTCCGCGTTTCAGGTTTGCACATATCCAAGGTGGACGTTCTCCTGGCTTCTCCTCAGGAAGGGTGCGCAGATGCTCCGCTCTGCTTTTGGCGTCAGCTGTCTTTTCTTGCAATTCCTTCGCGCAAGCTCCCTTTTTCATATCTTTTCTTTTTATGTATTTCATATTTAATTGTTTCAAAATAAAAGATTCTATTACTATTTAAAAGATTTTGTGTTAAAGTATTGTTATTTAAAGTGCTTAACTATGCACTAAAATGTTATGTATTTATTAGAGTCTATCAATATTCTTCTCTTATATTTACCTTTGATTTCTATGTAATATAATCTAATGGTCTATATAAATATGACATATTCTATAAGCACATAATTGTTGTGTTCATTTAAAAGATACCCGCTTCTTTAGTGGATAAAATTGATGGTTCATATTTTCATATTTTCATATTTTACTTTGATTTCTTTTTTTCGTTTAAAAAGCCATTTTTTAAATACAGTTATTTTATCCAATATCAAAAAGTTACTTGACTATGTCTTTTTGAAAATATTCAATTTTATTAAAAAACTTGATTATTTACTTTTTAAATCTAATATTGTTTTTTCCAGAAAAATAGAAAGAAAATATATAAAATGATCATCCAGGTTGTATGTATTAATTTTTCTTGGTGCCTTCCGTCTTCTATTTTTTTATTATTATTTTGGTTTTAATATTTAGGCCAAATTCTAATTTGATGTCTAATATTTTAAATATTTTATTTTAGTCCAAAATAATTTTGAACAAGTTTAATATTATTTCATTCTTAAATTTGATACAAATTCTTTGTATTAGAAAAGCATAATAACCAAAAGTTTTTTGTAATGCTTTTTTTTTTCCTGTACAAGATATCTCAAACAATTAACAATCAATCATCAGTACTCCAAAATCAAATAAATTGTGAGTACTCTGGCCAACCTGATAGTTCTTGAAATATGATGTGGTTTGATATTCGGTGTGGAGAGCTTTTCGCGTTTCAGGCCCACAAACATCCAAGATGGACGTTCTCCTCCAGCGTGGCTTCTCCTCACGAAGGGTGCAGCTGCTCCT
Organism: Arachis ipaensis; assembly: GCF_000816755.2. NCBI lineage: Eukaryota > Viridiplantae > Streptophyta > Magnoliopsida > Fabales > Fabaceae > Arachis > Arachis ipaensis. The sequence goes on along the minus strand of NC_029787.2, from coordinate 48,498,203 downwards.
CTCTGCTTTGGCCGTCAGTTGCCTTTTCTTGCTATTCTTTCACGCATGCTCCCTTTTTCATATATTTTGTTTTTATGTATTTCATATTTAATTGTTTCAAAATAAAAGATTATATTACTATTTAAAAGATTTTGTATTATAGTATTGTTATTTAAAGTACTTAATTATCCACTAAAATGTTATGTATTTATTAGAGTCTATTAAAATTCTTTTTTTATATTAACCTTTGATTTCTATGTAATATAATCTAATGATCTATACAAATATGACATATTCTCTAAGTACATAATTGTTGTGCTAATTTAAGACATACCCTCTTCTTTAGTGAATATAATTGATGGTTCATATTTTCATATTTTACTTTGATTTCTTTTTTCGTTTAAAAAGTCATTTTTTAAATATAGTTATTTTATCCAATATCAAAAAGTTACTTGACTATGTTTTCGATTGCCAATAAGTTGACATGTGTTCTATTTCACCAGTCATACTTATCGGGAACAGTATTATTATATAGTCAAAGATAGGATCAATCAGTAGGTATGGTTTCTTTATAGATAGATAGATAGATAGATAGATGTATATAGATTCATAGATAGGTTGATATGACATAGCTATATTATATAAAGGTATGAGTATATCTAATTTAATTACCTATGGACACATTGAATGTCATATGTCAATCAATCAATCAATCTAGCCATGGAGTTCAACAGAAACGTATTCTACAAGGTTTGCCTTACAAACTTGCTCATTTCTCTGCTATAAATAGTGATGAGGTGATGGAGTATTGTGGAGATTTTTCAAGAGCTATCACTTGTTCCTTAGTTGCCTTTTTTCCTTTGCATTCCCTTCCATTGAGATAAGACTCAGATCCCACACAGTTTTCTCTTGCCGAGATTTTGTTTTTTGTTTTTTTTCATCCACATTCTTTCATCTTTACTATTTAATGATAAGATGAGTCTTACTATTGATCCTCTTGAGAAAATCTCTCCATGGAAGGAAGCTTGGAGTATTGAGGCTAAGATCTTGACCATTTGGGAAGATGCTAGCATTGTTAGTGAAAATATGCAGAAACTCTTACATATGGTCTTGATGGATAAGCAGGTGAGTGTGTGTGTGTGTGTGTGTGTGTTCTATCAAAAACTCACTTTTTAGTTAACTAAATTCTGTATTTTAAAATTGTGTATGTGATAGTTTTAGCATGTAATATGTCATGGTATGATATTTAGAAATGCTCAGATAATTTTTTTCTCTTTTTTAATTTTCAGCACCACAAGGTCCAAGCAACTGTTGAGGATGATTTGATCACAACTTTTATTCATGAGTTAAAAGAAGGAGATGTATTCATTATTTCTGACTTCAAAGTGATACCTAATGGTGGATTGGTCAGGGTTGCAAGACATCGGTTCTGCATCCTTTTCAAGTGTAATACCTCTGTTGTTGCAGCTGCAAGTAGAGTCATACGTAATCCTGGTTTAAGTCTAACTTCTATGGATGAGATTCTTCAGAAGCGCACTGATTATGAGTACTTAATAGGTAAATTTCACTTTTTCAAATTTGACCCGGTATAAAGGTGTTTTAAATTGAGATTAATAACAACTCAAGGAAATGTCTCGTGGTATTGTATCCGACGGTTTAATCTTTTCTTCTATAATTTTACTAAACAGATTTTGTTGGGGTCCTGTGCAGATTGAAGAGGAAAACGGATGTTAAGTGTAATGGAAAGATATTGAAAGTTATTATCCTTGAAGTTTTTGCTGATGGGTATCCATTGTCTTTCTGTTTTTCATCCTTTTTTTAAATTATGTTATGTCTATTTTTCATGTTTTTTTTATTGCTGTTGAATTATTCTATTGTTGTCGCTCCTTTCTTATAATCATTACCTAGGAAGAAAATCCCCTGCAATCTTGTTGGTGACTGTTATGCTCTTATAGACATCAATAGTTTGAAAAAGTATCAGAGACCACCCGTTCTTATTCTGCAATCTTTCAAGATCAAAGTCAATGGAGGTGAAAAGTTGTCCATGTTACACACATGTCTCAGTTTGATTTGTTTATATATTTTTGTTTACCAATGAATTGTTTCTTTATGAATTAATTTCTTCTTATTGTCTTCTATGATTTATAGATAAAGTCAGTAGACTCCGTAGTAATGAGATTGGGGATTTAGTATCTGTAATTGATGATGAATCTTTTGATTGGAAGCTAATACAGACTATTGCTAATCTTAAGAGAAACAATGAGGTGTGTACTATTAGTTTTTAACATCTTTTAGTGCTATGTAATAAGTATTGATGTTAATTGATTTTTTGTTTTAATAGGATGGACAATTCTTTTTGGTTGGAAAAGTTAAAGAGATTGTTGAAGATCCAGAGTAGTGGGTCTTTTCTTGTGTTTGTGGTCATCCAATTGTAGGTGATGATAATGTGTTTCATTGTCAGCTGTGCAGCAGAGAGGTCCAGCATTTTATGATCAGGTAAATCCAGGTTATGATTTAGAAATTTTCTTTCATCTGTTCTGATTCAATAATATAAGTAAGCTTCATGTATCAGCCTCTTGTGAGACTGATAAATAGATGAATCTGATATTTACTTTCTTGGTTATAGTTACAGGATTAAGATACTTGTTGAAGACGGGACTTCTTATGGAATGTTTGTCTTGTTAGACAGTGCAGCCACTAAGCTATTAGGGAGAACGTGTTCTAATGTGTTTTTGTTGTTAGAAGATAAAATGGATGTATGGTTTATGCTCTTAAATTTTATTGTTGTATACTCTATCAATAACTATTTCTTATTCTTCAATTTCGTCCATTAATTAGTGATCACTTTTCAATATCTATGACAGAAAATTGAGCACCAATACTGTCCACAGTTTTTTCATCAACTCATTGGGAAATAGATTGTTTTCAAAGTTCAAGCAAAGAGGATTAACACTCTCGGTTATTGCGGTACCTTTAAAGTCATCAATGTCATTAGTGATGCACGTTTTTTCAACAAACTTCAGGTTGATCAGTTCATCAAGGTGAGAACTCTTTCTTTATGTTATATATGAAGTGGAGGAATCATTTTTAGATATACTTTGTTGATCCGCAGTTTCTAATTCTTAGGCTATTGTTTTAAATGATGTCCTTTACATGCCAACATGATTTTGCCTCATACTTTAAAAAGTTGGTTGCATTTTATAATTCATGTTTTTCTTTCAAATTTTAAGGATGTTAGTTCTGATTCGGCCTTTAGCCCAATATTTGAAGACTTCTCTCAGTATGGACAGCTTGGAAATGATGACAACCAAGTCATCTCTGGTGTTCCAATACAAGTGCATACCATTAAAGAGATGCTTGCTAATCTTTGTGCTAAAATATATGCTTCCGCATAAAAAAATGTTAATATTTATGTTTATGTTTTCAACCATGTCAATTGTGTTTCAGCATGTGTAGTATGATAAAAACATGTATGATAATATACGAATTACTGTTTGTCTACAGGATCATATTTGTTTTTTGATCGGTGAGATTATTGATTTGTTGAAACATCAAAAATGGTGGTACTACTGCTGCTTGTGTAATGCAGCCGTTTGTCATGTTAGGAATGTGTTTTATTGTTATCTGTGTAGAGTTGAGTGTATTAATGCCATACGAAGGTATCTATTTTATCTCCCGGAGTTGTAGGCATCAGTTTTTTTTCCTTTATTGCATCTTCTGCACATGTTTCTCAGTGTATATCATTCTTTTGTTTACATTATTTAGGTATCGCATCAAAATTATTGTTTCCCATTCAAATGGCAGCAATATTTTCATACTTCAGGATGATGAGGTGATGCAAATACTCAAAAAGAGTTGTTCAGACTTTTTGATAGACGAAAGAAATTCCTCCCAAGTAATCATTTTGCTTTAAATTTCATTTAATTATCCTTCTTTTCTGTTTAGTATTTACGGTTCAGGTATGTGAATTTCGCAAATGGGCCTTTTCTTTCTTTTTTTCTTAGTCAACAGATGATTACATTGTTCCGAATAGCATCATTTCTCAGTTGATGAACAAGAAGATTGTCTTCATAGTAGATCCTAGACCCGTTGGATATGAATTGAATACATCTCTTCACATTGTTCATGCAATATGTGATGATATTGATATCGTGAAGTTTTTGGAGGACTCTACCCATGATAATCAACAGCAGGTGATAAGATTATTTTGTGAATATGATGTTGAGTTAGTCCACTTTGTTTCTAATTAGGTCAACCTAAATTGGCTATATTGTTTTGTGTTTTCCATGTCTCATGTGTTAAGGGTTACTGATGTTATTCCTCTTTTGTTCGATTTAGAAATTTGATCTGGATCCCTTTGTTCCTCATTTTCCTTTCGAATTTAAGAATCCAGTTTAGTTTCAGTCCAATGCAAGCATTCAATGTTCGTCGAGCTCAAGTCCTCCAGTGGGTCAGGCTTCACCGATTTCTGTTCTCAACTGGAATTGTTGGGTATTTCTTGACCTACTGGACTTTGATTCTTTATCTCTTAGTAAACTATGTAAGCAGTAATACATCTATGCATACATGTATACTGCTTAAATTTTTTTTCTTTATTTGTTTAATATTTGTTTTATTAGTCTTTAAAGTTTGATCATACTTGATTTCTTTCTCATCTCATTTTTTTGGCTTCTGCATTCCTTGTTCTTATATTTTGTTGTGTTCTCTGTAGATGGTTAACCATGATTTTCATGCAAGAATTTCGTCCTCACAAGGTTCCAATTTATTTGGGAATCATCAGCCTCTCACTATTAGGGAAGAGTTTCGGAGTGCCTTTGGACAATGTGAAAATACTGTCGAGGCTGTTGAAAGGATGGATGAGTGTAGTGGCTAATCATTAGTTTCATTATAATATATATATAGATATCTATAATATAATTCCAAGTCTGCAAAGAATTGTCAAAATTTTGCTTAGTTGTGTTAAGTAGTTGGAAAATTGGTAAAGTATGTTGTCAACAGATCTATTTTGGTATGTAATATGAATTGATTTCTGGAGTTGTGATGTTTATGAAATTTATTGTTCTCTTTCGTATACTTAAATTTCTATGTGTGAGTATGTTTCTCTGTGTTTTTGAATAAAGCATAGTTATTATATATAGACATGTGCTTTGTTTGGTATATATTTTTTTTCTTACAACTTATTAAAATGTATCGAATAATTTAAATAATGAACCCCAAGATCATTAAAAAAATGTAATTTTTTTCAACCGTGTTATAATTTTATATTTAAATATCTTATATAAAAAGATATTTTTAAGTCAAATAAGTTAAAAGTACTCTTTTATTTATTTATCATGTGAAAAATATCTTTTTTTGAAAAAGAAATTTTAAAAATATAAATTATAACTTCTCAGAAAAGATATTTTCTATTTTTTTAGTACTTTTACTTTTATTATTAAAAATTTACTAAACAAATACTTAGTTGCTTTTATTAGTTTATCGATGTATTTAACATTATTAATTTTCTATCTTAATACTTTAAGAGTCTAGAGGTAGACATGTTTTGGTAAAGAAAAGTTAAAAATTTCTAGCATACTGGATCCATTAGATCAATAGATGTGGACCGCACGATGGAGTTGGAACGATTCTAATTGGGGAACAGGCATGTTCCATTGGGAACACATTATCTCTTCCTCACTACTTTGCTTTTCGTGAAGCCGATTCTGATTCGGAGTCCTCTCACTCAGACATCTCTTCTCACTCTCTCTGGAATTTCGGCGAAGATAGAGTCCGATCGAAAGAGGAAGAAGTCTCCGGTGGTGCCAGCGGAGCAGAAGGAGAAGCATAAGCAGCATTTGAAGAAGACGAAGAAGATGTCATCGTCTAGCAACAGGCACGGTGTTGATGGAGGTGAGGTTAGGGCATCAGACATACTGGTGAAGCACCAAGGTTCGAGACGCAAGGCATCGTGGAAGGATCCAGAAGGCCAGGTCATCAAAAACACCACCAGAGATAGCGCCGTCTCTCAGCTAAAGGCCTTCCATGACGACATCATTTCTGGCAAAGCCAAGTTTGACGACATTGCCTCTCGCTTCTCCGTTGCAGCTCTGCCAAGCGCGCTGGTGATCTCGGTCAGTCCCTCTCTTCGTATAATTCCAAATTTAACCAGAAAAATATCTATTTACTTAGTAGAGGAAGTGAAAAGCATTGTTAACATTTCCTATTATGTTTAGATCTTGCTTGAGCAATTAGGTATCATTATGAATTGTCGTTGTTCACTCTGCAATTTGTTATTTGTTATCAACTTATCACGATAATAAGGAAGTATAATTTGAGTTGTCGAAGTGAGATTGTTTATCCTAATTATATTAGGGATTAGATATTCTGGAATGATTGCTCTAACATGGATGGATAATTTGATACCATAAGAATGTGTGTGAGTACTCCTGATTTACGGGGTCTTTAGCATCCAGTGGTACCCGACGCCTCTGGTTATTGGGAGCTCTACTATCTTTAAAAGCGAAGAATTTGAAATAGGTATACCATTTTTTATGTTCATTTCTGTGTCAGGTTGAAAAGAAAATTATCGATGAGAAAAAAAGTGATTAGTTGATTTTGAATTAGTGTGGGTTGGTCCTAAATTTATCTTTTTTTGTGTGTGTAGGTTTTACTTTGTTTTTCAGCTCTGTTGGAGTTTCAGCTGAACTCTTCTGCATGATTGATAAAAGTTTGTAGCTTTTATTTTATTTTTATCTGGGTCAATCTTGATAAATTTGATACTTAAAGGGGTGTTTTCATTTACACTGGCTTTTACTTTGTTTTTTTAGCTCTCTTGGAGTTTCAGCTGAACTCTTCTGCATGATTGATAAAAGTTTATAGCTTTTATTTTATTTTTATATGGGTCAATCTTGATAAATTTGGTAGTTAAATGTGTGTTTTCATTTACACTGGTATGTGATCGATTGAGATTTGTGTTGGAACTATTCTAAAATCCAAAGGGCACTGTGTTTGAATTTGGATGGCTTGATTTGTTGGTTTGTTACCTTTTGGATTGATGCTTTTTTTTTCTTCTGATTGTTAGTTAATTATGTATTTTTAGAATCAATTTTACGCTTATTAGTTTGTACGAATTCATCATTAACATTAATTAAAGCTATGTTAGTATATCTTCTAAGTTCTTATTATGATTTGATACATGATAAATAGGTCATTCCCAATTTGGATTGCAGAATAGTTCAAGTACTGCTAGAGGATGGGAATGATCTTGATAAATTTGGTTGTTAAAGGGGTGTTTTCATTTACACTGGTATGTGATCAATTGAGATTAATTATTTATTTATTTTTTTATTTTCTGTTATTTTCCATCATTTTTTGTTTCTGATTTAACAATAGAAAATAAAAATGAAAAAAATTGTGAAAATTACTTAAACTTTGGGGGAAATCAAATTTATTGATATCAAAAACTCTGAAATGAATAAAAAAATTATATTATGATATATTTTTCTCAATATTTAGTTCTTTTTAACTATCAAATTTATTGGATGAGGCCTTCTCCGGCGACTACTATGATTATACCTCTCCGGACAGTGGAACTTGATCGGGGGTATCCAAGGACATTGTCTCTGACAAAAATAGCATGAAGCAGATGAATGAAAGCCCCTTTTTACTTAGGACAGTCGATTCCCAACATCACCAAGGTATATAGATTCAACCCAGATATTTTGATAACAAAAAAATTTCCTAAAAACAGTCAAAAATAAGTTTATTTGAATAAATATTAAATAAAATAAGTTTAAATTTTTTTCCTTCCTAATATTATAGTAGATTTAGAATTATTGTTTGTTTTGGACAATCTTTGAGATCTTTGAATTTCAATTTTAATACTTTATTTGAAACTAGTTGTGCCTTCTTTTTAATTTTGAATACTTTCTTGTTTGCCTTTTCTAGTGCTACATTTTGGTCTTGATCCCTTGAATTTTCACTATAGTATTCAATTGACCTTTATCTCCATTCCAAAATGCCCTCAATACTTACAATCTTAAGGAAATTAGAAACTGCTTTGACAATAAATTCTGGACATATTTGCTTTTCAATATAGTATTTTTCTTCTGATTGTCTGCAAAGTATTCATTGCTCTCACTTTGGACTTATGTCAATGATAGGCTCATATGGATCTATTCTGATGTACAAGAGCATTGAACGTTTGAAGCCTATTGGAAAACATTCACTTCTTGGTGCCAGTGGGGAAATAAGTGATTTTCAGGAGATTCTACGCTACCTTGATGAACTTATGTGAGCATTTTTTCCCCAGAGCAAAAATTGTTATCGAGTATGCATTGGAATTTCAAATTAGGGAAGAATAGAAGGGTCTGCTTGATTAAATGATTTAGCTTTACATATGCTTGGTTATTCATATGTTTTGGACATAGAGTAAAAGAAGTATATTTTTCACCTTTTCAATGTTACAAGTTGAAATTTACCAAGTAACTCTGATTGAGTTTTGAATTGTTGTAAAATGATATGTTGCATTCACGAGGGAGTGCCTATGGTATTTTTGTTGTTCTTACTGTGATATTGAATATACAAGGCTTGATTTAATCTCCAATCATGGAACTTCTTTTCTTCCTTTCCTGATTGTGACTTTTAGGTCAATTTCAATTCTGTAATTTGTCAATTTTCTATTTCTTTTTTTTCTTTCTCTTCTTTTAATTCTTTTTGTACGATCTTTTTTCAAAACTTTCTTTTATTCTGTTTTGATAATATGTACAACTATGATCTCATAAATTTTAAACTATTCTTGCATGATTTTTGTGCCTCTGTACGGTTAGGAGGTGCCCTACAAACTTTCCTTAGGCATCAATGGAACAATGGCTAACCTAGCTGCCCTTGCTTCCTCCCCTTGAGCTATAGAATCATGTTGCCACTTTAAGTGCAAGTAAGTTGACTTTGATCATTCTTTTTAATTAGCAAGAGAATCATAAATCAACCTTCAAATAGAAGAACTTATTGTCAGTTTCAGTTCATTCTTTTCATGACTACTGCATACATAATGCTTTTGTCAATGGGTAAGTCTTTGTATTAGGTAGGTGTTTGATATTCACAGACCAGAGGGGACAGGATAACGTGTTGGGAGGGTTAAGCTTTTGTTATTTTCTGTAGTTAGCCTTTCTAAAAGTTGCTTCCTGACTCACCACCTCTGAAACATTTCTGTTGAGACATTTTTATTTTAGTTTTCAGAATCTCTAATGATGCTGCGTACTGTCTACACAATCTTGTCCATTATTATGATTTCTAATTTGGAATGGTCCTGTTTGAATGTAGATAATGTTGGTTGCTTTCCCAGGAAGATCTTCATGCATTTTAATTAATAGCAAACTCCGACCGTGTGAAAATTATGCTCTTGCTGGATCCATTTCCTCTTAGTGTGATTTTGCAATTTGTAAGTGTTCATTCAGTTTGCAGCATGATATATTTTGCAGTGTGGTTCTTATTGTTTTTATCTCCGATCATTTGCACATTGGATTATATAAAAATCACTTTTCATAGGTATTGAAGTGTCATTCTGCTTTTACTTATGTGGTGGAGAAAGATTCCTAGGATTGTACCTTTGCTTTCATACATTGGTTAGAAGTTATTAACATGGTACTAACATAGACCTCTCTGCAATTCAGGCACAACCTGTGAAAGTGTTCTCTTCTGCCTGTGCAAGACTCGCAGGTAATTTTCTTGATGGTTGTTTAGCATGAATATATTCTTACACAGTCGTTTGGTATCGGTTCAAGGTTGAGCCACGTTTGAGTTTGTAAGGAAAGTTTCACATGAACACAAGAATATCTGTTCAAAAGTGAAGAAAAATATGATTGTTGGTGATTTGAGTAATAATTTTTAACTAAAATACTTTTCATTGTGGTCTATAGATTTCATTCGAATCATTAAAAAGTAAATATTACTTTTTTCAAACTATAATTATGGTGAATATTAGTTGGTTCTAATTTTCTTTGAGTTGATTAAAATTTTATAAAAATGTCTTAATCTTATTCTACTACAAGATTATATAAAAAAAATATTTTATTAAAAAGAGAGAAGTTGAGAATAGAAAAGGTCAGTTTTTTATTACTTGAACTCAAGATCATTAATTACGTCCTATTAAAAAGACTTTTAATACCAAAATTATTAACAATAATCAATTTTTCTTTTAACATGTATCATATTTAAGAAGAAGGACCAAATATTTTATAAAAAAAATAAACATATTCGTAATTATTTTAAGGTTTAATTACTCTATTGGTTCCTATAGTTTCGTGAAATTTTCAATTAGGTCCCTATACTTTTTTCTTTTTAATTGGGTCCCCGCACCAAAATTTTTTTTCAATTAAGTCCTTCTTAGCAGTAATTGACTTAATTTTATAGGGACCTAACTAAAAAAAAAAGGAATTGGTACAGGGACCTAAATAAAAGGAAAAAAAGTGTAGGGACCCAATTAAAAAAGATATTTGGTGCAAGGACTCAATTAAAAGAAAAAAAAAGTATAGGGACCTAATTGAAAATTTTGCGAAACTATAGGGACCAGCAGAGTAATTAAACCTTATTTTTTTTATCTAATTTTCATAATTTGTATGTTAATGATTTTTATGTCACGTAAAATTTTGATCAAATTGATGCGAAAAATACGTGCACAAAACCATAAACACAAAAGAATCTGTACATAGAAAGCTTTTTAGGATTAGCCCCAAATAAACCGCCTCTAACAAAGTTAGTTGGAATTAGTTCAGATTCGAAAATTACTTAAGATTTAAGAAGTCAAGTAGAAAAAGCTACATTGGGGAGCATATCAAAATTAAATTCAAATTTGATTTCATTAGACTTCTTATCTTTATTAGTTGAAATCAAATTTGAACTAATCTATGAACTTCAAATTCGATTTATATTTTATTGTGTCTTTTGTTTTTGCTGTCACATGTCTGTAAAGAGGGAGATTTTAACAATTTTTAGATAAAACAAATTATATTTATATTTTTTTTTTCATGTCTTTCATTTTTGCATTTCATGACTATTATTCATTCAATGCCAAAAAGACTTGTTTTTAATTTCATCATTCAATTATATTTATATTGTTTAAAAATTTTGGTAGAGTTTTATCTATAATTATAAGTATTCTCTAAATTTAAAGTCTTTTTCTATGTTAATGATTTTTATGTCACGTAAAATTTTGATCAAATTTTTAAAAACATAAACATAAATACTAACATTTTTTTATGCGGAAGCATATATTTTAGCACAAAGAATGTCAGCAAGCATCTCTTTAATGGTATGTACTTGTATTGGAACACTAGAGATGACTTGGTTGTCATCATTTTCAAACTGTCCATACTGAGAGAAGTCTTCAAATATTGGGCTAAAGGCCAAATCAGAACTAACATCCTTAAAATTTGAAAGGAAAACATGAATTATAAAACGCAACCAACTTTTTAAAGTATGAGGCAAAATCATGTTGGCATGTAAAGGACATCATTTAAAATAATAGCCTAAGAATTAGAAACTGCGGATCAACAAAGTATATCTAAAAATGATTCCTCCACTTCATATATAACATAAAGAAAGAGTTCTCACCTTGATGAACTGATCAACCTAAAGTTTGTTGAAAAAACATGCATCACTAATGACATTGATGACTTTAAAGGTACCGCAATAACTGGGAGTGTTAATCCTCTTTGCTTGAACTTTGAAAACAATATCTTTCCCAATGAGTTGATAAAAAAATTGTGGACAGTATTGGTGCTCAATTTTCTGTCATAGATATTGAAAAGTGATCACTAATTAATGGACGAAATTGAAGAATAAGAAATAGTTATTGATAGAGTATACAACAATAAAATTTAAGAGCATAAACCATACATCCATTTCATCTTCTAACAACAAAAACACATCAGAACACGTTCTCTCTAATAGCTTAGTGGCTTCACTGTCTAACAAGACAAATATTCCACAAGAAGTCCCGTCTTCAACAAGTATCTTAATCCTGTAACTATAACCAAGAAAGTAAATATCAGATTCATCTATTTATCAGTCTCACAAGAGGCTGATACATGAAGCTTACTTATATTATTGAATCAGAACAAATGAAAGAAAATTTCTAAATCATAACCTGGATTTACCTGATCATAAAATGCTGGACCTCTCTGCTGCACAGCTGACAATAAAACACATTATCATCACCTACAATTGGATGACCACAAACACAAGAAAAGACCTACCACTCTGGATCTTCAACAATCTCTTTAATTTTTCCAACCACAAAGAATTGTCCATCCTATTAAAACAAAAAATTTATGAATTGAATGGACAAAGCATTCTACAATATGCAAAAATCAATTAACATCAGTACTTCTTACATAGCACTAAAAGATGTTAAAAAACTAATATTACACACCTCATTGTTTCCCTTAAGATTAGCAATAATCCGTATTAGCTTCCAATCAAAAGATTCATCATCAATTAAGATACTAAATCCCCAATGTCATTACTACGGAATCTACTGAAATGGTGGCTTGCAATACGGTATCTATGAAAAAAAGAAAATTAATATTAGGATAAAAAAATTTCAGGAAGACAGCTATAGAGAGAGAGAGAGAGAGAGAGAGAGAGAGAGAGAGAGAGAGAGTGAGTGAGTGAGTGAGCGATAGAGAGAGAGAGAGTGAGTGAACGATAGGGAGAGAGGCAGAAATTTTCAGTTCAGAGAGACAAAATTTAAGGAGAATTGAATCTAACTAACGGATTCAGAAAATTCACAGTTTCTTGCATATCAGGGTTCATTGAAACCCGAGAAACATTGATCACATTTTGGAGACTGACTTTATCTACAAATCACAGAAGACAATAAGAAGAAATTAATTCATAAAGAAATAATTCATTGGTAAACAAAAATATATAAACAAATCAAACTAAGACATGTGTGCAACATGGACAACTTTTCACCTCCATTGACTTTGATCTTGAAAGATTGCAAAATAAGAACGGGTGGTCTCTGATACTTTTTCAAACTATTGATGTCTATAAGAGCAGAACAGTCACCAACAAGATTGCAGGGGATTTTTTTCCTGGGTAATGATTATAAGAAAGGAGCGACAACAATAGAATAATTCAACAGTAATAAAAAACATGAAAATAGGCATAACATAATTTAAAAAAAGGATGAAAAACAGAAAGGCAATGGATACCCATCAACAAAAACTTCAAGGATGATAACTTTCAATATCTTTTTATTACACTCAACATCCGTTTTCCTTTTCAATCCACACAGGACCCCAACAAAATCTGTTTAGTAAAATTATAGCTGAAAAGATTAAACTGTCGGATACAATACAACGAGACATTTCCTTGAGTTGTTATTAATCTCAATTTAAAACACCTTTATACTGGGTTGATGAGCGGATAATTTATACGCTTTTTGGCATTGTTTTTAGTATGTTTTTAGTAGGATCTAGTTACTTTTAGGGATGTTTTCATTAGTTTTTATGTTAAATTCATATTTCTGGACTTTACTATGAGTTTGTGTATTTTTCTGTGATTTCAGGTATTTTCTGGCTGAAATTGAGGGACTTGAGCAAAAATCAGATTCAGAGGTAGAAGAAGGACTGCTGATGCTGTTGGATTCTGACCTCTTTGCACTCAAAGTGGATTTTCTGGAGCTACAAAACTCAAAATGGCGCGCTTCTAATTGCGTTGGAAAGTAGATATCCAGGGATTTCCAGCAATATATAATAGTCCATACTTTGGCCGAGTTTAGATGATGCAAAGGGGAGTTGAACGCCAGTTCTATGCTGCAGTCTGGAGTTAAACGCCAGAAACACGTCACAAACCAGAGTTGAACGCCAGAAACACGTTACAAACTGGCGTTCAACTCCAAGAATGACCTCTACATGTGTAAACTTCAAGCTCAGCTCAAGAACACACCAAGTGGGCCCCGGAAGTGGATTTATGCATCAATTACTAACTTCTGTAAACCCTAGTAACTAGTTTAGTATAAATAGGACTTTTTACTATTGTATTAGACATCTTGGGACGTCTAGTTCTTAGATCATGGGGGCTGGCCATTCGGCCATGCCTGAACCTTTCACTTATGTATTTTTCAACGGTAGAGTTTTTGCACTCCATAGATTAAGGTGTGGAGCTCTGCTGTTCCTCATGAATTAATGCAAAGTACTACTGTTTTATATTCAATTCAAATTATTCCGCTTCTAAAATATCCATTCGTGCCCAAGAACATGATGAATGTGATGATTATGTGACGCTCATCATCATTCTCACTCATGAACGCGTGCCTGACAAACACTTCCGTTCTACATGCAAACAAGCTAGAATGAGTATCTCTTAGATATCTAATACAGGAGACCGAGTCCGAGTTATTAGTATCTTCGTGGTATAAGTTAGAACCCATGGATGGCGATTCCTGAGATCCGAAAAGTCTAAACCTTGTCTGTGGTATTCCGAGAAGGATCTAGGAAGGGATGGCTGTGACGAACTTCAAACTCGCGAGTGCTGGGCGTAGTGACAGACGCAAAAGGAGGGTGAATCCTATTCCAGTATGATCGAGAACCTCCAGATGATTAGCCGTGCCGTGACAGAGCATTTGGACCATTTTCACAGAGAGGATGGGATGTAGCCATTGACAACGGTGATGCCCTTACAGAAAGCTTGCCATGGAAAGGAGTAGGACTGATTGGATGAAGACAGCAGGAAAGCAGAAGTTCAGAAGAACGAAAGTATCTCTATACGCTTATCTGAAATTCCCACCAATGAATTACATAAGTGTTTCTATCTTTATTTTCTATTTATTTATTATTTATTTTCGAAAACTCCATAACCATTTGATATCCGCCTTACTGAGATTAACAAGATGACCATAGCTTGCTTCATACCAACAATCTCTGTGGGATCGACCCTTACTCACGTAAGGTTTATTACTTGGACGACCCAGTGCACTTGCTGGTTAGTTGTGCGAAGTTGTGAAGTTATGTTTGGACCATGGTATTGTGCACCACTTGTTGGCGCCATTGCCAGGGAGAGAACGAACAACAAATTTTACAAAAATATAAATCTTTTCAAAAATATATTATTCTTCAGAATTTTTAAGAATGAATTCTAGAGTTTCATGAAGCATGTTGAAGCCTGGCTGGCTGTAGAGCCATGTCTAAATTCTTTTGGACTGAGGCCTCCACATGTTAGGGAATCGCTTGTACTGCTGAAGCTTGGCTAGCTGTTAAGCCATGTCCAACCCTTTGATTGGAGCTTTGGGCTAATATTGAAAGATTCCTGGAATTCTTCTCAAGGATTTTGGAATTCTTTTTTCTCTTTTTTTCAAATAATTTTCGAAAAATCCAAAAAAAATCATAAAATCATAAAAATCAAAAAAATATTTTGTGTTTCTTGTTTGAGTCTTGAGTCAATTTCAAGTTTGGTGTCAATTGCATTTTTTCTAAAAATTCTTTGCATTTTTTCAAAAATTCATGCATTCATAGTGTTCTTCATGATCTTCAAGTTGTTCTTGGCCAGTCTTCTTGTTTGATCTTCATATTTTCTTGTTTTGTGTCTTTTCTTGTTTTTCATATGCATTCTTGCATTCATAGTGTCTATACATGAAAAATTTTTTAGTTTGGTGTCTTGCATGTTTTCTTTGCATATAAAAATTTTCAAAAATATGTTCTTGATGTTCATCATGATCTTCAAAGTGTTCTTGGTGTTCATCTTGACATTCATAGTGTTC
>NC_029787.2:48476812-48482149 GCF_000816755.2 Arachis ipaensis | reverse complement strand
ATGAGCAGGAGCAAGGACAAGAACATTATTGTTGAAGCAGACCCTGATCCTGAAAGGACTTTGAAGAGGAAACTAAGAGAAGCTAAAATACAACAATCCAGAGATAACCTTACAGAAATTTTTGAACAGGAAGAGGAGATGGCAGCCGAAAATAATAATAATGCAAGGAGGATACTTGGTGACTTTACTGCACCTAATTCCAATTTACATGGAAGAAGCATCTCCATCCCTACCATTGGAGCAAACAGTTTTGAGCTGAAACCTCAATTAGTTTCTCTGATGCAACAAAACTGCAAATTTCATGGACTTCCATCTGAAGATCCTTTTCAGTTCTTAACTGAATTCTTGTAGATCTGTGATACTATTAAGACTAATGGAGTAGATCCTAAAGTCTACAGGCTCATGCTTTTCCCATTTGCTGTAAGAGACAGAGCTAGAGTGTGGTTGGACTCTCAACCCAAGGATAGCCTGAACTCTTGGGATACGCTGGTCACGGCTTTCTTAGCCAAGTTCTTTCCTCCTCAAAAGATGAGTAAGCTTAGAGTGGATGTTCAAACCTTCAGACAAAATGAAGGTGAATCCCTCTATGAAGCTTGGGAGAGATACAAGCAACTAACCAAAAAGTGTCCTTCTGACATGCTTTCAGAATGGACCATCCTGGATATATTCTATGATGGGGAGTCTCAACAATGCTCTGAACATCTGTGAGACTCCATGAGAGCCCACTGTCAAGCTATTGACATTAAAAAAGCGCTTGTTGGGAGGCAACCTAATCTTTATTTAATTATATTTTTGATTAGTTATATGTCTTCATAGATTCATGATCATGTGGAGTCACAAAAACAACTGAAAAAATTGAAGAAAAATAAAAAACAGCATTAAAAACAGCACACCCTGGAGGAGGAGTTCACTGGCGTTCAAACGCCAGTAAGGAGCATCTGGCTGGTGTTCAATGCCAGAACAGAGCATGGAGCTGGCGCTGAACGCCAGAAACAAGCATGAAGCTGGCGTTCAATGCCAGAAATATGCTGCATCTGGGTGTTGAACGCCCAGAACAAGCATCAGTTCGGCGTTTAAATGCCAGAATTGCATGCAAGGGCATTTTACATGCCTAATTGGTGCAGGGATGTAAATCCTTGACACCTCAAGATCTGTGAACCTCACAGGATCATCTCAGGATCTGTGGATCCCACAGGATCCCCATCTTCCCTCCTCATAATCCTAGTTTCTTCCACATCTTCTTCTTCATCTATTCTTTCTTCTCCTGCTCGAGGGCTAACAAACCCCAATTTGACGGTTTGTTTTGTATTGATTTTTGGGGATTTTATCACCTGTTACCCATATTTATTCAAGAAATAGCATGGTTTTGTATATTCTCCTTTAATTGTGCTTGAATGTGAAAACATGCTTTTTAGGACTCAAAATAGCTAAATTTAATTCACCTTGATTCTATTAGATGCCTTGATATGTTTGTTAAGTGATTTAAGGTTTAGGAGGCAAAGATTGGATCAAGGGAATGAAGAAAGAAAGCATGAAAAGTTGGAGAACTCATGAAGAAATGGAAGAACCGGAAAGCTGTCAAGCCGACCTCTTCGCACTTAATCGGCCATAACTTGAGCTACAGAGGTCCAATTGATGCGGTTCCAGTTGGGTTGGAAAGCTAACATCCGGGGCTTCGAAACGATATAAGATTTGCCATAGTTGCATTGCGCATAGGGGCGCGCACGCGCACGGTACGCGGACGCGCCGATCGTGGCACATGACCCACTTAATGCAAACGTGGCCAGCGATTTTAGAAGCCTTGTGGGCCCAATCCAACTCATTTCTGATGCTATTTAAGCCAAGGATTGAAGGGGAATCAACATACTTTTCATACTTTTCATACTTTAGATGTTAGTTATCATTAGTTTAGTAGTGAGAGTTAGTTTCTAGAGAGAGAAGCTCTCACTTCTCTCTAGAATTAGGATTAGGTTTAGTTCAATAATCTTAGATCTATATTTTAATTCATGCTTTCATCTCCTTCTACCTCTCAATTCTTTTTTGCTACATTCATCTTCTTCTATTCTTTTATTGTAATTTCCTTTATGTTGTTCTTATATTTTGATGTAGATCTAGTATTGTTCCTTCTACTTTCTTCCAATTCAATAAGAGGTAATTCATAATAATTGTTCTTCTTTGCTTTTCTATTGTTGATTTCTTGCCTTTGTAGTTGTAGATTCCTTAGATTCCTTCAATTAATAATGTTTACTCCTCTTGCACTTTATGTGTTTGTTGAAATGTCTCTTTTAGTTTTAGTGTAGATTTTGTTCCTCTTGGCCTAGGTAGAGTAATTAGTGACACTTGAGTTATCTAATTCCTTTGTTGATCCAAGGCATATTCCATATGAAGACTTAGATGGGATAGAGCAAGAATTGAGTTCCCATGGCAATGAAGAGCAAGCATCAAGTCCTAGTAGTGGAGAATCCTTTGAACTTGAAGAACCTTCTCCCGGTGCATTTGAAAAGGTTGTGGAGGTAAACTCCTTTCACCCTCCCAATTATAGTTTGATTAAGGGAAAAGGCTTAGATAGTTTAATTATTAATGAACAAAGGATTGAATTAGAGAAATCTTGTGAAGAGGTGGAAGTCCATAGAAATAGAAGAACGGGGGTTGGTTATGCTTTGTCAAGATCTTTGGAAGCATCTTTGCCTAGGTTGTCATCTACCCCTTCACTTGAGTGGGTAAAATTCATTTCTATTAGCTTTATTGTCCCACTTGAGTATGGCTTGCTTGAAACGGATGGTCAACTTAGGATGCTTTGTGGGATGAAGCATAAGCGAAAGATGTTTCGTGGTTGGCATTGCAAATCAATGCTCATTTTGGTTGATACTTCAAGAGTTGAATACAAAGGTGGGAATAGTGCTCCAATAGATGGGTCTAGGAGGATTGTTGGCCACTATATAGAGAATTCACCTTACTCACCACCCAGTTGGACTAATAATGATGATCAACCTCAAGACGGGTATGAAAACAAAGTGTGGGATCCCGGATTACAAGAAGAGGATCAACTTTGGGAGCCCCAAGCTTGTGAAGAACTCCATCAAGACTTGGCTCAATCCATGAAGAATCTTGGGGCACAATGGAGAACCAAGTATTGGTGGGAGTTCCAAGATGAATACAAGCACAAGCCACCTTGATGAGGAGCTCCCCATAAGTCCAACTTAAGGACAATAAACAAAAGTGCTAGGTGGGAGACAAACCACCATGGTAAAATCCTTTCATTTTCTCTTTTGTACATATTGATAGAATTAGTTTAATTTCATGTTTTGTTTAGATAGTTGAGTTTAATTGGTAGTTTAGTATGTTAAATAAGGTTTTAGGGTGTTTTGGTAGATGCTTGGAGGTTTAGAATGCTGAGATTGGTGCAAAAAAACATTAAAAAAAAAAAAAAAAAAAAAAACGGCCATCGGCGCGTTAGCACGCTGTGCGCGTGCGCGCACATTGCACTTCCGCAACTTCTGGTGCAAAAACCAGAGAGTTGTGCGCGCGTTGTGCCAGCATTGTGCTGGGAGCACAAGCTCATCCACGCGTAAGCGCGCTGTGCGCGCGCGCGGATCGTCCTTGCTGCATCCACGCGTGAGCGCGCTGTGCGCGCGCGCGGGGATTTGCACCCTGCTTCTCTCCTTCCTCCTTTTCTCCTTCTTTCCTCTTCTCTTCTTCTTTCTTTCTAATTTTTTTTTCTTTCTTCTTCTTCCTCTCTTAGAAATTTTTTTTCTTTTAATATAAATGAAAAATTTTTTTTCTAAAAAAAAATAATAATATAATAATAAATAAATAAATAAATAAATAAATAAATAAATAAAATACTAAAAAAAAAATTATTAAAAATATTTTGAAAAACAGAGCACCATCCACGCGTACGCGCACTACGTGCGTACGCGTGCATCAAGCGTTTTGGACCATCCACGCGAGCGCGCCATGCATGCGTACGCATGGAATGAGAAGTTCCACCATCCATGCATTTTTCCAGAGAGTTGTGCCTGCGCCGCGCCAACATTGTGCCTTTGGCACAAACCTATTTGCGCGCTCGCGCACATGACGCGTACGCGTCACTCTCGAAATAAGCCATCCGCGCGCGCGCGGCATGCGCGCGTACACGCGGATTCCCTTCCTTCACCACATTTCTTTTCTTCTCCTCTTTCTATTTCTTTCCTTCTCCTTTCTCCTACTACCCCTCATCTAACACTTCCAAACACCATCGATAACCATTTATTTTAGTTGGTTGTTAGTTAGTCAGTTAGTTAATTAGTTAGTTAGTTAGTTGATTAGTTAGTTTTAGTTTAGTTTTCATTTTATTTTCTCTCTTTTCATCATAAGTGTTGGAGTATTGACTTTGTTTACTATACATTGCTATATCCCTTATTGCCTAAATGCTATTTTAGCATGAATGTTTTTAGATAATCTTTGTTGGATTCTATGATTGAGGTTATATTTTGTTACTTGGTTTTGAGTTCTTCATGCTTACCTTTTGAAAAAAAAAACCAAGTGATGAGAATTGTCTTCGAGCTTATACCTCTTTTGAATTGCATGTTGTAGCTAGCCACCATGTGATTTGAACCGTATTCTTTGATTAGGCAATCTCTTGATGGATAATGTTGAGCATTTACCTTAATGCATTGTATTTCATGATTATATCCATCCATATGTTTGACTTGAATCCCAACACTTTTGCATTTCATTTTAGGATTTTAGGATTTTTACTTGCATTTTCTTATTTTTGCATATGTATACACAATAAGCTTAGTCAAAATAATGAAATTTTTCAAGGATTTCTATCTATAGGGCACCTCAATTGATTTGAGTGAAAATTCTTCATAGAACTTGCTTGAATTATATATATTATGGATCATGTTTTGAGCTAAGAACACAAGCTTGTGAGACTTGAGCCTAATGATGTGGTTACATCTTATAATCACTTATTTTTCCTTCTTGTGTGCATTATTCTCTTTCTACGATTGTAATCTTTGATTTGTTTGATTCTTTATGTCCATTATTTTGTGTATTCATGCATTTATGTGATTGAGGCCATCATTTCATTAGCTCACTTCTTATTTTTCTGCATTATTCTCTTTCTATGATTGTAATCTTTGATTTGTTTGATTCTTTATGTCCATTATTTTGTGTATTCATGAATTTATGTGATTGAGGCCATCATTTCATTTAACTCACTTACCCAAATGGCCCTACTGGCCCTACCTTACTTGTTCTTAACATTACAAGCCTTAAAGCGGAAAACAATAAAAGTCCTTATTTGGATCTTTGATTAGCTTAGGCTAGAGTGTGTGTATCATGTATCAT
>NC_029787.2:48465560-48474247 GCF_000816755.2 Arachis ipaensis | reverse complement strand
CTCCTACCCCTCATCCAACACTTCCAAACACCATCGATAACCATTTATTTTAGTTGGTTGTTAGTTAGTCAGTTAGTTAATTAGTTAGTTAGTTAGTTGATTAGTTAGTTTTAGTTTAGTTTTCATTTTATTTTCTCTCTTTTCATCATAAGTGTTGGAGTATTGACTTTGTTTACTATACATTGCTATATCCCTTATTGCCTAAATGCTATTTTAGCATGAATATTTTTAGATAATCTTTGTTGGATTCTATGATTGAGGTTATATTTTGTTACTTGGTTTTGAGTTCTTCATGCTTACCTTTTGAAAAATACCAAGTGATGAGAATTGTCTTCGGGCTTATAACTCTTTTGAATTGCATGTTGTAGCTAGCCACCATGTGATTTGAACCGTATTCCTTGATTAGACAATCCCTTGATGGATAATGTTGAGCATTTACCTTAATGCATTGTATTTCATGATTATATCCATCCATATGTTTGACTTGAATGCTTTCATGCTTCTCTAATGCTTGTCTTACCTTACAAGCTTACTTAAAGCATCTCAAGCACACTAGAATGACTCATGTATTGATCAAATGTAAAACCTTATGCATTGAGGTTCTTGTATATAAAAAGAAAAAAAATGAGAAAAACAAAAGAACAAAAGAAAAAGAAAAACAATATGGAAAAGAAAAGAAAAAAATAGAAAAAAAAGAAAGAAAAGAAAAAAAAAAGAAGAAAAATAATAAAAAGGGGGGCAAAATGCCCCAAAGTGAAGCTCAATAAGATCAATGCATAAGTGTTGTGAAATGAAAAGGGATGCATGAGTATGTGAAAAAGTGAGTAGAATGGGTAGATAACTAGGATAGGACTTCTAGTTCTCACACCTTACCAAGAGCCTTTTATAGTTTTTTTAGTTTATTTTCATTGCCATTTACTTTTCATGCTTCTTATCCAAAACCCCAAAATAACTCATAACCAATAACAAGACACTTTATTGTAATTCCTAGGGAGAAAGACCCGAGGTCCAATACTTCGGTTTATAAATTTTAGGGGTTTGTACTAGTGACAAATAACTTTTTGTATGAAAGGATTATTGCTTGGTTTAGAAACTATACTTTACAACGAGATTTTATTAGTGAATTTCTAAACCGTCAAAAATCCATTCATCAAGGGCGAGCAACATTCTAAGTTTGGTGTGGTAAAATCATTGCTTATTTTGCTTTTCCATAACCATTGATGGCACCTAAGGCCAGAGAAACCTCAAAAAAAAAAAAGAGAGAAGAGAAAAGGGAAGACAAAAGCTTTTTATGTTAAATTCATATTTCTGGACTTTACTATGATTTTGTGTGTTTTTCTGTGATTTCATGTATTTTTTGGCTGAAATTGAGGGACTTGAGCAAAAATCAGATTCAGAGGTAGAAGAAGGACTGCTGATGCTGTTGGATTCTGACCTCCCTGCACTCAAAGTGGATTTTCTGGAGCTACAGAACTCAAAATGGCACGCTTCTAATTGCGTTGGAAGGTAGACATCCAGAGCTTTCCAGCAATATATAATAGTCCATACTTTGGACGAGTTTAAATGACGCAAAAGGGCGTTGAACGCCAGTCCTACGCTGCAGTCTGGAGTTAAACGCTAGAAACACGTCACAAACCAGAGTTGAACGCCAGAAGCACGTTACAAACTGGCGTTCAACTCCAAGAATGACCTCTCCACGTGTAAACTTCAAGCTCAGCCCAAGCACACACCAAGTGGGCCCCGGAAGTGGATTTATGCATCAATTACTTACTTCTGTAAACCCTAGTAACTAGTTTAGTATAAATAGGACTTTTTACTATTGTATTAGACATCTTGGGACGTCTAGTTCTTAGATCATGGGGTCTGGCCATTCGGCCATGCCTCAACCTTTCACTTATATATTTTTCAACGGTAGACTTTCTGCACTCCATAGATTAAGGTGTGGAGCTCTGCTGTTCCTCATGAATTAATGCAAAGTACTACTGTTTTATATTCAATTCAACTTATTCCGCTTCTAAGATATCCATTCACGCCCAAGAACATGATGAATGTGATGATTATGTGACGCTCATCATCATTCTCACTCATGAACGCTTGCCTGACAAACACTTCCGTTCTACATGCAAACAAGCTAGAATGAGTATCTCTTAGATATCTAATACAGGGGACCGAGTCCGAGTTATTAGTATCTTCGTGGTATAAGTTAGAACCCATGGATGGCCATTCTTGAGATCTAGAAAGTCTAAATCTTGTCTGTGGTATTCCGAGTAGGATCTGGGAAGGGATGGCTGTGACGAACTTTAAACTCGCGAGTGCTGGGCGTAGTGACAGACCCAAAAGGAGGGTGAATCCTATTCCAATATGATCGAGAACCTCCAGATGATTAGCCGTGCCGTGACAGAGCATTTGGACCATTTTCACAGAGAGGATGGGATGTAGCCATTGACAACGGTGATGCCCTTACAAAAAGCTTGCCATGGAAAGGAGTAGGACTGATTGGATGAAGACAGCAGGAAAGCAGAAGTTCAGAAGAACGAAAGTATCTCTATACGCTTATCTGAAATTCCCACCAATGAATTACATAAGTGTTTCTATCTTTATTTTCTATTTATTTATTATTTATTTTCGAAAACTCCATAACCATTTGATATCCGCCTGACTGAGATTAACAAGATGACCATAGCTTGCTTCATACCAACAATCTCCGTGGGATCGACCCTTACTCACGTAAGGTTTATTACTTGGATGACCCAGTGCACTTGCTGGTTAGTTGTGCGAAGTTGTGAAGTTATGTTTGGACCATGGTATTGTGCACCACTTGTTGGCGCCATTGCCAGGGAGAGAACGAACAACAAATTTTACAACCTCTGAGATCAGAATTTCGCATACCACGGGTCAAATTTGAAAAAGTGAAACTTACCTATTAAGTACTCATAATCAGTGTGCTTTTGAAGAATCTCGTCCATAGAAGTTAGACTTAAACTAGGATTAGGTATGACTCTATGACGAACGAGATTCTTGTCAGTAAAGAATGTCATAAAAACAGTCGCATTGCAGATATATTCTCTAAACCAACAGAAATCCCTTTTGTGCAAACGTTTTCGTTGTCACAAGTAACAAACCCCTTAAAAATTGATAACCGAAGTATTCAAACCTCGGGTCGTCTTCTCAAGGAACTGCAGGAAAGTATGTTCTTATTATTGGTTATGGAGATTGTAGAATTGGGGGTTTTAAGAATGAGGGACAAATATGACAATTGATTTAAATATCAATTAAAATAAATAAACAAATACTGTAAAGCAAGCTTTTGGCAAGGTATGAGAAATTGGAAGTCCAGGCTTAGTTATTCTTATCAACAACAATGAAAGTCGAATCTTAATTCCACTTAGTTAACCTTTACTAAAGCAAGGGAAGGTCAAGGGACACATTGGGTTGATCTTCGAATCCTATTTATTTCCTAAGAAAAGATTGGGATTATTGAAGTTCAATTCAATTGGCAAGATAACAATTATCAATTATGCTGTTGAATTGGATAACTCCTGAGTTACTGATTTCTTAACCAAAACCAAAAGGAGAAAAGTAAATCTACTGGAATAAAGATGTCTTCAGTGTAAAAGCAATAATAGCATAAATGAGAGAAAGCAATATTAAACTGGAATACCTCAAATAACATTAATTCAAATAATCTGGAACATAGAAGAATTCATAAATCAAATTGCAAAAGTAAATAATCAACTAAAGTAAAGGAACATTAAACCTGGATCGAGAGTTACTCCTAAAACTAAGAGAAGTCCTAAATCCTAATCCTAAAAGAGAGAGAGAGAGAACCTCTCTCCAAGCTAATCTAAATCATGGAAAGTAACTAAATTGGCGAGCTCCCTCTGAATGGATGCATTCCCTCACTTCATAACCTCTGGTCTATGCCTTCTGGACTTGGATTTGGGCCAAAAAGAGCTTCAGAAATCACTGGAAGCGTTTTCTGCAATTTTCGGTGCGTGGCCTCTGTCACGCGTCCGCGTGGGTCACGCGGTCGCGTGTTCGGAGCTTTTCCTTGCCACGCGGTCGCGTCAGTCATGCGATCGCGTCATGTGCGTTCTGCTTAAGGCGCGCGGTCGCGTCAGTCATGCGGCCGCGTCGCTGCTTCTTCGCGTCACCCACGCGATCGCGTCGTCCATGCGATCGCGTGGATGCCAGTTTCTTCAAGGACTCCGTTTTGTGCTTTCCTTCCATTTTTGTATGTTTCCTTTCCATCCTTTGAATCATTCTTGCCTTAGAAGATCTGAAACTACTCAACACACTAATCACGGCATCGAATGGAATTAAAGGTGATTAAAATAATTAATTTAAAAGCATAGGAAACATGTTTTTCACATACATCACATAATAAGGGAGGGAAAGTAAAACCATGCAATTAACATGAATAAGTGAGTGAAGGATTGAATAAATCACTCAAACTAAGCACAAAATATATCATGAAATATGGATTTATCAACCTCCCCACACTTAAACAACAGCATGTCCTCATGCTAAATCCAAGGTGATAAGTAAGGTTAAAGTGATGGAATGTCATGCAATGCAATCTAATCTAAATGCAACTACCTAAATGAATGATTTATCGTGCAATTCTAATTTATTCACTCATATATAAAGCTTACAGGTAGTCAAATTAATTCACATTCTCAAGGAGTCATATATGTATATAGCCAAGCCTTAGATAATCAATAAGCACTTTTACAATTGAGACGGGAGAAAAAGCATTTTATGAACTTGCAAGACAATTAGATAATTCAAACAGAGATAAATGTTAATGAGCTATTGAATCCTCACTAGATTTGTGTTTACTCTCTAGTCACTCAGTGTTTATTGGGTTAATCACTCTATTCCTCTTTTTATTCTTCCTTTCTATAACTTTGTTCTTCATCTAACCAATCAACAATTATAGAATACAGTCATACCAAAAATCATGAGGTCTTTAATTAAGGTTGTAATGGGGCCAAGGTAAAGGTAAGGATATATGTATAAGGCTAAGTGAGCTAATAAGTGAATCCTTAATTAGACTAAGATCTCACCTAACATACATACTTAGTAAAACAAAACTTCTTTACCTATTTTCCCATATTTTTCCCACTTTTGGATGTTACATGCTCATGTTTCAACTTTTATTCTTATTCCATGTGCATTGCTTTTATTTTTGCATTTGGGGAATTCTTTTGTATCCCTTTTATTAAATACTGAAAAATTTTTTTAATGCACATGATAATTTAATCACTTTGATTTTTTCATGAGCATGCTTCCCAAAATTTCTTATTTTGAGTTATTTTTATTCTTTTCAATTTTTCTACCTCTTGTTTTTATCATCCATGTTCCCAATAGGTTTTCGATATTTTAAACTATTCATAATTTTCTATCTTAAGCTAACCAAGGATTCAACTTGGGATTTTATTTTGTTTTTCTGCTTAAGGCTAGTAGTGTGGCTAATAGAATAAAAAGGGAATTTAAAGGCTCAAGGGGGCTAACAAGGGTGATGTAAAAAGTAGGTTATTTTGGGATAAGTGAGCTAAATTCAAATAATGGCCTCAATCATTCTTTTGGTATGTATCTATATTCTATATTCTATATTCTATAATTGGACATATAGATTAAAACAAAGTAAAGAACATCAGAATATAAAAGAAGGGCGGAACACACAGGAATAAAAATTATGGTTTAAATGTAACCATACAATTAAGCTCAAAAACTCACAGGCTATGTGTTCTCTAGATCAAAAATCATTTATCACTTATGTATGTCATGCAGGTTTAGTTAAAAATTCTCATTATTCTCAATGTAAAAATTATATTGAATGGCTTTAAAGTTCTAGTGTTTCTCCTTGATGAAGTGTTGTTAACTTAACTACATGATGTAATGCTATATATACAAGGTTTATGGATTTAAATCTGTTATGTTCAAGTTCCTAGCTTACTTCCTTTTTTATATTTTCAATTTAAACTAACGCTATCTTATGATAAAAAGGGTAAACTATACTAATTAATCCACTAATAAGTTAGAATTGCAAACTAAACTAAATAACTAAGATATGAACTAAAGTGCAAGATGCAAAAATAGAGTAAAAATATATAAAAGCAATGTATAAGTACTCAGAAATAAAAATAAAAATAAAGAGAAAAATACAGAAAAATATCCAAAATGAAGCATTGTCCCTGATGCTCACTCACGCAGGGTGTGAAGGGGTGTCATCACTGGAAGGGATGGTAGCTGGTGTCTCTGTGGTGGCTGGCTGGGGGTCTGGCTGCTGTATAGGAGGGGCTGTCTAAATGGGGATCTCAGGATCTACAGCCTGGATCTGATGGGGTGCTGCCTGCTGGGTGTCAGCCTGCTCCGCCTCTCCCTGGGGATGTGTCTCTGCCTCGGCCGCATCCGCCTCCTCCTCAGATGCCTTAGAAGGTGTGTCAGGCTTGGAGGGGATATCGCCGGATCGTATCATCAGCTTCAGGTGCTCGTAGCGTCGCTTGTTGCGACGCTCCATCTGGTCAAGTCGTCGAAACAAGCGGTGCACCAGATGATAGACAGGCTTCGTGGAAGGTGGAGGTGCAGTGGTGGTGGCAGGGGTCGATGGTGCAGCAGTGGAGGAAGAAGGACCAGCAGATGGTGTAGCCGTATCATCAGCAGTGGCAATCAAGAATGGGGGTCTGTAGCCCAAGGCCAGGAAGTTCCTGCTGTGCGGGATAAGCTTCTTGCACTCTGCAGTAGGTGGCCTCTCATCAGCATCCTCCCATGGCACGTCAGCTCGACGGCCCAACTGTGTAACCAGATAGGGAAAGGGGAGAGTGCCGCGGACATGGACTCTGGCCATGTAGTGCCGGATAAAGCGTGGCAGGTACAGGTCCTTGCCCTCCATCACACACCAAAGGAGGGTGATCATAGCGGCTGGTATCTCAGTCTCGTGAGTACTCGGCATAATGTAGTTGCTGAATATCTGATGCCATAGCCGAGCCTCATCGTTCAGGTAAATCCGCTTGATCCCTTTCGGCATGGTGGTGTTTTGACCCATGATCCAAGGAACTAACGGGTCAAGGGCAATCCGGGCCTTGACTGCATCCCTGTCAAATCGCATATAGCGCATATCCTCCTCATCTTTCTGATAGCCATCTGTCTGATCAGTCTTAGGCAGAAGCTTCAGAACCTCCTCTATTGCCTCCTCAGTAACCAGAATTTGCTTCCCTCTGAGGTTCACTGCATCTAGGGAAGTTTTGAAGTAGTTGTAGTAGAATTCCCTAACCCAAGATGCATTAACCTCAGTCAGAGGTCTCTCCAGAAAGAACCAGCCTCTTTGTTTGATCTGATCAGAGGTATATAGCTGGAGTTCTTCTGGAATATTCAAAGTCTGCTCCAGGTATAGGTTCCTGGAGTTTGCAAACACCAGATACTTCAGCTCACAGTATTGGTTTGCAAACTTTACTGGGTCAGTGGCGGGGAGTAGCTGGTCGGCCTTCTCCTGTGGGGTAAAGGCTTTCTCTCACAAGGAGGCGTCATGCATGAGGTCGATGATAGACACAGAGGCTTCGCCTCGTTTCCTTTTTCCAGTAGTGGCCTTGTCTTTGCCCCGTCTCTGGGAATCTGACATCCTAAAAACAGAAAACCAGGATATAATAAAAATAGGAAAGCAAATAGGCAAAAAGTCAAAGAAAACACAAAGTGATAGAGGAGCAATAGGAGAATGAATATGAGTTAAGTAGAATGTGCACTTAGTATTGTATATCAGTGAAAAGTTTAAAAAGAAGAAATCACAATCCAAAATGTAATTGAATGCAAGTTAAATAGAAAAAATTAATATCATGCCTGGGTTAGAATGTTAAAAGAAAGTGAAAGAAAAGCAAGAAAAGAAGTTTTGAAAAGGTTAGGTTGGTTAGAGTTAAAATTAGTGAGTTAGTGAAAAATGGGTTAAAGTAAGAGGCATAATGAAAATAGACCAAGTAACAAGTAATCACAGGTAGAAGCTATAGGTAACTCATATTCAAGCAAGTAAAACAGTTTGATGATGATTCAAATAGAGATAAAGAAAGCAAAAATAGGAATCAAACATCAAAATTGCAGTTTAAGAACCAGGAGAGCAAAGAAAATAAGAATGCATGCCTAAGCATTCATGAATTGGTTTGGTGAAATTATAGGAAAGCATAGTTGAAAATGCCAAAACCAAGACATGAACAGAAATATTTCACAGAAATTTGGGCAGCATTCCGGCTAAAATAGGACTTTCCCAGAAAATAAACAGCAAACAAGCAGTTCATATGAATCCAAATTAAAGCTTGCAATTACATATACGAAATATAAACATGAAAGTTCAATGTAAAGAGCAGCAAATACAGGAAAGTACAGCATATGAACAAGATCACAGCAGCAACAGATTTGTAAATTTGATAAAACAGAAACAAGAACAGTGCAAATAAACAGACCTAAATCTACTAACCACATCCTAGGCTACATAACAACCTAAAATCCACTACAACATGCATATCTAACTATTCTAACATGAACAAAAATGGAAAAATAAGAATAAACTACGAACGGATAAAAGAGATTGCGTGTTGCGGAACCTGGAAGGCGAAAGAAGGAGGTTGGGGTATAGAGGTGGCTGGGGTGGTGGCGGTGACTCTGGCGCGGCGGCTGGCGGCGGTGGGCGCGGCAGT
>NC_029787.2:48454296-48465490 GCF_000816755.2 Arachis ipaensis | reverse complement strand
GGTGGCTAGGTGGTGGTGGTTGAGGGTTGGGGGAGAAGAGAGGGAGAAGAAGAGTTGGGGGGGCGTCGCGACTGATGGGGTTTCGCGTGACTGGGGGTTATATTTTTGAATCCACGCGGCCGCGTGGGGCACGCGGTCGCGTGGTTGGAGCGAAAAAGGTGGTTGACGCGATCGCGTGGGTGACGCGATCGCGCAGAAGGCAGAAAGAGTAAATGACGCGATCACGTGGGGCACGCGATCGCATGGAGGGGGTAAAAGAAGGGATGACGCGATTGCATGGGGCATGCGATCGCGTCGCTGGAAATTGTGCTAAACGCACGAATCCAGCGTCGTTCCAGCGCAACTCTCTGTCTCCTATTGGGAATTGTGCAATCCATGCGACGCGATCGCGTCGCTCACGCAGTCGCGTGGGATTGGTTATGTGCATGTGACGCGATCGCATGGGGCATGCGATCACGTAGGCCATCTTGTGCTAGACGCACAACGGCCGCACGATTCCAGCCTAACTTTCTGGACGTTGGATGTTGACGCTGATCTCTAGGTCACGCGGTCGCGTGGATGACGCGGTCGCGTGGGAAGTGTAGTTTTCCATTTGACTTGATCGCATGAGTGATGCGGTCGCATCGCGCACCCTCTTTTTTTTTTTATATATGCAGAATGCGGAATGCAATATGCAGAATGCAGTGCTTGATGTGAATGCTGTGCATGATTCTAGGTTCAGTAAAATAAAATAAAATTAAAAAATAAACAAAACTAAATAAAATTAAAATTGCAAAAGGAACGATCATACCACGGTGGGTTGTCTCCCACCTAGCACTTTTAGTTAAAGTCCTTAAGTTGGACATTTGAAGAGCTTCCTGTTATGGTGGCTTGTGTTTAAATTCATCCAGAAATCTCCACCAATGCTTGGAATGCCAATAGCCTCCGGGGTCCCAAACTAGGCATGTAAAGCTTCTGAGCAGCTTCAAACAGATTTTCAGGCTTCCGGGGTGATGAATGTCAGAATAGATTCCAGGATCCCAAGCCTTGGATCTAAATTCGCCTCCGTCTTGATCTATATTTTTTCATTCGGGCGATTTAGAAAGTAGATTCTCACCATAGTGACCAAACGTTTTTCGAGATCCATTCAATTGAGCTTGATACCAATCCGTGCACTTCAAGTTGAAGCGTGGAACCTTATTGAACCTTGTACACCAGCTCTGAGCACGAGCCATTTCCCTCTTACTCTTAAAGCCGCAGAGAGCTCTAAGCTGGCCATCTGTTTCAAGTAAACCATATTCAAGTGAATAAGTAAAGTTAAAGGTTAAGGATTGTACCCACTTGAAGCTTGTATTAGGCGGTAATGGCCTTGGGGAAGGTGTTTCTGGTGGTTCTGTAAGTTCTACTCCCTTGTGCTCTTCTGTGAATTCCTCCACTTCCTCGCAAGATTCTTCAAATGCATCTGTATCCTGGTCAAAGTCCTCTATGTCTTCCTCATCACTCGAGTCATAGATGGGAGGCTGAGAGAAATCTACCTCTGCATCATCTTCGTATTCATTTGGGGAAGATTCTTCGATCTCAGAGAATTCACTTACGGATGCAAGTTCATTACTAAGAGAGCTAGACTCGTGATTATCATCATCAAGGAAATTTGTGTCCTGGGTTATTCCATCTAGTTCTTCATAAACGACTTGCCTTGGGGATTGTACAATATCCTCCTTAGCATTAACTGTAACGTCCTTGACGGAGTTCTCCTCAACTCTGGATTCCCATGGAGGTTCAGTGTCTCCTAGATCTTCAACCAATTCTTCTTCTTGTACAATGACAGCTTCTTCTACTTGTTCGAGTACGAATTCATGCTCTGTCTTGTCCACTGGAGTTTATAATATCTCCTTCATGCTACGCTCTTCACTAGATTGTCCACATGGGGCTGTGGTTGGTCCTTGAATGTTCGCGCGTCTAGAAACTAATTGAATTACTGCTTGCTCCAGTTGTTGAATAGTTGCTTGAAGTTTATTTACTGTTGCCTTGAGGCGAACCTCTGATTCTCGGGGTGATGGATTTGGACATGAGACATAGGGAAGTGGTGGTGCTTGGGAGTGATTGGGTTGGAACTGGGGTGGAAAAGGATCATACGGTGGCGAATGGTGAAGAGAAGCTTGTGAGTATGGTGGTTCGAGGTTATGTTGAGAGGATGGTCTATAGGCACGGGGTGGGGCTTGTTGGTAGTTACAATATTGTCCACCATATCTATCAGCTGGGTATGCATTGTAGAATGGTCGTTGTCCATGATATCTGGGAGGGTGTTGTTGCCTAAAGGGTTGATTAGATCCTCTTGGCTCCATCCATCCTTGATTGGTCTGACCTTGGTGCATATTCCTGCTGTAACTTCTATTTCCTTCAACAAAGTTAGAACCAAACTCAAAGCGAGAGGGGTGAGAGTTCATAGTAGCAACTAAAAATAAAAAGGAAAAACAAAAATAAATAAACAAGCAAAAGAAAAATATTTACAATAACCAATAATAAGGCACACATTAGCAGTTCCCCGGCAACGGCGCCATTTTTGACGAACGAGATTCTTGTCAGTAAAGAATGTCATAAAAACAGTCGCATTGTAGATATAGTCTCTAAACCGACAGAAATCCCTTTCGTGCAAACGTTTTGGTTGTCACAAGTAACAAACCCCTTAAAAATTGATAACTGAAGTATTCAAACCTCGGGTCGTCTTCTCAAGGAACTGCAGGAAAGTATGTTCTTATTATTGGTTATGGAGATTGTAGAATTGGGGGTTTTAAGAATGAGGGACAAATATGACAATTGATTTAAATAGCAATTAAAATAAATAAACAAATACTGTAAAGCAAGCTTTTGGCAAGGTATGAGAAATTGGAAGTCCAGGCTTAGTTATTCTTATCAACAACAATGAAAGTCGAATCTTAATTCCACTTAGTCAACCTTTACTAAAGCAAGGGAAGGTCAAGGGACAAATTGGGTTGATCTTCGAATCCTATTTATTTCCTAAGAAAAGATTGGGATTATTGAAGTTCAATTCAATTGGCAAGATAACAATTATCAATTATGCTGTTGAATTGGATAACTCCTGAGTTACTGATTTCTTAACTAGAACCAAAAGGGGAAAAGTAAATCTACTGGAATAAAGATGTCTTTAGAGTAAAAGCAATAATAGCATAAATGAGAGAAAGCAATATTAAACTGGAATACCTCAAATAACATTAATTCAAATAATCTGGAACATAGAAGAATTCATAAATCAAATTGCAAAAGTAAATAATCAACTAAAGTAAAGGAACATTAAACCTGGATCGAGAGTTACTCCTAAAACTAAGAGAAGTCCTAAATCCTAATCCTAAAAGAGAGAGAGAGAACCTCTCTCCAAGTTAATCTAAATCATGGAAAGTAACTAAATTGGCGAGCTCCCTCTGAATGGATGCATTCCCTCACTTCATAACATCTGGTCTATGCCTTCTGGACTTGGATTTGGGCCAAAAAGGGCTTCAGAAATCGTTGGGAGCATTTTCTGCAATTTCTGGTGCGTGGCCTCTGTCACGCGTCTGTGTGGGTCACGCGGTCGCGTCGTTCGGAGCTTTTCCTTGCCATGCAGTCGCGTCAGTCATGCGACTGCGTCATGTGCGTTCTGCTTAAGGCGCGCGGTCGCGTCAGTCATGCGGCCGCGTCGCTGCTTCTTCGCGTCACCCACGCGATCACGTCGTCCATGCGATCGCGTGGATGCCAATTTCTTCAAGGACTCCGTTTTGTGCTTTCCTTTCATTTTTGTATGTTTCCTTTCCATCCTTTGAATCATTCCTGCCTTAGAAGATCTGAAACTACTCAACACACTAATCACGGCATCGAATGGAATTAAAGGTGATTAAAATAATTAATTTAAAAGCATAGAAAACATGTTTTTCACATACATCACATAATAAGGGAGGGAAAGTAAAACCAAGCAATTAACATGAATAATGAGTGAAGGATTGAATAAATCACTCAAACTAAGCACAAAATATATCATGAAATATGGGTTTATCACTCTACTTGCAGCTGCAACAACAGAGGTACTACACTTGAAAAGGATGCAGAACCGATGTCTTGTAACCCTAACCAATCCACCATTAGGTATCACTTTGAGGTCAGAAATAATGAATACATCTCCTTCTTTTAACTGATGAATAAAAGTTGTGGTAAAATCATCCTCAACAATTGCTTGGACCTTGTGGTGCTGAAAATTAAAAAAGAGAAAAAAATCATCTGAGCATTTCTAAATATCATACCATGACATATTACATGCTAAAACTTATCATATACACAATTTTAAAATACAGAATTTAGTTAACTAAAAAATGAGTTTTTGATAGAACACACACACACACACACACACACACACAAAAACATACTCACCTGCTTATCCATCAAGACCATATGTAAGAGTTTCTGTATATTTTCATTAACAATGCTAGCATCTTCCCAAATAGTCAAGATCTTAGCCTCAATACTCCAAGCTTCCTTCCATGGAGAGATTTTCTCAAGAGGATCAATAGTAAGACTCATCTTTTCATTAAATAGTAAAGATGAAAGAATGTGGATGAAAAAAAAAAAACAAAATCTCGGCAAGAGAAAACTGTGTGGGATCTGAGTCTTATCTCAATGGAAGGGAATGCAAAGGAAAAAAGGCAACTAAGGAACAAGTGATAGCTCTTGAAAGATCTCCACAATACTCCATCACCTCATCATTACTTATAGCAGAGAAATGAGCAAGTTTGTAAGGCAAACCTTGTAGAATACGTTTCTGTTGAACTCCT
This sequence comes from Arachis ipaensis, assembly GCF_000816755.2. Classification (NCBI taxonomy): domain Eukaryota; kingdom Viridiplantae; phylum Streptophyta; class Magnoliopsida; order Fabales; family Fabaceae; genus Arachis; species Arachis ipaensis. Next base: position 48,460,691 of record NC_029787.2, on the reverse strand, counting down.
TGGCTAGATTGATTGATTGATTGACATATGACATTGAATGTGTCCATAGGTAATTAAATTAGATATACTCATACCTCTATATAATATAGCTATGTCATATCAACCTATATATGAATCTATATACATCTATCTATCTATCTATAAAGAAACCATACCTACTGATTGATCCTATCTTTGACTATATAATAATATTGTTCCCGATAAGTATGAATGGTGAAATAGAACACATGTCAACTTATTGGCAATCAGAAACATAGATTGCATTATTGAAATTGAAAATTGATAAATATGAACAGATAGCCAGTGTTCAATAGTTTGATGTTCACCTCTTTGCTTAAAAAGAAATCAAAGAAACACCATTCAATAAGAGGAAGTTAGATCTGGACATTAACAATAGTCAACCATAGTTAACTCAAAAACCAACAATTAGCAATCCATCTCTATTAATAACATCAAAATATTAATGAAATTAATCAACTCTTGAGCCCAATCATTAAATCAAGAAGACAACAATAAGAAACCAAGAAAATTAACTCAGATAAAGAACAACAAAAATATTTTATCCAAACAAATCAATTAAACCTAGAAAATGAAACCAAAGTAGCACTGAATTAGAGGATGTACAAAATTAACTAACAAATCCAAAGTACAACCATGAATAATTAACCAAACAAAAGCAACATCCACTGTTAATAATTATCACAAAGAAAAAAAATCAGGAACGTAGCAATTAATTTGAATAAATTGGTAACCATGAGGAAAGTGAACTCGTATTTACAGGAAAAAAATTAAAAAAATTAATCTGAAAAAATAACAACTAACGTTAAGACTGAAACTGAAGAAGCAATGAAGAGGGGTCTGGATGATAACCTAACCGACACCGGATAAGAACAGCGAGAATCTGAACCCCAGTCGGGACCTGTTCTTTCGGCGATGGAGAGATCGACGGAGAGAGTTATGCCAGAGAGGGAGTGATGCAAAGGGGGAACAACCCATCGTGGCCAAGAACAGCATAACATGGATAAACGAAGATGGACAGGGAATAACCCATGCGCTACAAAAGGGGGAGAGAAAAGAGAATGCTAGGGCTGAGGTCTCCGTAAAGAAGGAGAAAGTTATGAGGAAGATGAGTTCTGATGTTTAAAGCAAGTGAGCAGTGAATAACATAATTAAAGCAAAATAAACCAATACTAAATATGCCAACATTATTATGGTGGATAAGACTAATTCAATATTATTGTAATTAAAAGGAAATAAAACTGCAACAATGAAGGTTAACTTTATATTTAAATTTCATTTTCAAATGTTATGAATTTTTAAATGAAGACAAGATATATATTTTTTAATAACAATTAAATTTAACCTTAGCTTGAATACATTTAAAAATAGCAATGAAAACCATTTTATTAACCAGCATCTATATCTTTTTGGCCGATTATCATTTTTTCTTTTTTTGGATACTGATTAATAATTAATTAATTATTGCACCTGTTCATTTGAAATTGGTAAAATAAACGCATATTTTCTTTTGTTGTAATTAAAAAGAAATTTCATTAAATACATAAATATCATAGTTATATCCACATTAGAATTCAAAACACACTAACATTGTATTACAAATCAAACAACAATTTAAAGTAGTATCTGAACATATTAAACTAAAAAGCATGCAGATCCTCCACAACCTCATGATCGCTTCCACATTGGCTGCAAGCATCTTCAACTTCAGGCATAGAATCAACCAGAACATGAATCTGAACAAAATTGAAATCTTCTTAGTTACTGATATTTTTAAATACTAATAATTGAACAAATTATAAAAATTATACAACCAAACCTTATGCTCCTTAATCTCAGCATCAGCCTCAAAAAATTAATAACGGAGGCATCATCCCAAATTTGTTGAACAATATACACAGATCGATTCATCTCATAACCCACAGGCCTAGCATCAACCATGAATACAACTTTTTTGTGCAAAAGACTTGAAATGAGTTTCAATGGAACAAGTTTGCAATAAGATCCCTAAAAAACAAAAAAACAAAAAAAAAAAACAAAATAGTTAACAAATAGCATAATAATAATTTATGTTTTCCTTAGGAATGTCAAAAGATATAAACTAACTATATCTATATCTATATACTAATTAAAACCACAATTGGACGATAACCTGATTCAACTCTGGGTGATTATCCAGAAAGCTCGAGCATCTTGTCTTTATTATTTGCACGACCTCACGATCTTTAAGAACAAATATATTGTTGCCATTTGTATGAGACACTACAATCTTTAAGCAGAATCTTGAAAACCATGAGAAAACAAGGAAACTTTTAGTTAACATTGAAATAATAATTAGTTACCAAAACAGAATAAAATTAAAAAAAAAACATCTTGGGACAACATCAATGCATTGAAGCTGACATAGATCACATGATAAAATATTTTTATTAGCTGACACAAGAGAACCACATAAACAAGTTGAGAACCACCACTTATGATTCTTTAAAACAGATGATATAGTTCCCATAATAAAAACGAAACCACCTTGCCAGCAAAGAAAAAATTATTATAGCATTTCAAATTTCAAATAATTTACAAAACTATCATTTACTAACTTTTCAGCGTATGATATAACAAGAATAATAAAAACGAATTATCTAAGAGATCTTATTTCAAATGAGGAAAAAAATATACGTTCTCAGCATCAGAATAGCAGCGATTGGGTGAAATAAGATCAGTAATAATATCTTCAATTGTTTCTGATTGAATAGAATTATCACACACTACTTGAGTCTTGTAATCTTCCCTAGTTGCATATTGCAAATAGGTGTCATAGATTGGTGGAAAAATGGGACCGTGAAGCCTTGCCTGGGATAATTTGGTTAGAATAAGTATCCGATGCATAGATTCAGAAAAAAAGAAAAAAAATTGCATGAACATGTTGTAACATAGGGTGAGGAATCATACATTGATATAATCATCGGTTGCAGCTGGTTCCGAATTATGACTAAAGACATTTACAAATTTAAAGCACCCAGAGTAATCTCGATCAACTGCAGAATTAATTTCAACCTTGAAAATTTTCTCCTCTCCAACAACATCATCAAACATATGTGGAGAATATGACCGACGGACCTTCGGAGATCAATATAAAAATATCAAGAAACTTGAACACAAAAAAATTTAATAAAGATTAAATGAGGTTCTCTATGAAAGAGTTCATACTACAAGCACATTAGGATCAACAGGAAATTCTTCTTCTATCCTGAGAAATGCTTCAAAACAGGTTTTTCCAAATAGTTTTATTGCCGCATTATCAAGCAGAACAAACAAAACAGCACACCCACCATGGTGAATCTTTACCCGAATCCTATATCTAACACAATTAACGACCAAGAATAACAGCTAAAAGCAAGAAATCTGCTTAACAACACACAGAGATGTGCATAACAAAGAACAAAAAAAATCCAAAAGATTGATACTTAATCTATTCCATAATAGAGTTACATATGAACCTTACTTGACCATAACATGTTCAATACATGAACCACAAGCATCACAAAGGTAGAGATCCTCATGCTCAACAACGGCATGACCACATACACATGAGTAGTACCACCAATCTGGTTCATCCATAACTTCCTTAATTGTCCCAATAACAAAGTAATGACCATCCTATAAAATTTTAAAAATAATGATATACCATAGAAATGATTAACATACCAGATTACGAAAATCGACACAGATGTTTAATAAATTCAAGTTTAAATATTAAATGGAGAGTTTGCGAATCTTAAATAGTACCCCGTTATCTGCACGAAGATCTTGAATATTACTGATCTATTTGGGATTGAAAAAATCACCATCAACTTTAGAAACTAAGTATCCAAGCTCGTTCGTCACAAGTCTTGAGAATCCATAGCTGGCAACACTAAATCTACATACAAGATACAATAACTAATCCTCATAATACAAAATATATACACGAATACCAACAAAATAAGCATAGCAGGTTCTAGCTTAACACTTTTTTTTTTATCACAACTAACCTGCTCAGGAACTTAACAGACTCAAGAATATCAGGATTAATGAATAACCTAGAGACATTCATCACATTCTACAGGATTACCCCACTTGCATGCAAGAATCCTATTCTATTAAACTTAAACCATATCTAAATTAAAAGGTCAAAAAATAGAAAAGAAACTATTAGAGTAAACATTCACTAAATATGTCTCAAACTAACCTTTAATTGCTTTGATTTTAAAAGACTCGAGAACAATCAGCAGAGATCTTGGATATTTTTGTAAGTTATCATATTCCAACAGATCACAAGCATTTCCAAACACATTGCATTGTACCTTTTTGCTGAACAAATAAGTTTCAAAAGACCAAAAGAATCTAACTATATATTTAGTGTTACAAACATAAAGGCTGCAACAAAAAAAATAGAATTAATAGAAGATAACTAATGATATGGGAGAAAATGAGAGAGACAATACCCATAAAAAAAAACTTCGAGCACAACTGCTTTGATCATCTTGCCATATGATGCTATATCTCTTTCTTTTCGAACACCAGTAATGATCCCAACAAAATCTAATAATTAGATTGAAACATACACAAATTTGAATTAGAAACCACATTTTTTAAAACATAATACTATGTTTCTAAGAGGGAAGAGAAAGAAAGTTGTACAAACCAATGAGGAAATCATCTTCCTTTGTCCTTTGATCAATTTCATCTATTGATGTAAAACACAAACCCGAATGAGGTATCCTTATAGATACTGATGAGCGGATATTTTATACGCTTTTTGGGGTTAATTTCATATAGTTTCTAGTGTATTTTAGTTAGTTTTTAGTTTATTTTCATTAGTTTCTAGGAAAAATTCATATTTCTGGACTTTACTACGAGTTTGTGTGTTTTTCTGTGATTTCAGGTATTTTCTGGCTGAAATTGAGGGAGCTGAGCAAAAATCTGATTCAGGCTGAAAAAGGACTGCTGATGTTGTTGGATTCTGACCTCCCTGCACTCAAAATAGATTTTCTGGAGCTACAGGACTCCAAATGGTGCGCTTCCAATTGCGTTGGAAAGTAGACATCTAGGGCTTTCCAGAAATATATAATAGTTTATACTTTGCTCAAGGATAGACGACGTAAACTGGCGTTCAACGCCAGTTCCATGCTGCAGTCTGGCATCCAGCGCCAGAAACAAGTTACAAAGTGGAGTTCAACGCCAGAAAAGGATCCAAAGCTGGCGTTGAACGCTTAAAACAGCCCTATGCACGTGATTAGCTTAAGTCTCAGCCCCAGCACACACCAAGTGGGCCCCAGAAGTGGATTTCTGCACCATCTATCATAGTTTGTAAACCTAGGTTACTAGTTTAGTATTTAAACAACTTTTAGAGGTTTATTTCGCATCTTATGACATTTTAGATCTGAACTTTGTACTCTTTGACGGCATGAGTCTCTAAACTCCATTGTTGGGGGTGAGGAGCTCTGCTGTGTCTCGATGAATTAATGCAAGTATCTCTGTTTTCCATTCAAACATGTGTGTTCCTATCTAAGATATCCATTCGTGCCTAATTATGGAGAAGGTGATGATCCGTGACACTCATCACCTTTCTCAATCCATGAACGTGTGTATGACAATCACCTCCGTTCTACATCAGATTGAATGAATATCTCTTAGATTCCTTAATCAGAATCTCCGTGGTATAAGCTAGATTGATGGCAGCATTCATGAGAATCCGGAAAGTCTAAACCTTATCTGTGGAATTCCGAGTAGGATTCTGGGATTGAATGGCTGTGACGAACTTCAAACTCACGAGTGCTGGGCGTAGTGACAGACGCAAAAGGATAGTAAATCCTATTCCGGTATGATTGAGAACCTGCAGATGATTAGCCGTGCGGTGACAGCGCACCCGGACCCTTTTCACTGGAATGATGGATGGTAGCCATTGACAACGGTGATCCACCAACACACAGCTTGCCATAGGAGGACGTGCGTGCGTGAACAAGAAGACAGAGGAAAGCAGAGATTCAGAAGATAAAGCATCTCCAAAACTCCAACACATTCTCCATTACTGCATAACAAGTATTTATTCCATGCTCTGTTATTCCTTGCAATCAAATTTGATAAGTGAATTGTTTTATTGTTTTCCTGACTGAGAGTTACAAGATAACCATAGCTTGCTTCAAGCCAACAATCTCCGTGGGATCGACCCTTACTCACGTAAGGTATTACTTGGACGACCCAGTGCACTTGTTGGTTAGTGGTACGTGTTGTAAAAAGTGTGATTTATAATTCGTGCACCAAGTTTTTGGCGCCGTTGCCGGGGATTGTTTGAGTTTGAACAACTGACAGTGAATCTTGTTGCTTAGATTAGGAAA
>NC_029787.2:48450470-48454247 GCF_000816755.2 Arachis ipaensis | reverse complement strand
GTGGAGTCAGTATCTTTGAGTTGAATCCTCAGCTCATTATCATGGTGCAGCAAAGCTGCCAGTATTCTAGTCTTCCACAGGAAGAACCTACAGAGTTTCTGGCACAGTTTTTATAAATTGCTGACACAGTACATGATAAGGAGGTAGATCAGGATGTCTACAGATTACTACTGTTTCCATTTGCTGTAAAAGATCAAGCCAAAAGGTGGTTAAATAACCAACCTAAGGCTAGCATAAGGACATGGAAACAGCTGATAGAAAAATTTCTGAATCAATACTTTCCTCCAAAACGGATGACACAGCTAAGACTGGACATCCAAGGCTTTAAACAAGGAGATAATGAATCTCTTTATGATGCCTGGGAGAGATACAGAGAGATGCTACGAAAATGCCCCTCTGAAATGTTTTCAGAGTGGGTTCAGTTAGACATCTTCTATTATGGGCTTACAGAAAGATCTCAGATCTCTTTAGATTGCTCAGCTGGTGGATCTATCCACATGAGAAAGACAATTGAAGAAGCTCAAGAGCTCATTGATACAGTTGCTAGAAATCAGCATCTGTACTTAAGCAATGACCCTTCCATGAAAGAAGAGGCTAAAACAGTAACTGCTGAACTCAGTCCTGCAGGGCAAGCTGCTGAATTTAATCAGCAATTGGATTTTCTAACAAAGCAATTAGCTGAATTCAAGGATAAACTACAAGAGACAAGGATGGCTAATATAAACATGGAAGTACAATTAAAGCAAACAAGGCAGCAGCTGTCAAAACAAATAACAGAAGAATGCCAAGCAGTTCAACTAAGAAGTGGGAAAGCACTAAATACCCCACTTCAAAGCAGCAGGAAACCAAGAAATGAGCAAACCACCCAAAATCCATCTGAGGACAGTAAGAGCCCAGGGAAAAATAATTCTGGCGCTAAAACACCAGAAGTTGGGTGGAAGGCTGGCGCTGAACGCCCAGACCATGCTCAAGACTGGCGTTCAATGCCAGAAACAAGCAAGGATCTGGCGTTGAACGCCCAAAAGAAGCACAGTTCTGGCGTTCAAATGTCAGGAACAGAGGAGGAGCTGGTGTCTAATGTCACTCCAGTTTCTAACTCTGGCACTCAATTGCCAGTGAGGGATCAGACACACACAAGTGCTGATAACAACCCATCTAAAAAGGCTTCTTCAACCACTCCTGTAGGAAATAAACTTACAGCAACTAAGGTTGAGGAATATAAAGCCAAGATACCTTATCCTCAAAAACTCCGCCAAGAGGAGCAGGATAAGCAATTTGCTCGCTTTGCAGATTATCTCAAGACTCTTGAAATAAAGATTCCATTTGCAGAGGCACTTGAGCAAATACCTTCTTATGCCAAGTTCATGAAAGAGATTTTGAGTCATAAGAAGGATTGGAGAGAAACTGAAAGAGTTCTCCTCACTGAAGAATGCAGTGCAGTCATTCTGAAAAGCTTTCCTGAAAAGCTTAAAGACCCTGGGAGTTTTCTGATACCATGCACATTAGAAGGTAATTGCACCAAGACAGCTTTATGTGATCTTGGGGCAAGCATCAATCTAATACCTGCATCCACCATCAGAAAGCTTGGTTTAACTGAAGAAGTTAAACCAACCCGGATATGTCTCCAACTTGCTGATGGCTCCATTAAATACCCATCAGGCGTGATTGAAGTCATGATTGTCAAGGTTGGGCCATTCGCCTTTCCTACTGACTTTGTGGTGCTGGAAATGGAGGAACACAAGAGTGCTACTCTCATTCTAGGAAGACCCTTCCTAGCAACCGGACGAACTCTCATTGATGTCCAACAGGGGGAAATAACCCTGAGAGTCAATGAGGATGAGTTCAAGTTGAATGCTGTCAAAGCCATGCAGCATCCAGACAAATCAAAAGACTGCATGAAAGTTGATCTTATTGACTCCTTGGTAAAAGAGATCAACATGGCTGAGAGTCTCGAATCAGAGTTGGAAGACATCTTTAAAGATGTTCAGCCTGATTTGGAGGATTCAGAGGAAGTGAAAAAGCCTCTAAGATTTCCTCAGACAGAGGAAAAACCTCCTAAACCCGAGCTCAAACCATTACCGCCATCCCTGAAATATGCATTTCTAGGAGAAGGTGACACTTTTCCGGTAATCATAAGCTCTGCTTTAAATCCACAGGAAGAGGAAGCACTTATTCAAGTGCTGAGGACACACAAGACAGCTCTTGGGTGGTCCATAGGTGACCTTAAAGGCATAAGCCCAACTAGATGCATACACAAGATTTTATTGGAGGATAATGCTAAGCCAGTGGTTCAACCACAGAGGCGGCTAAATCCAGCCATGAAGGAAGTGGTGCAGAAAGAGGTCACCAAATTACTGGAGGCTGGGATTATTTATCCTATATATGGTGGAAAATTTTCTGGAAGTCTTCATGGATGACTTCTCAGTATATAGAGACTCATTCAGCTCCTGTCTTGATCACCTGAAACTAGTTCTGAAAAGATGCCAAGAGACCAACCTGATTTTAAACTGGGAAAAATGTCACTTTATGGTGACTGAAGGGATTGTCCTTGGGCATAAAATTTCAAACAACGGAATAGAGGTGGATCAAGCAAAAATAGAGGTAATTGAAAAATTACCACCACCTGCCAATGTTAAGGCAATCAGAAGCTTTCTGGGGCATGCAGGATTCTATAGGAGGTTTATAAAGGATTTTTCAAAAATCGCAAAACCTCTGAGCAATCTGCTAGCTGCTGACACGCCATTTGTGTTTGACACAGAGTGTCTGCAGGCGTTTGAGACGCTGAAAGCCAAGCTGGTCACAGCACCAGTTATTTCTGCACCAGATTGGACATTACCATTTGAGCTAATGTGTGATGCCAGTGATCACGCTATTGGTGCAGTACTGGGACAGAGGCATAACAAGCTTCTGCACGTCATTTATTATGCTAGCCGCGTTTTAAATGATGCCCAGAAAAATTACACAACCACAGAAAAAGAATTACTTGCAGTGGTTTATGCCATTGACAAGTTTAGATCATACTTAGTAAGATCAAAGGTGATTGTGTATACTGACCATGCTGCTCTTAAATATCTACTCACAAAGCAGGATTCAAAACCCAGGCTCATAAGATGTGTGTTGCTTCTGCAAGAGTTTGATATAGAAATAAGAGACAGAAAAGGGACAGAGAACCAAGTGGCTAATCATCTGTCCCGGATAGAGCCAGCAGAAGGGACGTCCCTCCCCTCTCTTGAGATCTTTGAGACTTTTCCAGATGAGCATTTATTTGCCATTCAGGAAACACCATGGTTTGCAGACATTGCAAACTATAAAGCTGCAAGGTTCATACCCAAAGAGTACAGCAGGCAACAAAAGAAAAAATTAATTACTGATGCAAAGTACTACTTGTGGGATGAACCCTATCTCTTCAAGAGATGTGCAGACGGAATAATCCGGAGATGTGTGCCTAGAGAAGAACTACAGAGGATCCTATGGCATTGCCATGGATCACAATATGGAGGGCATTTCGGAGGTAAGCGGACAGCCACCAAGGTCCTCCAATGTGGTTTCTACTGGCCTACACTCTACAAGGATTCCCGAGAGTTTGTACGTAACTGTGACAGTTGCCAGAGAGCTGGTAATTTGCCCCATGGTTACGCCATGCCTCAACAAGGAATCTTGGAGATTGAGTTGTTTGACGTATGGGGAATTGACTTTATGGGACCTTTCCCACCATCATACTCAAACACTTACATTCTGGTGGCAGTTGACTACGTATCAAAATGGGTAGAGGCCGTT
>NC_029787.2:48437643-48450435 GCF_000816755.2 Arachis ipaensis | reverse complement strand
TGTCATCTGCCCGTGGAACTAGAACATAAAGCCTACTGGGCAACCAGATTCCTAAACTTTGATGCCAAATTAGCTGGAGAAAAAAGATTGCTCCAGCTAGATGAGCTAGAGGAATTCAGATTCACTGCTTTCGAAAATGCCAAGCTTTATAAAGAAAAATAAAAAAAAATGGCATGATAGGAAGCTGTCATCTAGAATCTTTGAACCAGGACAAAAGGTTCTGTTGTTTAACTCTAGGCTTAGGCTATTCTCCGGGAAACTGAAGTCCCGGTAGAGGGGACCATATGTGATTACAAGTGTATCACCATATGGTTATGTGGAGCTTCAAGATATTGATTCTGATAAGAAGTTCATTGTTAATGGACAGAGAATCAAGCACTATCTTGAAGGCAATATTGAACAAGAGTGCTCAAGGCTGAAGCTAGATTAAAAGCTCAGCAAGGTCCAGCTAAAGACAATAACGAAGCGCTTACTGGGAGGCAAACCAGCCATGGGGCATCACTTCCTCTAAGCATTTTGCCCTATTCTTGATTCTATTTGTTTATATAAAGTTCACTGACACTAAGGTAAAGAGTCAATTGTATAAATTCACAGGGGTATAGAAGAATTCTGTACACAAAACAGAGAAAAAGAGCTCACTGGCAAGAAAACTCCAGTAAAAATCTGTTTTGGGCGTTCAACGCCCAAAAGAGGCATCCACTGGGCGTTGAACGCCAGTGAGGATAGCCATCTGGGCATTAAACGCTAGAAAGAAGCATCTTCTGGGCGTTAAACGCCAGAAAGAAGCTCCTTCTGGGCGTTTAACGCCAGATTTACAGCGTCCTGGGCGTTCAGAAAAACGCCCAATGATAAAGGGGTTCCTGGCGTTCAACGCCAGAAAGAAGCAACAGCTGGGCGTTAAACGCCCAGGAGAGGCAGCATTTGGGCGTTGAACGCCCAAAACATGCAGCGTTTGGGCATTCAAACGCCAGGATGGTGGGGAGGAGGTAAATTTGTTTTTTCTTCATATTTTTCATTTTAATCCCAATTTTCATGTTTCAATTCATGATTTCTTGCATAAACATGTTAAGAACCCTGATTTCTAAAATCCCTAATTTCTAAAAACCCTTCTTTAAAAATATTAAATGTATCTTAATCCATAAGCACAAATCTTTTTTTTCAATCCAACTCAACTCTTTTTCAAAATTTTCAAAACAAATCTCTCTCTTTTCATTCAAAAATCTTTTCAACTATGCAATATCTTTTTCAAATCTCCATACTATCTTTTTCAAAATTCCAAATCTATCTTTTTCAAATATCTTTCATATCTTTTCAATTTTCAATCATATCTTGTCTTATCATAATTTTTTTCTAAAAATCATATCTTCTATCTTATCTTTCTTCCTATTTTCGAAAACCCACCCCCCTCTCCCTTTAAATATGGGTTCGGCCTCCCTCCCCTCCCATCCACCATTGCACCTAGCTCTCCTTCTCTCCCTCTCCTTTCTTTTCTTTTTGCTTGAGGACAAGCAAACCTCTAAGTTTGGTGTGCTTATCCGTGATCACTAAGATCATGGCTCCTAAAGGAAAACAACCCACTCCAAGAGGCAAGAAAGAAAGCGTTCCAAAACCACTTTGGAATCAAGGAAAGTTCTTAACTAAAGAACATTCAGACCATTATTACAAAATAATGGGTCTAAGATCAGTGATTCCGGAAGTTAGATTCGATCTGAAAGAAGACGAATATCCGGAGATCCAGGAGCAAATTCGAATAAGGAACTGGGAGATCCTAGCTAATCCTGAAACGAAAGTGGGAAGGAATATGGTCCAGGAGTTCTATGCTAATATGTGGATGGGAATAACTGAGTATATCTCAGTTGAGCGTCCAATCACCAAAGCATCAATAGAAAAATAACAAGCACAGGATGACCCCATCAAGAAGAGAACACAGGAAATTCTCCCAGAAATCCCTCAATCTGAATACTGGGAGTATCTTGAAACATCTATTACCAAGATGCAAAAAGCTATGGAACAAATACAGAAAGAACAGAAGGAACAAAGTAGCATTCTTTGCTATTTACTTAAAGAACAGGAGGAGCAAGGGCGTGATCTAAGGGAATTGAAGCGCCAGATATTATCTCTTGAAGGACCAAGCACCCTGCAGATTAGAGGAACATCCACTTCCCAGAACAAAGGTTGTTAAATTCCAATCTTAGCCTTAACTCTGTGATAACTGTTCTTATTTTAATTTTACCTTAGGAGTCATATAGTAGTAATTAGTATCTATATTTTTGATTTTATCCCCAATTAAGCTATAATTTAATTCTATCATCATCATTAAACATGAATAAAATAGAAGAATTTCTTTAGAATAAGAGGCAATATTTTTTCGAGTTTTTAATAAGATAAATTCTAATTATTTATATGTGGTGGAAATGCTCTCTGTCTTCTGAATGAATGCTTGAACAGTGCATATGTCTTTTGAATTTGATGTTTAAGACTGTTAAATATGTTGGCTCTTGAAAGAATGATGAACATGAGACATGTTATTGATAATCTGAAAAATCATAAGAATGATTCTTGAAGCAAGAAAAAGCAGCAAAGAACAAAGCTTGCAGAAAAAAAATAGCGAAAAAAATAAAATAAAATAAAATAGAAAGAAAAAGAAAAAGCAAGCAGAAAAAGCCAAAAGCTCTTAAAACCAAGAGGCAAGAGCAAAAAGCCAATGAAAAAGGACTGCTGATGCTGTTGGATTCTGACCTCCCTGCACTCAAAATGGATTTTCTGGAGCTATAGGACTCCAACTGGCGTGCTTCCAATTGTGTTGGAAAGTAGACATTCAGGTTCCAGCAATATATAATAGTCTATACTTTGCTCAAGGATAGATGACATAAACTGGCGTTCAACGCCAGTTCTATGCTGCAGTCTGGCGTCCAGCGCCAGAAACAAGTTACAAAGTAGAGTTCAACGCCAGAAAAGGATCCAAAGCTGGCGTTGAACGCCCAAAACAGCCCTATGCACGTGATTAGCTTAAGTCTCAGCCCCAGCACACACTAAGTGGGCCCCAGAAGTGGATTTCTGCACCATCTATCATAGTTTGTAAACCTAGGTTACTAGTTTAGTATTTAAACAACTTTTAGAGGTTTATTTCGCATCTTATGACATTTTAGATCTGAACTTTGTACTCTTTGACGGCATGAGTCTCTAAACTCCATTGTTGGGGGTGAGGAGCTCTGCTGTGTCTCGATGAATTAATGCAAGTATCTCTGTTTTCCATTCAAACATGCGGTCAGAACCAATATTGCCCTATCCTGGAAAAAACTTGGATCACGAAAATTCTGAACCAAATTCGGATAGATTGTATTTACAATATCTTCCACTGGATTTTCCAAAACAGGAATGATTAGATCAGAAGGAATATCAGCAAAAAGTTTATCATTGACCACAGTTCCACATTGACCTTCACCGATTTGAAGTATCCAATCTGAAAACGACTTGAACTCCTGAGCAGTTAATTGTTCCAATCCACTTGCTAACCTCATATTTTTGGTCAATCACAAATCTTCGCAATATTTCTAGAGGATAGAATAATTTATGGAAGCCATCACAATCTCAGCATGAGAACCTTTTGGAATAACTGGCAAGACCTGCCTGAAATCACCACCAAGAACGACCACCTTCCCACCAAAAGGTAAATCTTTATTCCTATCAGAGACTGAAACCATTATTTTATGGTTTATCTTGTGCTAATTTGAGTGGTTTTTTATCAATTCTTTGCTCACTTATTCATATAATTTGCATGGTTTTACAAATCCTTCCTAATTCTGTGATATAATTGAAAACATGTTTCCTAAGCCTTTAAACTGTCAATTTTAATCACCCTTTATTACCATTCGATGCCATGATCTGTGTGTTAAATGTTTTCAGGCTATATAGGGCAGGAATGGCTTAGAGGATGGAAAGGAAACATGCAAAAGTGGAAGGAACGTGAGAAAATGAAGTTTTGAGAAGCTGGCAGCGACGCGCCCGCATGGGCGATGCGTACGCGTGCCTAGCGCAGAAGACAAGTGACGCGTACGGGTGACCTACGCATACGCGTGACATGCGCCATGTGCAGAAACTTACAGAAAGCGCTGGGAGAGATTTTTGGGCTCTTTTTTGGCCCAATTCCAAGCCCGAGAACACAGAATAGAGGCTGCAGAGTGGGATAATCATGAGGCACTTTTCATTCACAGAATTTTAGGTTTTAGATGTAGTTTTTTGGATAGAGAAGCTCTCTCATCTCTCTAGGTTTTAGGATTCCTTTTTGTTCTTTTCAATTTCAGATTTCTATCTTAGTTTAATCTAGTTTCTCTTCTACTTTTATTCGCTTCAACATTCTAGTTTATTTATTTTCCTTATTGATTACTTTATGTTGCCAATTGAATTTATGAACCCTTCATGTTAGATTTGATTTTCCCATTTAATGCAATTTGAGGTATTTCGTATTTATGATTGTTTTCTTCAATTTATGTTATTGATGCTTTTAATTGGTTGTTTAGATTTTATTATCTCTTATTGCTTTTCTATATTTTTTTGTTATGCCTTCCAAGTGTTTGACAAAATGCTTGGGAGGGTTTTAAGTTACATTTTTATATTCTTGGCTTTAGTTGAGTAATTGGAGACTCTTGAGTTGTCAAACTCCTTTGTTGATTGATAATTGAAAGTTGCTAGTTGATTTGGATCCCTCTAAAGCTAGTCTTTCCTTAGGAGTTGACTAGGACTTGAAGAATCAAATTGATTAGTCCATTTGACTTTCCTTCATAGTTAGAGGTTAACTAAGTGGGAGCAATGGACAATTGATGTCACAATTGATAAGGATAACTAGGATAGGACGTCTAGTTCTCATACCTTGCCAAGAGCTTTATTAACTATTAGTTTATTTTCTTATCATTTACATTCCTTGTTCAACCTTTCAAAAAAAATCCCAAAAAGATACAATCCCATAACCAATAATAGCTACACCTCCCTGCAATTCTTTGAGAGACGAGCCGAGGTTTAAATACTTTGGTTTAATTTTATTGGGTTTGTTTTAGTGACAACCAAACTTTTGTATGAAAGGATTCTTGTTGGTTTAGAAACTATACTAGCAACGAGAATTTATTGTGAATTCTTTACTAGCAAAAATCCGTTCATCAAAATGGCGCCGTTGTCGGGGAGTTGCAAACGTGTGCCTTATTATTGGTTATTGTGAATATTGTGAATAATTTTGCTTTTTTTTTGTTTCTTTATTAGTGTTTCTAGTTTTAGGAGTTTATTTTCATTAATTTTTATTAGTTTTTAATTCTCTTGCTACTATGAATTCTCACCCCTTTGGCTATGAGTTTGGGTACAATCAAGTTGTAGGAAGAGGAGATTACAATGAGAGCTTGGATCAAGGATGGGATAATCAACGATGGGAGGAGCCACGCGGATTTGATCAACCCTCTTAGCAACAACCACCTCCAAGGTATTATCAATAACCATTCTATGATGCTTACCAAGACAATGGTTATGGTGGACCTCTTCGTGACAATCGACACCCACCACAATATACCTATGAACCCCCTCCTCAACATAGCTTTAACCCACCATACTCACAAGCCCCTTTCCACCATTCACCCCCATATGACCCTAACCCTTATCCAGCATTCCAACCACCCCAACCTCCCCTGGATAGCAACACCCTTTGTGTTATTCGCCAAGGGCAAATACAGCTTCAAACCACACTTGCCTCTACTCTCACTAATCTCACATCTACCCTCCAAAATCTTATATCCCGTATGGATGCATCAATCCAAGAGCAATATGATCCCAATCATGCTATTGACACGGAACAAGAGAGAAGGGATCGACTTGAAGATGAAGGAGTAGCTGCAAAACTGGTGAGGGAAGACATCAAGGAGGAGTTCGATTTTGTATTAGAACAATTGGAGGAAGCCGTAATTATCGAAGAAGAAGCGGTTGAAGACCTAGGAGATGCTGAACCTCCATGGGAATCGAGACTTGTAGAGAATTCCGCCAAAAAGTTAGAAATTGATGTTGAGGAGGATAGTGCACAACCTCCAAGGCATGTTCCTTATGAAGAAGTGGACGGAATAGATCAAGAGGCAAGTTCCCTTGGTGATGATGATCATGAATCAAGCCCTCCTAGTGGTGAACTTGCATCCGTAATTGAACCCCTTGAGTTTGAAGAACTTTCTCCAAGTGAATTTGAAGATGACGTGGAGGTAGACTTTTCTCAACCTCCAACTTATGACTTGAGTGATGGGGAAGAATTAGAAGATTTTGATCAGGGCACGGTTGAAGTTGAAGAGATTTGCAAGGAGGTGAAAGAATTCACAGACGAGCACAAGGGAGTAGAGCCTGCAAGACCATTGGAAATAGATCTCCCAAAGCCATTACCACCCAATACAACATTCAAGTGGGTAAAATCCTTATCCTTAACCTTTACTTTCCCACTTGAATATGGTTTGCTTGAGATAGATGGTCAACTTAGAGCTCTTTATGGCTTTAAGAGTGAGAGGGAGATGGTTAGTGGTAGGAGTTGTCATGCAAGGTTCAATGTGGTTGCATACTCCAAATTAAAGTACAAGGATTGGTGTAGAGCTCGATTGAATGGGTCTCGAAAGTTGTTTGGGTATCTCAGTGGGAATTTAGATTGCGTGCCACCCAGTTGGAACAATGACGATCAACAAGAAGACGGGTGCAAAAGCAAGGTTTGGGACCCCAAAATTCATTCTAACAATCAATACTCTTGGAACCTTGCCACTTGCTTGAAGGCTTTTTGTGCCTAGTTTGGGACCCCGGAGGCTATTGGAATTGCAAACATTAGTGGGGATTCCTGGATGAGTTCAAGCACAAGCCACCATGACAAGGGGCTAACCAAATGTCCAACTTAAGGACAACCCACCATGGTATGATCTTTCATTTTTATCCTTAGTTTTATTTTATCCTATTTTTAGTAGTGTTCATTCATAATGTCTGCATCCGCATCTGCATTCTACATTCTGCATATAAAAAAATGGCCAAACCACGCATGCGCGTAGGCCACGCGTGGGTGTCGATACCAATACGGCGCTTCCATCCAACGACCAGAAAGTTGTGATGGAATCGTGCGGCTGGTGTGCTGGGGGCACAATTCGAGCCACGCGTACGCGTCCTTGATGCGTATGTGTCAATTTCAGTTTTGGCACACCACGCGTGGTCGTGCTCGACGCGCACCCGTCGCATGATAACCTTGCCCCCTTCAATCTAAACAGAGAGTTGCATGAAAACGACACTGGAACTGTGCGTTTAGCACAATTTCAGCCGACGCGTACGTGATATGGCGCCGTTGCCAGGGAATTGCAAATGTGTGCCTTATTATTGGTTATTGTAAATATTTGCTTTTTTGTTTCTTTGTTAGTGTTTCTTGTTTTAGGAGTTTATTTTCATTAATTTTTATTTTTTTAGCTACTATGAATTCTCACCCCTCTGGTTTTAAGTTTGGTTCCAATGTTGTTATAAAGAATGGAAACTATAATGAAAATAAGCATCAAGGTTGGAAGAATCAAAGATGGGAGGAGCCACAAGGATTTGATCAACCCTCTTGGCAACAACCCCTTCCAATGCACTATAACCAACAACCATTATATGATGCATACCAAGACAATAGTTACGGTGGACCTTTTCGTGACAACCAGCCCCAACCAAATTACTATGGTCAAGAGCCATTCCGAGGTGCGTACCAAGATGATAGATATATTGGACCCCCTTGTAGTTACCAACAAGCCCCATCATATGCCTATGAACCACCTCCTCAACATAGCTTTGAACCACCATACTCACAAGCCCCCTACTACCAAACACCATCACATGATCCTAACCTTTATCCACCATATCAATCACCCTATGAGCCATATGAGCCATACATAGATCCATCCCAATTCCAACCCAATTACTCCCAAGAACCACCACCTCCATATACACCACATCCATATCCATCAATCCAAGAGCCTTATGGTCCTACTAATGATATCCAAGCAGAACAAGAGTCAAGGGATCATCTCAAGGAAACAGTGGATCAATTTCAAGCAACCTGCGTCAATTGGACCGAGCAGTAAACCGAATAGCACCTGAAGCTTTCATGACTAAAGAATCTCAACTTGAGAACAAGGAATTGAAGTGTGCTGTGCAACAAGTGAAAAAGATGGAGAGTGATGAACCACCACATTTTTATTATGATGAACCACCCTCTTATCATAAACCTTTCCTCCCAAGTAATGAGCCCTCATATCCACCTCAACCTTCAATACATGACACTCTTGGTGTTCTTCTTCAAGGACAAAGAGAGATAGAACGGGGAGTACTAGAATTCGCGACTGCCTTAACCGAGGTAGTAAATCAATTAGCTTCCCAACATCTGAGCACTCAAAGTACTCATATGGCTACATGTGGAGAATCAAAAGAAGAGCGTAGCATGAAGGAAACACTAGAAACTCCGGTGGACAATGAAGAACATGGCTTTGTATTGGAACAAGTGGAGGAAGCCATAATAGTTACAGAGGAAGAAGTGGTTGAAGATTTAGGAGATGCTAAACCTCCATGGGAATCTAGAATCGTAGAGTACTTCTCCAATAAGATTGAAATTGATGTCAAGAAGGCTAGTGCACAACCTCCATGGCATATTCCTTATGAAGACTTGGATGGGATAGATCAAGAAGTAAGTTCCCTTGGTGATGAGGATCATGCATCAAGTCCTCCTAGTGATAAATCTACATCCGTAAAGGAACTCCTTGAATATGAAGACTCTTCTCTGATCAAGTCTGAGAATGATGTGGAAGCGAAAATTCTTAGAAAAGGGCGGACGGGAGTTGAGTACGCTTTGTCAAGAACGTTGGAGACTTCTCCACCTAGGTTGCCACCTACTCCTTCATTTGAGTGGATAAGGCTTGTCTCTATTCGCCTTACCATTCCACCTGAATATGGCATTCTTGAAACGGATGGCCAACTTAGGAGACTTTGTGGCATTAAGCGTAAGAGAAGGATGTTTAGTGGTTGAAGTTGCAAATCAAGGCTCATCAAGGTTGATACTTCAAGAGATAGATGTAAGAGCTCAATCGGTGATAATTTGGTTAAATCCAAAAGAAGAGTTTGGTACTCCGTAGAGAATTCAGAGTGCTTGCCACCGGATAGAACCATGATGATCAACTTGAAGACGGGTGTAGAATCAAGATTTGGGATCCTGGCATACAAGAAGATCAACTTTGGGAGCTCAAAGCTTGTGAAGAACTCCATCAAGGCTTGAGAAATTTACATGGAATAGACAGCACTTATTGGAAGTCCAAGCATTGGTGGTAGTTTCAAGATGAATTCAAGCACAAGCCACTATAACAAGGAGCTCACCAAATGTCCAACTTAAGGACTTTAACTAAAAGTGCTATATGGGAGACAACCCACCATGGTATATTCTTTCCTTTTTATTCTTAGTTTTATTTTATTTTATTTTTGATGAGCGGATATTTTATACGCTTTTTGGGGTTAATTTCATATAGTTTTTAGTGTGTTTTAGTTAGTTTTTAGTTTATTTTCAGTAGTTTCTAGGAAAAATTCATACTTCTGGACTTTACTATAAGTTTGTGTGTTTTCTGTGATTTCAGGTATTTTCTGGCTGAAATTGAGGGAGCTGAGCAAAAATCTGATTCAGGCTGAAAAAGGACTACTGATGCTGTTGGATTCTGACCTCCCTGCACTCAAAGTGGATTTTCTGGAGCTACAGAACTCCAAATGGCGCGCTTTTAATTGCGTTGGAAAGTAGGCATCCAGGGCTTTCCAGCAATATATATTAGTCTATACTTTGCTCAAGGATAGACGACATAACCTGGCGTTCAACGCCAGTTCCATGTTGCTGTCTGGCGTCCAGCGCCAGAAACAAGTTACAAGTTGGAGTTCAACGCCAGAAAAGGATCCAAAGCTGGCGTTGAACACCCAAAACAGCCCTATGCACGTGATTAGCTTAAGTCTCAGCCCCATCACACACCAAGTGGGCCCCAGAAGTGGATTTCTGCACCATCTATCATAGTTTGTTCATTTTCTGTAAACCTAGGTTACTAGTTTAGTATTTAAACAACTTTTAGAGTTTTATTTCGCATCTCATGACATTTTTAGATCTGAACTTGGTACCTTTTGATGGCATAAGTCTCTAAACTCCATTGTTGGGGGTGAGGAGCTCTGCTGTGTCTCGATGAATTAATGCAAGTATTTCTGTTTTTCATTTAAACATGTGTATTCCTATCTAAGATATCCATTCGCACTTCAATATGAATGTGATGAACGTGACAATCATCATCATTCCTCCACGAACGCGTGCCTGACAACCACTTACGTTCCACCGTAGAATGAATGAATATCTCTTAGATCTCTTAATTAGAATCTTCGTGGTATAAGCTAGATTGATGGCAGCATTCAAGAGAATCCGAAAAGTCTAAACCTTGTCTGTGGTATTCCGAGTAGGATTCAGGGATTGAATGACTGTGACGAGCTTCAAACTCGCGAGTACTGGGCGTAGTGACAGACGTAAAAGGATATTAAATCCTATTCCGGTACGATTGAGAACCTGCAGATGATTAGCCGTGCGGTGACAGCGCATTTGGACCATTTTCACTGGAAGGATGGATGGTAGCCATTGACAACGGTGATCCACCAACACACAGCTTGCCATAAGAGGATGTGCGTGCGTGAATCAGAAAACAAAGGAAAGCAGAATTTCAGAAGACAAAGCATCTCCAAAACTCCAACATATTCTCCATCATTGCATACAAGTATAATTTGTGTTCTGCCCTTTTATTCCTTGCAATCAAATTTGATAAGTGAATTATTTTATTGTTTTCCTGACTAAGAGTTACAAGATAACCATAGATTGCTTCAAGCCAACAATCTCCATGGGATCGACCCTTACTCACGTAAGGTATTACTTGGACGACCCAGTGCACTTGCTGGTTAGTGGTACGAGTTGTAAAAAGTGTGATTTACAATTTGTGCACCAAGTTTTTGGCACCGTTGCCGGGGATTGTTTGAGTTTGCACAACTGACGGTGAATCTTGTTGCTTAGATTAGGAAATTTTTGTCTTTTGGGTCAGAGTCTTTTATTTTCTTTTCAAAAATTTTTCAAAAATAATTTTTCTATTAAATCTCGTGCCAAACTTTAAGTTTGGTGTGTTCTTGTTGGTTTTCCTTTGTTTTTCAAAAATGTTATTTTGGTTTTCTAAAAATTTTAAGTTTGGTGTTCTTTCTTCATGTTCTTGTGTTCTTATGAGTCTTCAAAGTGTTCTTGAGTTTTCCTTGCGTCTTGATCTTAAAATTTTTAAGTTTGGTGTTCCTTGGTGTTTTCCCTCCAGAATTTTCGAAAACAAGGAGCATTAGATCTAAAAATTTTAAATATTGGGCTATCTTATTGTTTCTCTCTTTCCTTTTTAAATTCAAAAATATCTTTTCTCTCTATTTTTAAAAACAAATTTTCGAAAATTATTTTTAAAATTCAGATTTTTTTTTCAAAATTTAAAATCTTTTTCAATTCATATCTTTTTCAAAACTTCCTGACCACTTTCTCTCTCCTCATTTTTTTTTTGAAAATCTTCACCTATTTTTATTTATTTTATTTTAATTTATTTTATTTTCGAAATAATTAAATAAATAAATAAATAAAAATAAATTTTTTTATTTTACATCATCTCCCTTTCTCCATCATGGATCTAAGTGGAAATGAGCAGTCTAGGAGGACTCTGGGGTCATATGCTAACCCCTCTACTGCTTCATATGGGAGTAGTATCTGCATACCCTCCATTGGAGTCAATAGCTTTGAGTTGAATCCTCAGCTCATTATCATGGTGCAGCAAAGCTGCCAGTATTCCGGTCTTCCACAGGAAGAACCTACAGAGTTTTTGGCACAGTTTTTACAAATTGCTGACACAGTACATGATAAGGAAGTAGATTAGGATGTCTACAGATTATTACTATTTCCATTTGCTGTAAAAGACCAAGCCAAGAGGTGGTTAAATAACCAACCTAAGGCTAGCATAAGGACATGGAAACAGCTGACAGAAAAATTCCTGAATCAATACTTTCCTTCAAAACGGATGACACAGCTAAGGCTGGACATCCAAGGCTTTAAACAAGGAGATAATGAATCTCTTTATAATGCCTGGGAGAGATACAGAGAGATGCTACGAAAATGTCCCTCTGAAATGTTTTCAGAGTGGGTTTAGTTAGACATCTTCAATTATGGGCTTACAGAAAGAGCTCAGATCTCTCTAGATTACTCAGCTGGTGGATCTATCCACATGAGAAAGACAATTGAAGAAGCTCAAGAGCTCATTGATACAGTTGCTAGAAATCAGCATCTGTACCTAAGCAGTGACCCTTCCATGAAAGAAGAGGCTAAAACAGTAACTGCTGAACTCAGTCCTGCAGAGCAAGCTGCTGAATTCAATCAGCAATTGGATTTTCTAACAAAGCAGCTAGCTGAATTCAAGGATAAACTACAAGAGACAAGGATGGCTAATATAAACATGGAAGTACAATTAAAGCAAACAAAGCAGCAGCTGTCAAAACAAATAACAGAAGAATGCCAAGCAGTTCAATTAAGAAGTGGGAAAGCACTAAATACCCCACTTCAAGGCAGCAGGAAACTAAGAAATGAGCAAACCACCCAAAATCCATCTGAGGACAGTAAGAGCCCAGGGAAAAATAATTCTGGCGCTAAAACGCCAGAAGTTGGGTGGAAGGCTGGCGCTGAACGCCCAGACCATGCTCAGG
>NC_029787.2:48432508-48437618 GCF_000816755.2 Arachis ipaensis | reverse complement strand
AGACCATGCTCAGGACTGGCGTTCAATGCCAGAAACAAGCAAGGATCTGGCGTTGAACGCCCAAAAGAAGCACAGTTCTGGCGTTCAAACGCCAGGAACAGATAAGGAGTTGGCGTCTAACGTCACTCCAGCTTCTAACTCTGGCACTCAATTGCCAGTGAGGGATCAGACACACACAAGTGCTGATAACAACCCATCTAAAAAGGCTTCTTCAACCACTTCTGTAGGAAATAAACTTACAGCAACTAAGGTTGAGAAATATAAAGCCAAGATACCTTATCCCCAAAAACTCCGCCAAGAGGAGCAGGATAAGCAATTTGCTCGCTTTGTAGATTATCTCAAGACTCTTGAAATAAAGATTCTATTTGCAGAGGCACTTGAGCAAATACCTTCTTATGCCAAGTTCATGAAAGAGATCTTGAGTCATAAGAAGGATTGGAGAGAAACTGAAAGAGTTCTCCTCACTGAAGAATGCAGTGCAGTCATTCTGAAAAGCTCTCCTGAAAAGCTTAAGGACCCTGGAAGTTTTCTGATACCATGCACATTAGAAGGTAATTGCACCAAGACAGCTTTATGTGATCTTGGGGCAAGCATCAACCTAATACCTGCATCCACTATCAGAAAGCTTGGTTTAATTGAAGAAGTTAAACCAACCCGGATATGTCTCCAACTTGTTGATGGCTCCATTAAATACCCATCAGGCGTGATTGAAGACATGATTGTCAGAGTTGGGCCATTCGCCTTTCCCACTGACTTTGTAGTGCTGGAAATGGAGGAGCACAAGAGTGCCACTCTAATTCTAGGAAGACCCTTCCTAGCAACTGAACGAACTCTCATTGATGTCCAACAGGGGGAAATAACCCTGAGAGTCAATGATGATGAGTTTAAGTTGAATGCTGTCAAAGCCATGCAGCATCCAGACACATCAAAAGACTGCATGAAAGTTGATCTTATTGACTCTTTGGTAGAAGATATCAACATAGCTGTGAGTCTCGAATCAGAGTTGGAAGACATCTTTAAAGATGTTCAGCCTGATTTGGAGGATTCTGAGGAAATGAAAGAGCCTCTGAAATTTCCTCTGGAAGAGGAAAAATCTCCTAAACCCGAGCTCAAACCATTACCACTATCCCTGAAATATGCATTTCTGGGAGAAGGTGACACTTTTCCAATGATCATAAGCTCTGCTTTAAATCCACAGGAAGAGGAAGCACTTATTCAAGTGCTAAGGACACACAAGACAGCTCTTGGGTGGTCCATAAGTGACCTTAAGGGCATAAGCCCAGCTAGATGCATGCACAAAATTTTATTGGAGGATAATGCTAAACCAGTGGTTCAACCACAGAGGCGGCTAAATCCAGCCATGAAGGAAGTGGTGCAGAAAGAGGTCACCAAATTACTGGAGGCTGGGATTATTTATCCTATTTCTGATAGCCCCTGGGTGAGCCCTGTTCAAGTTGTCCCCAAAAAGGGAGGCATGACAGTGGTTCATAATGAAAAAAATGAACTGGTTCCTACAAGAACAGTTACAGGGTGGCGCATGTGTATTGACTACAAAAGGCTCAATACAGCCACCAGAAAGGATCATTTTTCTTTACCATTCATAGACCAGATGCTAGAAAGATTGGCAGGTCATGATTATTACTGCTTTTTGGATGACTACTCAGGCTATAACCAGATTGCAGTAGATCCCCAGGATCAAGAGAAAACAGCATTCACATGTCTATCTGGAGTGTTTGCTTATAGAAGGATGCCATTTGGGCTGTGTAATGTGCCTGCAACCTTCCAGAGATGCATGCTCTCTATTTTCTCTGATATGGTGGAAAAATTCCTGGAAGTCTTCATGGATGACTTCTCAGTATATGGAGACTCATTCAGCTCCTGCCTTGATCACCTGAAACTAGTCCTGAAAAGATGCCAAGAGACCAACCTGGTTTTAAACTGGGAAAAATGTCACTTTATGGTGACTGAAGGGATTGTCCTTGGGCATAAAATTTCAAACAAGGGAATAGAGGTGGATCAAGCAAAAATAGAGGTAATTGAAAAATTACCACCACCTGCCAATGTTAAGGCAATTAGAAGCTTTCTGGGGCATGCAGGATTCTATAGGAGGTTTATAAAGGATTTTTCAAAAATCGTAAAATCTCTAAGCAATCTGCTAGCTGCTGACACGCCATTTGTGTTTGACACAGAGTGTCTGCAGGCGTTTGAAACGCTGAAAGCCAA
The DNA here is from genome assembly GCF_000816755.2 of Arachis ipaensis. Classification (NCBI taxonomy): domain Eukaryota; kingdom Viridiplantae; phylum Streptophyta; class Magnoliopsida; order Fabales; family Fabaceae; genus Arachis; species Arachis ipaensis. The sequence continues at coordinate 48,435,395 of NC_029787.2, read as the reverse complement.
GCTGGTCACAGCACCAGTTATTTCTGCACCAGACTGGACATTACCATTTGAGCTAATGTGTGACGCTAGTGATCACGCCATTGGTGCAGTACCGCAAACTACAAAGCTGCAAGGTTCATTCCCAAGGAGTACAACGGGCAACAAAAGAAAAAATTGATTACTGATGCAAAGTACTACTTGTGGGATGAACCCTATCTCTTTAAGAGATGTGCAGATGGCATAATCCATAGGTGTGTGCCTAAAGAAGAAGCACAAATGATCTTATGGCATTGCCATGGGTCACAATATGGAGGTCATTTCGGAGGTGAGCGAACAGCCACCAAGGTCCTCCAAAGTGGCTTCTACTGGCCTACACTCTACAGAGATTCCCGAGAGTTTATACGTAACTGTGACAGTTGCCAGAGAGCTGGTAATTTGCCTCACAGTTACGCCATAATCAAGCACTATCTTGAAGGCAATGTTGAGCAAGAGTGCTCAAGGCTGAAGCTAGATTAAAAGCTCAGCAAGGTCTAGCTAAAGACAATAAAGAAGCGCTTGCTGGGAGGCAACCTAGCCATGGGGCATCACTTCCTCTAAGCATTTTGCCCTATTCTTGATTTTATTTGTTTATATAAAGTTCACTGATACTAAGGTAAAGAGTCAATTGTATAAGTTTCCAGGGTTACAGAAGGATTCTGGACACAAAACAGAGAAAAAGAGCCTCACTGACAAGAAAACGCCAGTAAGAGTCTGTTTTGGGCGTTCAACGCCCAAAAGAAGCATCCACTGGGCGTTGAATGCCAGTAAGGATAGCCATCTGGGCGTTAAACGCCAGACAGAAGCATCTTCTGGGCGTTGAACGCCAGAAAGAAGCTCCTTCTGGGCGTTTAACGCCAGATTTACAACGTCCTGGACGTTCAGAAAAACGCCCAGTGACAAAGGAGTTCCTAGCGTTCAACGCCAGAAAAAAGCAACAGCTGGGCGTTGAACGCCCAGGAGAGGCAGCATTTGGACGTTGAATGCCCAAAACATGTAGCGTTTGGGCGTTCAAACGCCAGGATGGTGGGGAGGAGGTGAATTCATTTTTACTTCATATTTTTCATTCTAAATTTAATTTTCATGTTTCAATTCATGATTTCTTGCATAAACATGTTAAGAACCCTGATTTCTAAAATCCCTAATTTCTAAAAACCCTATTTTAAAAAAATATCAAATATATCTTAATCCATAAGCACAAATCCTTTTTTTATCCAATTCAACTCTTTTTCAAAATTTTCAAAACAAATCTATCTCTTTTCATTCAAAAATCTTTTCAACTAATCAATATCTTTTTCAAATCTCCATACTATCTTTTTCAAAAATCCAAATCTATCTTTTTCAAATATCTTTCATATCTTTTCAATCTTAAATCATATCTTCTATCTTATCTTTCTTTGTATTTTCGAAATAACCCACCCCCTCTCCCTTTAAATATGGGTTCGGCCTCCCTCCCCTCTCATCCACCATCCTACACTAGCTCTCCTTCTATCCCTCTCCTTTCTTTTCTTTTGTTTGAGGACAAGCAAACCTCTAAGTTTGGTGTGTTTATCCGTGATCACTAAACCATACCCACTAAGATCATGGCTCCTAAAGGAAAACAACCCACTCCAAGAGGCAAGAAAGAGAGTGTTCCAAAACTACTTTGGAATCAAGGGAAGTTCTTAACTAAAGAACATTCAGACCATTATTACAAAATAATGGGTCTAAGATCAGTGATCCCAGAAGTTAGATTCGATCTGAAAGAAGACGAATATCCGGAGATCCAGGAGCAAATCCGAATCAGGAACTGGGAGATCCTAGCCAATCCTGAAACGAAAGTGGGAAGGAATATGGTCCCGGAGTTCTATGCTAATATGTGGCATACAGACAGGCAAAGACTATCTGGATCTGCTATCTATGACTATCGGACCTTGGTCAGAGGAAAGATTGTTCATACCCACCCTGACAAGATCAAGGAGATCTTAAAGCTACCTCAGCCGAAAGATGATCCAGACTCCTTCAATAGGAGAATGATGAGAACAGACAAGGGCTTGGATAAGATTCTAGAGGATATATGTATCCCTGGAGCCAGGTGGACCACCAGCACAAAGGGTGTCCCAAATCAACTCAAAAGAGAAGATCTCGAACCAGTCGCCAGAGGATGGCTGGACTTCACTGGGCATTCTCTGCTGCCCACTAGCAACCGTTCTGAAGTCACTATTAGAAGAGCAGTGATGATCCATTGCATCATGATGGAAAAAGAAGTGGAAGTTCATCAACTGATTTCAACTGAATTTTACAAAATTGCAAACAAAAATTCCAAAGATGCTAGGTTGGCTTATCCAAGCTTGATTTCTATGCTCTGCAAGGACGCTGGAGTAAGGATGGGAATAACTGAGTATATCTCAGTTGAGCGGCCAATCACCAAAGCATCAATGGAAAAACAACAATCACATGATGACCCCATCAAGAAGAGAACACAGGAAATTCTCCCAGAAATCCCTCAATTTGAATACTGGGAGTATCTTGAAACATCTATTACCAAGATGCAAGAAGCTATTGAACAAATACAGAAAGAACAGAAGGAACAAAGTAGCATTATTTGCTATTTGCTTAAAGAACAGGAGGAGCAAGGGCATGATTTAAGGGAATTGAAGCGCCAGAAATTATCTCTTGAAGGACCAAGCACCCCACAGATTAGAGGAACATCCACTTCCCAGAACAAAGGTTGTTAAATTCCAATCTTAGCCTTAACTCTGTGATAACTGTTTTTATTTTAGTTTTACCTTAGGAGTCATATAGTAGTAATTAGTATCTATATTTTTGATTTTATCCCCAATTAAGCTATAATTTAATTTTATCATCATCATTAAACATGAATAAAATAGAA
>NC_029787.2:48422415-48431670 GCF_000816755.2 Arachis ipaensis | reverse complement strand
ACTTTTTGTTTTCTGAATGAATGCTTGAACAGTGCATATGTCTTTTGAATTTGATGTTTAAGACTGTTAAATATGTTGGCTCTTGAAAGAATGATGAAAAAGGAGAAATATTATTTGATAATCTAAAAAATCATAAAATTGATTCTTGAAGCAAGAAAAAGCAGTGAATACAAAAGCTTGCAGAAAAAAAAATAGAGAAAGAAAAAGAAAAAACAAGCAGAAAAAGCCAAAGCTCTTAAAACCAAAAGGCAAGAGCAAAAAGCCAATAGCCCTTAAAACCAAAAGGCATGGGTAATAAAAAGGACCCCAAGGCTTTAAGCATCAGTGGATAGGAGGGCCTAAAGGAATAAAATCCCGGCCTAAGCGGCTAAACCAAGCTGTCCCTAACCATGTGCTTGTGGCGTGAAGGTGTCAAGTGAAAACTTGAGACTAAGCGGTTAAAGTCAAGGTCCAAAGCAAAAAGAAGAGTGTGCTTAAGAACCCTGGAATTTTCTGGAGCTACAGAATTTTAAATGGCGCGCTTCCAATTGCGTTGGAAATTAGACATCCAGGGCTTTCCAGAAATATATAATAGTTCATACTTTGCTCAAGGATAGATGACGTAAACTGGCGTTCAACGCCAGTTCCATGTTGCTGTCTGGCGTCCAGCGCCAGAAACAAGTTACAAGTTGGAGTTCAACGCCAGAAAAGGATCCAAAGCTGGCGTTGAACACCCAAAACAGCCCTATGCACGTGATTAGCTTAAGTCTCAGCCCCAGCACACACCAAGTGGGCCCCAGAAGTGGATTTCTGCACCATCTATCATAGTTTGTTCATTTTCTGTAAACCTAGGTTACTAGTTTAGTATTTAAACAACTTTTAGAGGTTTATTTCGCATCTGATGACATTTTTAGATCTGAACTTGGTTCCTTTTGATGGCATGAGTCTCTAAACTCCATTGTTGGGGGTGAGGAGCTCTGCTATGTCTCGATGAATTAATGCAAGTATTTCTGTTTTCCATTCAAACATGCGTATTCCTATCTAAGATATCCATTCGCATTTCAATATGAATGTGATGAACGTGACAATCATCATCATTCCTCCACGAATGCGTGCCTGACAACCACTTACGTTCCACCGTAGAATGAATGAATATCTCTTAGATCTCTTAATTAGAATCTTCATGGTATAAGCTAGATTGATGGCAGTATTCAAGAGAATCCGGAAAGTCTAAACCTTGTTTGTGGTATTCCGAGTAGGATTCAGGGATTGAATGACTGTGACAAGCTTCAAACTCGCGAGTGCTGGGCGTAGTGACAGACACAAAAGGATAGTAAATCCTATTCTGGTACGATTGAGAACCTGCAGATGATTAGCCGTGCGGTGACAGCGCATTTGGACCCTTTTCACTGGAAGGATGGATGGTAGCCATTGACAACGGTGATCCACCAACACACAGCTTGCCATAGAAGGATGTGCGTGCGTGAATCAGAAAACAGAGGAAAGCAGAATTTCAGAAAACAAAGCATCTTCAAAACTCCAACATATTCTCCATCATTGCATACAAGTATAATTTGTGTTCTGCCCTTTTATTCCTTGCAATCAAATTTGATAAGTGAATTATTTTATTGTTTTCCTGACTAAGAGTTACAAGATAACCATAGATTGCTTCAAGCCAACAATCTCCGTGGGATCGACCCTTACTCACGTAAGGTATTACTTGGACGATCCAGTGCACTTGCTGGTTAGTGGTACGAGTTGTAAAAAGTGTGATTTACAATTCGTGCACCAATTTTTCATTCGTTTTCATTCATAATTTCTGCATAGTCATCTTCATTCTGCATACTGCATAAAAAAAAAGGCACACGACGCGCAAGCGTCGCTGACACGCATGCATCATGTGTGCATACGAAGCAAAGAAGAAAGAAACAGAGAGTTGCACGGGAGCGTGGCTGGAGGCGTGCCTTAGGCACAAACACGCCCACGCGAACACGTCCCTGATGCGTCCGCGGCAAATTGCAAATTCAGCCTTCCACGCGTACGTGTCACCCACGCGTACGCGTGACCCTACAAATCAGCGTAAAAATGTGTTTAGACAGAAAGTTGTGATGGTGTGGTGCTGGAATAGTGCTGGAAGCACAAGCCCTATCACGCGTACACATCCCCCACGCGTACGGGTCATTTTTCAAAGTAAAGCCATTCACGCGTGCGCATCCCTCACGCACACGCGTCACCCTAAATTTTGGCAATGTGCATATGAAACAGAGAGTTGTGCATGCGCGAGGCTGCACTCGCGCCAATAGCACAAATCAGGTCATGCGTACGAGTCACCCACGCGTACGCGTCACCTGAAAAATAGCGCCAACCACGCGAATGCGTGCTCCACGCGTCCGCGTCGCATGCGACGCACAGTTTAACTAGACCTGCGCCAGAATTCTTATCTTTTCTTCCCTAATCCTAATTTTTTCTTTTCCCTTCTTATTTCTTTCTTCTTCCTTCTTTCTTCTTTATTCTTTCTTCCTTTCTTCTTCTTCATCTCTTTAACTTCTCATCCTTGTTTACTTTCATTCTATGTTACTTAATCTATTTGCATACTTTCTTCATTGCATTTTAATTTTGTGCATATTTTTATTTTCTTTTTTAAATTTATTATTTTTCCATTGGTGTTAAATTTTTTTATTCAACTGTTGTCTCTTTTCTGGTATTAATTTGGTGCTTAGTGACTTGTTTTACATTGTTGGGTAATATTATTTATTTGTCAAATGCCAATTTCTAAGATACCTGTGTTCCTTTTGCATTGACATGAATTTATACTGCCTTTTTCCCATTGTTGCAATTCTTGCACTATTGATATGCCGTATGCTTCTACTATTTTCTCACTACATGTTGTAGCTACCATGTAATTAAGACTCTTATTATTTGGCATTACCTACTCATATTTTATTTATTATCTATCATTGTTTTTGGGTTCCTGTTCTTCTTTTTCTCTTCTTTCAGGCTGGCCACCGAAGAAGGAAAAAGGGAGAAACTTCTATATGGGGCAACAGACAAGTCCATCTGCATAATCTACTAAAGAAAGAGCATCAGTTGTAGCAGCCCGTCCACTTGCACTTGTTTGCATGCACCGAGGACGGTGCAATCTTTAAGTGTGGGGAGGTCGATACCGATCTCCATGGGTTAGTTATTTTCTTCTCAACACCAATATTTTATTTTCTTTATTTGTTCATTGTTGTATTTGCATATTTGTTTGATTTTGTGCATATTTTACCACTTGGTTGAAGTAATATTTTCTTTTTGAAGAAAATTTTTATAGCATTTCACTAATTTGAAAAAACTTGTTTGAAGAAATTTTAATTTGGAACATGGTTTAGAGCTCGAACACACAAAACCAGTGAGATTTTGAGCTGATTTGAATTGGTTGCATTTTATCAACCAATATTTTATTTTTGGTGTGTGTTTTTCTCTATAAAATTGTGATCTTTGTCTTGCTTAATTCTATATTTCCATGGTTTGATGTATGCATGCACTTATATGATTGAGGCCTTTGTTTCACTGAGCTTACATACCCATATGGCCTTAACCCTTTATTATCCTTTGTAAACCAATGTTGAGCCTATTTTACCCCTTTGTTCTTTACTTTAACTCATCACTAACTTTAAGCGGAAAACAATAATGTCCTTAATTTGAATCCTTGATTAGCTTAGACTAGTGAGAGTGCTCATGAATTAAGTGTGGGGAAAGTGGATTTGGAAACATTTGGTTTGAGAATTGGGTGTTGTATATCTTTATGAAAATGTGAAAGAAATGTTTAGGACATGTTCATGCATTCAATAATTTAATCATATACACTAAGAAAAACAAAAGAAAAAAAAGAAAAAAAATATAGGCATATATATAAACAAAAAAAAATTAATAAAAGAGAAAAAGAAAAGAAAAAGAGCAAATAAGTAAAAGGGGACAAAATGCCCCAAAGTAAATGCAATAGTAATGCATATGTACTGTACTCAAAATCGAATGCATGAATATGTGGTAAACATAGCAAATGGGTAGTTAGATTTTGTATTGTGATTACATGGATTGTCTTAAGTTAGATGAAAAGTTTAAGTAAATTAAGGATTCAGATTTTAGTCCACTTGACCAAATACAATCCAACCTTGACCCTAACCCTATTACAACCCTTAAAAGACCTCTTGATATGTGTATTTGTGCATCAAATTTCTGTTGATTGGTAGAAGAAGAGCAAGCCTTAGAAAGCAAGATTAGTAGAGAATTGAGAGATCGAACCTTAAACACCTGAGCGATTAGAGTGCATACACTTCCAGTGAGGGTTCGATGCTCCATTCCTTGTTCCCGGCTTTCATGAGCTATTTTCTTCTACAAGTCCACTTGTACTTTATTTTGTGATTTGAATTAGTAAAATCCAGTTCATATTTGTTCTTGAAAGATTTGTGTACTTTTAACCAAGTAGGCAACAACATTTTATATGTAGTTGCATTCATATAGATAGGTTGCATTTCAAAATTTTTACCATTCCTCTTCACTCATTTATAGCTTCTCTTGAGCTTAGCATGAGGACATGCTAATGTTTAAGTATGGGAGGTTGATAAACCCCATTTTTAGGATTTATCATGTGCTTAATCTAGTGGATTTTATCCATTATTCTCACACTTATTCATACAATTCGCATGTTTTACGTTTTCCTTCCTGATTTTGTGCTATGATTGAAAACGTGCTTCTTTGGCCTTATATTTACTAATATTAATCCTCTCTTATTACCATGTGATGCCTTGATATGTGTGTTAAGTGATTTCAAAGTTTATAGGGCAGGAATGGCTTAGAGGATGGAAATGAAGCATGCAAAAGTGGAAGGAATACAAGAAATTGATGGAACTGCTAAGCTGTCCAGCCTGACCTCTTCGCACTCAAACAGTCATAACTTGAGCTACAGAGGTCTAAATGAAGCGGTTCTAGTTGCGTTGGAAAGATAACATCCGGGACTTCGCAAAAATATATAATTTGTCATAGGTTCCCCGAAGATAGGCGACGCACATGCGTGGATCATGCACACACGTGACCTGGAGAAAACTCAATCCACGCGTACGCGTAAACGACGCGTACGCGTGACTTTGCCACATGCTGGACGTATCAGAAATCGCTGGAGGCAATTTCTGGGCTGTTTTTGACCTAATTTTCGGCCCAAAAAACACAAATTAGAGGCTATAAAGTGGGGGAATCCATTCATTCATAGAGACAACTTTCATAATTCATAATTTTAGGTTTTAGATGTAGTTTCTAGAGAGAGAGGTTCTCTCCTCTCTCTTAGGTTTTAGGATTTAGGATTTCTCTTAGTTAGGTTTACTTCTTCTCCAATTCTAGGTTCAATGTTCCTTTAATTTATATTTCTCTTCTACTTTTATTTATTCTAATGCTTTTACTTGTTAATTACTTATGTTGCCAAATTGGCTTATGAACTCTTTATGTTATATTTGATTTTATGTTTAAATGTAATTTGAGGTATGTTAGATTTATGATTGCTTTCTTCTATTTATGATATAAATAATTTAGATTTTTCCCCTTTTGGCTTTGGTTGAGTAATTGGTGACACTTGAATTGTCAAACTCAGCTGTTGATTGAAAATTGGAAATTGCTTATTCATTTGGATCCCTCTAAAGCTCGTCTTTCCATAGGAGTTGACTAGGACTTGAAGAATCAAATTGATTAGTCCACTTGACTTTCCTTTATTTAGTAAGGGTTAACTAAGTGGGAGCAATAACAATTCTCATCACACCTGATAAGGACAACTAGGATGAGATTTCCAGTTCTCATACCTTACCAAGAGTTTTTCTAGTTAGTTTGTTTCCATTGCCATTTACTATTGTTGCTTCTTATCTTAAAAAACCCAAAAAGATACTTTTTCCATAACCAATAATAAATCATACTTCCCTGCAATTCCTTGAGAGATGACCCGAGGTTTAAATACTTCGGTTATAAATTTTATTGGGTTTTGTTACTTATGACAACCAAAATTTTTGTACGAAAGGATTCTCTATTGGTTTAGATACTATACTTACAACGTGATTATTTTTGTGAAATTCTTTACCGGCAGAAAACCCCGTTCGTCAGTACGTGTGCTTCATGCGTACGCGTCATCTTTATTTATCCCTTTTCACGCGGTCGCGTCTATAACGCGTACGCGTCGATGCATTTTTGCCTCATCCATGCTCAAGCGTGATCCACGCGTACGCGTAAATTTGATTTCATTAACCCCTGACGCAAGAACCCTACCGCATTCGCATCGCCCAAATCTCCTCTCCCTCAATGTTCCAATTTCCTCTCTTCCCTCCATTGCAACAACCACCACCATCACCCTCACACCGCAGCCACCACCGGCGACCTCGTACCGCCGCCGACCGCACCTCCATCTCCTTCCTTTCTTCTCTTTCTTCTCTACCCTCTCAACCCTTCCCGCCGACCCCAAGCACCGCCGCGGACAGCCCCTATGCCGCCGTGCTGCCGCCGTCCCTGGGTAGCACTCCCCTTTCCACTTCCTTTTCCAGTTCTGTTTCTGTTTGGCCCAGGTTTCCCTTGCTTCCACCTCTGCATTCCAATTCCTCTTCTGTTCAATTAAGTTAGTTTGCTTATTTAAATTTTGTTCGAATTAGGATAGTTAGAGATGCATGTTCTTAGTTGATTTTAGGTGGTTAGGTAGCTAGGATGCGGTTAGTGAATTTAGGTATGATAAATGCTCTGTTCTTGCTGTCTGAAATAGTTAAGTCTTCTCTATTTGTGCTGATAATTTGACCCTATGCTAAATTGCTTTGCTTGATGATGTTATATGGGTTTAAATTGCTATTCATGCTCTGTTAATGTTTCATTGATTTACTTTGGTGCTAAACTGGTTTATTGATGATGCTGAGTCTTATCTGAAATTGATGAGTTCTTATCTGCGTTGATTTGGTTCCTGGATAATGGTTTCTTGATGTATGATTTTGATAGATTTCAGATATGAGTTGCTATTGCTGTTGAATTCTTGTTGCATTTTCATCTTCATTGTTGATTCAATAGAGCTTCATTCTCTGAATCCATATTCCTTACTACTGATTGTTTGCTGAATTTAGTAAAGGAAGGCTAACTGCATATCTGTTCTTTATGCTAATCGACCTGTATTGGATTCTAATGAGCTACTGAGTTATTGCTGTCTGTGTTTGAATAGATGATGGTTGCTAAACTAAGATTGATTTTATTGATAAATTTGCTGCTGAACTCATTTAGTTTGGCTCAGTTGATTTTCTGTTCAATTAGTGGATAAATTGCTGTTCTCCTGCTGTTTTGATGAGAATTGCTGCTACTAGTTGTTCTTTCGAAATGGCCATTGCAAGTCGAATTCCATGAAGTAATTACTGATTGAGTCCACTATTTGCATCCCTCTCTACCATTGTGGTGCTATATTTCTGCTCTTGCTGAATTTTTGGCTCACTTTTTGATTTCCTATGAAACTATGCATATGGTTTTTGTGAATTTAAGTGTTCATGTATTCATAGGAAAAGTTAATTTCTTCAATTGCAATTGCAGCCCCTATTCGAAAATGCACCTTGGTTCATGTGAAATTTAGCTGTTGAATTTATCTGAATTATTTTGAATTCATATGGACTGATTTTGCTGTTTGTTCAATTTGGGAATGCTCACATTACTGCCAGAATGCTGCCCAAATTTTTCTTAAAATTGTTTTACTCAACTTCCACTCATGAATTGACTTTAGTACTTTTGTATTATGATTTAATTGGTTTCAACCAAAGCCAATTCATGGAGTGATGGGTTAGCATTTCCATTCCTTTTGGTTCCCTTTCTACTTGAAATGCATTGTTGATGATTTTATTTCTTTTTATGCTTCTTTCATTACATGATTTATCATCAATAATCTACATTATATGCTTGAATGTGAGATTACTTGTTCTTCACTCTTTTGAACTTCTTTTAGCTAGGAACTACATTACCATGCCACCAATTCTAACCTACTTTTCTAACTCTTGACTTCATTGACTTTCTAACTTTTCTCTTAGTTTTAAACTACCTCTTTTAATCCCTTTCAAGGCATGTTAATTGTTATTTCTTAACAGACAAGCATTATAGATTTCATTGTATAAATTCTTAGATTGTGATTTCTGATTGATTTCTTTGAATCCTACATTTCTCTCATTCCAGGAATTTATCCCTTTCTGACTCACTTCATGCTTTAGTTTTCACTCCTCTGTTGCATACCTTCTACTAGTTATGCTTCCATATTGTTGCCTTTTTGTTTCTCTGCTTTATTTGTTAATCTGTATCTTGGAATTTCTATTTTTCAGGATGTCTGATCCAAAAGGAAAAGGCAAGGCTAAGGCCAACACCGGTAAGAGGAAAAGAGGACAGTTATCTATTGCTCTAGCAGATATTCTAGCAGATGAAGTTTGGCGGGAAAAGAACTTTACTGATAAGGAAAAAGCTGATTAGATTGTGCCAGCTAATGACCTAGTTAAATTTGCAAATCTCTACTGTGAACTCAAGTTTCCAGTCTTTGTGGAAAAAGGGCATCTCTATTTGGAAAAGATGCTCAAAATACCAACTGAAATAAAGAAGTACAGGATCAAATCAAACAGAGAGGTTGGGTATTTCTGGAGAGGGATCTGACAGAGGTAAACGCATCTTGGGTCCGTGAGTTCTATTGTAACTATTACAAGATGACCCTCGATGTTGTGCAGCTTCGCGGTAAACAGATCTTAGTCACAGAGGAGGCAATAGAGGATATCCTCCACTTCCAGCCTAAACCAGATGATGCAGATGGCTATCAGAAGGCTGAAGAGTCTATTCGATTCATGAGTTTTGACTGGGATGCTGTGAGGCGTACCATAGCCATTGATCCTGATGTTCCATGGGTATAGGAAAGTCAAAGCTAACTCTCAGGGGTATCAAGATTATTTATCTCAATGATGAAGCTAGGCTTTGGCAGCAGATACTGAGTAACTATGTTATGCCTAGCACTCACGAGTCAGAGGTGCCAGCTGCTATGATCATCCTCATCTGGTGCGTCATGGAAGGAAATGAACTATACCTTCCACGGTTCATCAGAAAGTACATGGCTAGAGTTCATGTTCGAGGCACCCTACCATTTCTTTATCTGATTCCCCAGATGGCTCGCCGAGCTGAGGTGCCTTGGGAGCTAGAGGATGAGAGGCCACCGATTGCCGACTGCAAGAAGGTTATTTCGCACGGCAAGCGGTTCGGACCTCTAGGCCACAG
>NC_029787.2:48414677-48421917 GCF_000816755.2 Arachis ipaensis | reverse complement strand
TTTTATCTCTTTATGACTCACTTCATGCTTTGGCTTTCATTCCTCTTTTGCCTATCTACTGCTTGTTATGCTTGCATATTGTTGCCTTTTTGTTTCTCTACTTTAGTTTGATAATTTGTATCCGGGAATTCTGTTTTTCAGGATGTCTGATAGGAAAGGCAAAGGCAAGGCTACGGCCAGCTCCGGTAAGAGGAAGAGAGGATAGTCATCCGTCGCTCTGTCGGATGTTCTATCGGAGGAATCTTGGCGTGAAAAGAACTTCACTAATCAAGAAAAAGCTGATCAGTTTGTGCCTGCTACTGACCAAGTTAAATTTGCAAATCTTTACTATGAACTCAAGTTTCCGGTTTTTGCGGAAAAACGGCACCTTTACCTGGAAAGGACGCTCAAAATACCAACCGAATTAAAGAAGTACACTGAGGATCAGATCAAACAGAGAGGTTGGATATTTCTGGAGAGAGATCTAGCAGAGGTTAACGCATCATGGGTCCGTGAGTTCTATTGTAACTATTATAAGACGACCCTTGATTTAGTGCAGCTTCGGGGGAAGCAGATCTTGGTCACAGAGGAGGCGATAGAAGATATCCTCCACTTCCAGCCTAAACAGACGATACAGATGGTTATCAAAAGGCTGAGGAGTCTATTAGATTCATGAGTTTTGATTGGGACGCTGTGTGGCGTATCATAGCCATTGATCCTGATGTTTCGTGGGCTGTGAGAAAGTCAAAGTTAACTCCACGGGATATCAAGATTATTTATCTCAATGATGAGGCTAGGCTGTGGGAACAGATACTGAGTAATTATGTTATGCCTAGCACTCACAAGTCAGAAGTGCCAGTTGCTATGATCATCCTTATTTGGTGCGTCATGGAAGGAAAGGACCTATACCTTCCACGGTTCATCAGAAAGTACATGTCTAGACTTCATGTCAGAGGCACCCTGCCATTTCCTTATTTGATCACCCAGATGGCTCGCCGAGCTGAGGTGCCTTGCGAGCTAGAGGATGAGAGGCCACCGATAGCCGCCTACAAGAAGGTTATTCCGCACGGCAAGCGGTTCGGACCTTTAGGCCACAGACTACCTGCTTCTACTACTTCTACTGATGCGGCCACATCCTCAGCAGCACCTTCAGCGCCTGCAGCACCACCCACATCCACAGCACCTTCATCCGCTTCCCAGCCAGTCTATCACCTGGTGCACTGCCTTTTTGAGCACCTTGATCAGATGGAGTGCCGCAATAAGCGGCGTTATGAGTAGTCTGAGCGTCACAATAAGCAACGCTATGAACATCTGAAGCTGATGGTGACCACTGGGCGTACTGACATCCCTCCGATCCTGACACACCATCGGAGCACTTTGAGGAGGAGGAGGATGCACAAGTGGAAGACCAGCAGCAGGCACAGCTAGAGGAGATTCAGCTTGAGCAGCCTGTAGAGCCTCAGGCACCTACCTAGTCAGAGCCCACAGAGCCAGCAGCACATCCTTCAGTAGGCGATGACCCTTCACACCTGGCTTGACTAGAGCATCGAGGACGATGTTGTGATATAAGTGTGGGGAGGTCGCCATCTCTGGCGGATTCTATTTTGGTGAACTATTTCAGACTTTTTATCCTATTTTTCTCTATTTTGTATTTTGCTTTATTTTATTTTATTTTTTTTCTTTTAGTACGTGCATATTTCTATTTTATTGTACTCTTATTTATTTTTACTTTGTTGCACTTTGCACTTTGGGCTTGTATATATCTTAGATATTTAGCTTGAATTGTACTTTTAGTTTATTAGTTGTGATGTGGAAAAACCATAGATTATTGAGCTTAGTTTACCCCCTTAGTATATGAGAAATCAGTTTGATTGAAAATAGGGGATAAACCAACATATTTTAGCTTTTCATAATCATATCTCATTTTCAAACATGCATGATATATAATTGGAATATGGTTTTTGAGCTAAGAACACATAACTCGTGAGTTTTTGAGCTTAATTGCATGGTTACACTATTTAATTATGATCTTTATTCTTGTGTGTTTCTTCTCTATTACTTTGCTCCATTCTATATGTCCAATATTTAGTGTATTTACATGCATACATATGATTGAGGCCATTATTTGTTATTAGCTTACTTATCCCAAATAGCCTACCATTTCAATTACCTTTGTTTGCCACTTTGAGCCTTTTAATCTCCATTTATTCTGTATTTTACCACATCACTAGCCTTAAGCGGAAAAATAATTAATTACCCCAATTGCATCTTTGGTTAGCTTAAGATAGAGATTGTGTATCAATTAAGTGTGGGAAATTGTGGGAACTTGGGTTGATAAAAATTGTGTTGACAAAAGTATTGGGAATTTGGGTGCCTACTCAGATGAAATCAGAAAAACCATATGCATTAATATATTATGTTTTTATATAAAATAAATAAATACATAAATAAATAAATAAGGGATAAAATTTCCCCAAAATTAAGTTCAATAAAAGGATCATTGCATATGTGATAAAATAGAAGAAAACCTCTGATACATGAGTAGGTGAAATATACAAAGGTGTGATTTTTGGGACCTAGACATGATTTTAGAATTACATAGAGTGTGTGTATGTTAGGTGAGAACTTAGGTTAGTCAAAGATTCATATTATAGCTCACTTGAGTGATTAGAGTGTATATACAATTCCAATGAAGGTTCAATGGCTCATATCTATATGCCCATATTTGATCATTGCTTGTCTTGCAAGTTTGTGAACTCTTTTGATTAACTCAACTCAATTGTGAATGTATTTTGATACGATTGATTTTGCCCTTGATTGTGCATATATGATTTCTTGAAAATTTGACTCAATTTGACCACATATATATATATATGTTTATCTTGTGCTAATTTGAGTGGTTTTTTATCAATTCTTTGCTCACTTATTCATATAATTTGCATGGTTTTATCAATTCACAAGGCTGACCTTTTTGAATTCAAATTGAAGATGGAAATGGAGGGAAAACAAAATCTCAGTCCATATGCATCTCCATTCGATGAATGCTAGGGAAAACTAATCACAAAAGCAAAACCTGAACAAAAAAAAAAAGAAAAACAGGAAAAACATGTGAAAGTTTGAAGAAATCAACAAATAGGGACCAAAAAATGAGATATCACACCATACCTACTACAGTGCACCTACATATCATTAGACCATAGGAAAAGGCAGTCATCAACTACCCCAAACAATGATTCTACTGATGGCAATGAGAGTTGGTAAATGTGTTAAGTAGGGATGCATTCGAAACAGCAAATGAATTTGAAAAAAAATTATAGACACACATCAATAAAATTCTGTCAATCACATCAACATTCATGAAATGGATCAGATTGAAATCCCATACCTTGATAATGATTCCCAAATTTTCAATGAAGAATATATAGCACAACCTTATTATGTGTGCAGAACACATTTTCATGGAAAATCAGCTGCTGGATAGATTTCTCTTTAGATGAAGAGATGTGCTAGTTAGACAAACAATACCATGAAGCCATTTTACTGGCACAAGCTCATTCCCTTGTAAAAGAAGCACACAAATTCAGGTCAAACAGGTCTAGTTCTATGCAAAAGATGAAATATACAGCAGGTTTTGCATAACCAAAAAACAAAAAAAAATTGAAACTCAATTGAGTTGACTAACCAAAGATTTCATCAAAATGCAAATAAATGACCAAGAAGCTATACATCAAAAGTACCATGATGCCATCTTAGTGTCACAAAACCCATTCTTTTCTCAATGAACCTCTTAAGTTCAGGGCAAAGAGCTGTATGTCCATCAACAGCTGAAATATAAAATAATTTTTACACAAACAACAAAAAAATGTAATGCAATTCAGTTGAAATTAAAAAATAAATAAATGACCAACATGCTATACATCAAAATGCAAATAAATCACCAAGATGCTATCAATCAATTCCTATCAATCATATCACCACTCATCAAATACATTAGATAGAAGGGAATTTCCTACTAAGACAAACAGTGGACTACTGCCATCTTATTGTCAGTAAACAAATTCCTTTCTCAATGACATCTTAAATTCAGGACAAAGACCTACATGTCTTTTCAAGAGCTAAAATATAAAATAATTTTTACATAAATAATAAAAAAAATGAGGATGCAATTGAGTTGAATAACCAAATCTTTCGTCAAGATATAAATAAATCACCAAGAAACTATCAATCAATTCCTATGAATCACATCACCACTCACTAAATAGATTAGATAGAAACCCCATACCTTGATAAGGATTCCCACATTTTCAGTAAATAATGTATGACAGAACATCAATATATGTGCAGAAGATATTTTTAAGGGAAGATAACCTAGTCCACATATCTCTCTTTGTAGGAGGGAATTCCTAGTTAGACAAAAGTGTTTTTATATAAACAATAAAAAAATGGAATGCAATTGACTTGAAATCAAAACATAAATAAATGACCAAAAAGCTATACATCAATTTTTGTCAATCACATCACTACTCATAGAACAGATTAAGTAAAAAATCCATTCCCTGATAATGATTAACACAACCCACATGCAACCACCAATCCACTTTATCTAAACTTAATGGATTTGTTGAATATACATAAAATAAAAAAAATAAAAATAGATTCATCAAATTTTAATATTGGATTTAATGGATCTACTTTCAATATGGCATATTCTATAAGTACATAATTGTTGTGCTCATTTAAAAGATACCCTCTTCTTTAGTGGATAAAATTGATGGTTCATATTTTCATATTTTCATATTTTACTTTGATTTCTTTTTTTCATTTAAAAAGCTATTTTTTAAATACAGTTATTTTATCCAATATAAAAAAGTTACTTGGCTATGTGGTTTTGAAAATATTAAATTTTATTAAAAAACTTGATTATTTACTTTTTTAAATCTAATATTATTTTTTCCAAATAAATTGAAAGAAACTATATTGTTAATATATCAATAAAAATAAAATATCATGATTTTATTAATAAAAGGTTCTTTTGAGCATAAGCGGTCGTGCTGAAATATATATTTTTGTTATTTCTAAAATATATATTTAAGTAATATGTATTATTAGTAGGAACTTTTTTATAATGTCATATATCAATTTTCCTTGGCACCTGTTTACATAATTTGTCAGAAATAAGAAAATAGAAGTTAGAATATACCTTTTTCATTTAATTTTTAATAGTTAAACACGTAAAAATATTTTCAAAAATAATTTAATAATTACCCGTTAAGAAAAAATATCATCAATCATAATTATTTTAAAATGATCATCCAGGTTGTATGTATCAATTTTTCTTGGTGTCTTCTGATTTCTATTTTTTATTATTATTTTGGTTTTAATATTTAGGCCAAATTCTAATTTGATGTCTAATATTTTAAATATTTTATTTTAGTTCAAAATAATTTTGGACGAGTTTAATATTATTTCACTCTTAAATTCGATAGAAATTCTTTGTTTTAGAAAAGTATAATAACCAAAAGTTTTTTGTAATGTTTTTTTTCTGTACAAGATATCTCAAACAACTAACAATCAATCATCAGTACTCCAAAATCAACTAAATTGTGAGTACTCTGCGTAACCTGATAGTTCCTGGAATATGATGTGGTTTCATCTTCGATGTGGAGAGCTCTCTGCATTTCAATTCCGCACACATCCAAGTTAGACATTCTCCTCTAGCATGGCTTCTCCTCTAGCGTGGCTTCTCCTCTTCAGGAGGGGCGCAGGTGCTCATCTCTGCAATGCTAGGAGAAAGAAGGGTCAAGCGTATGCTCGGAGAAATCATCATCTCTGACACCAAATCCGTGAAAAAAGGGAGCTTGCGTGACCGAATTGCGAGAAGAGACAGCTGAGCGGCGGAATCAGAGGGAAGTACATGCGCCGGGCTTGCCACGCTAGAGGAGAGCCTCGACCTGGGATTGGATCCTGCCTGAAATGCTTGGAGGTCAAAATTGATGGTTCATATTTTCATATTTTGTTTTTATTTCTTTTTTTCAATTAAAAAGTCATTTTTAAATACAGTTATTTTATCCAATATTAAAAAGTTACTTGACTATGTCTTTTTGAAATTATTAAATTTTATTAAAAAAAGTTAGTTATTTACTTTTTTTAAATTTGATATTTTCTTTTGAGCATAAGCGGTCATTCTGAAAATTTTACTTTTTTCATTTCTAAAATATATATTTAAGTAATATGTATTATTAGTAGGAACTTTTTTATAATGTCATATATCAATTTTCCTTGGCACCTGTTTACATAATTTGTAAGAAATAAGAAAATAGAAGTTAGAATATACCTTTTTAATTTAATTTTTAATAGTTGAACACATAAAAATTTTATTCAAAAATATTTTAATAATTACCCATTAAGAAAAAATATCATCAATCATAATTATTTTAAAATGATCATCCAGGTTGTATGTATCAAATTTTTTTTGGTGTCTTCCGTCTTTTATTTTTTTTCTATTATTATTTTGATTTTAATGATGTCTAATATTTTAAATATTTTATTTTAGTCAAAATAATTTTGGATGACTTAATATTATTTCACTCTTAAATTTGATACAAATTCTTTGTATTAGAAAAGCATAATAACCAAAAGTTTTTTGTAATGTTTTTTTTCCTATACAAGATATCTCAAACAATTAACAATCAATCATCAGTACTCCAAAATCAACTAGATTGTGAGTACTTTGGACAACCTGATAGTTCCTAGAATATGATGTAGTTTCATATTTGGTGTGGAGAGCTCTCCACGTTTCAGGTCCACACACATCCAAGGTGGACGTTCTCCTCCAGCGTGGCTTCTCCTAAGGAGGGGCGCAGGTGCTCCTCTCTACAATGCTAGGAGAAAGAAGGGCTAAGCATAGGGTTTAGGATTTAGAGAAATCATCATCTCTGACATCAAATCCGTAAAAAAAAAGAGCTTGCGTGACCGAATTGCGATAAGAGACAGCTGAGTGGCAGAATCAAAGGGAAGCACATACGCCGTTGAGGTGGGCTTGCCACGGTAGAGGAAAGCCTCCACCTGGGATTGGAGCCTACTTGAAATGCGGGGAGGTCAAAATTGATGGTTTATATTTTCATATTTTGTTTTATTTTTTTTTTCGTTTAAAAAATTATTTTTTAAATATAGTTATTTTATCCAACATCAAAAAGTTACTTGACTATGTCTTTTTGAAAATATTAAATTTTATTAAAAACTTAGTTATTTACTTTTTTAA
>NC_029787.2:48388662-48411024 GCF_000816755.2 Arachis ipaensis | reverse complement strand
AAGAGTTTAATATTATTTCACTCTTAAATTTGATACAAATTCTTTGTATTAGAAAAGCATAATAACCAAAAGTTTTTTGTAATGTTTTTTTTCCTATACAAGATATCTCAAACAATTAACAATCAATCATCAGTACTCCAAAATCAACTAGATTGTGAGTACTTTGGACAACCTGATAGTTCCTAGAATATGATGTAGTTTCATATTTGGTGTGGAGAGCTCTCCACGTTTCAGGTCCACACACATCCAAGGTGGACGTTCTCCTCCAGCGTGGCTTCTCCTAAGGAGGGGCGCAGGTGCTCCTCTCTACAATGCTAGGAGAAAGAAGGGCTAAGCATAGGGTTTAGGATTTAGAGAAATCATCATCTCTGACATCAAATCCGTAAAAAAAAAGAGCTTGCGTGACCGAATTGCGATAAGAGACAGCTGAGTGGCAGAATCAAAGGGAAGCACATACGCCGTTGAGGTGGGCTTGCCACGGTAGAGGAAAGCCTCCACCTGGGATTGGAGCCTACTTGAAATGCGGGGAGGTCAAAATTGATGGTTTATATTTTCATATTTTGTTTTATTTTTTTTTTCGTTTAAAAAATTATTTTTTAAATATAGTTATTTTATCCAACATCAAAAAGTTACTTGACTATGTCTTTTTGAAAATATTAAATTTTATTAAAAACTTAGTTATTTACTTTTTTAAATCTGATATTGTTTTTCCAAAAAAAATAAAAAGAAAATATATCGTTAATATATTAATAAAAGTAAACCATGACCATTTTATTAATAAAAAACAATTATGTATCCTTTTATAGAAAGAAAAGTCAAATGATACTAATGCAAATTTGATTTTAATCTGTCAAAAAAAATTTGATTTTAATCTGGAGTAGATTCTATCCATACAATTTTATTTTATTTTTTTTATTTCTAAAATATATATTTAAGTAATATATATTATTAGTACTAACTTTTTTATAATGTCATATATCAATTCTCCTTGGCACCTGTTTACATAATTTGTAAGAAATAAGAAAAATACAAGTTAGAATATACCTTTTTCATTTAATTTTTAATAGTTGAACACGTAAAAATTTATTCAAAAATAATTTAATAATTACCCGTTAAGAAAAAATATCATCAATCATAATTATTTTAAAATGATCATCCAGTTTGTATGTATCAATTTTTCTTGGTGCCTTCAGTCTTCTAATTTTTTTATTATTTTGGTTTTAATATTTAGGTCAAATTCTAATTTGATGTCTAATATTTTAAATATTTTATTTTAGTTCAAAATAATTTTGGACGAGTTTAATATTATTTCACTCTTAAATTTGATACAAATTCTTTGTATTAGAAAAGCATAATAACCAAAAGTTTGTTGTAATGCTTTTTTTTCTGTACAAGATATCTCAAACAACTAACCATCAATCATCAATACTCCAAAATCAAATAAATTGTGAGTACTCTAGGCAACCTGATAGTTTTTGGAATATGATGTGGTTTCATATTTGGTGTGGAGAGCTCTCCGCGTTTCAGGCCCGCCCACATCCAAGGTGGACGTTCTCCTCCAGCGTGGCTTCTCCTCAGGAATGGTGCAGCTGCTCCTCTCTGCTTTCGCCGTCAACTGTCTTTTCTTGCAATTCTTTCACGCATGCTCCCTTTTTCATATATTTTGTTTTTATGTATTTCATATTTAATTGTTTCAAAATAAAAAATTATATTACTATTTAAAAGATTTTGTGTTATAATATTGTTATTTAAAGTATTTAATTATGCACTAAAATGTTATGTATTTATTAGAGTTTATCAATGTTTTTCGTTTATATTAACCTTTGATTTTTATGTAATATAATCTAATGGTCTATACAAATATGGCATATTCTCTAAGTACATAATTATTATGCTGATTTAAGATATACCCTCTTCTTTAGTGAATAGAATTGATGGTTCATATTTTTATATTTTACTTTGATTTCTTTTTTTCGTTTAAAAAGTCATTTTTTAAATACAGTTATTTTATCCAATATCAAAAGTTACTTGACTATGTCTTTTTGAAAATATTAAATTTTATTAAAAAACTTGATTATTTAGTTTTTCAAATCTAATATTGTTTTCTCCAAAAAAAAATTATTGTTAATATTTTAAATTTAGTTTTTGTGAATTTATCCCGATTGATTTTGTTTTTATTTTTGTTACTTAAAATCATAGTTATAAGAACCGAACCGGTAATCAACCCGGTGAGACCACTGAGACCACTTAAATTAAATATAAAATTACTCATTAGAATAAAAAGACAAAAGTGTAAGAAAATTTTAAATTTTACATGAGTAAAAGAGTTAATAAGATAAAATTATTAATTAGGATATGTCTAATAAGTTATAATATATTTATAAAAAGGCATCAATAATATCAAAAAAGCATGATAGCCTAGTGGTTACAAATTTCTTTATTTTCCCAGGAGTGCCAGGTTCGAACCCAGCAGACGTCATCTGCGGTCTGATCGGTCCGGTTTTAACCGGGTCTTCCGAGTTTGATCTGTTCGTATGCTTGTGCGGTTTGATTGTTAATCCGGACCGGTTAAGGATCCGGTTCACCGGTTTTTTGGTCGAACTGGCCGGTCCGGTCCGGGTTTGATAACTATGCTTAAAATGTATCTCTTTTAACAGATGAACCAGATTTTTCTTTCTTAAAAAAATCAATTCAAATTATTTTTTTAATACATTGAATTTGCATAAAATTACAAAATTAAATATCTAAAAGTATTGATAATTTTTTTACTATGAGTCTAAAAATACTGGGTTGCAGGATTTTGTTTTTATTAATATAATCATCTCAATTCAACCATAAACGTAATTAAAGTGAGATCATCTGAGTTATTCTAATTTTTTTTTACCAAATTCATCAGTTTCACTTGATTAGGGATCCCTAAAACACGTTACTTCCTCACCCCCATCTCCTCCATCCCTAACCCAATCTCCATCCCACGCACCATGTCCGCACCCCCATCCTCAGTTGAGGCTTCGGCTTCTCTCCTAGGCTTTGGCCACATGCACAGAAGCTATGGGTATCTCTGGGATTCATTCGATCCCACCATGAGGGTCCTGTTCTATTCGTCATGTCTGTCCCTTCTCCCCAACGTGCCTCTATCTCTCTGTCTCTATCATACCTCATTCTCCATCTCGATTTCTCCGTTTTAGATAGCACACGTTGCCACCCGCGTTCAGGAGGTATATGTGGGCTATCGTTCCATTCTCCTGCTTTTCAATCTCTTCCTTGATTCCTTCTCCAGTTTTTTTTTGCGTTAATTGTTACTTTTCTCTGGATTCATCTTTTAATTTTGAATTATTTGGTTTCTGATTTAATAATCGTGATTGTTACTTGTTTTTATAAATCAATGGTTCTCTCCTATATTTGTGCTCTTGGTGTTTGTGTGAAATAAATTTCTTGTTCGAGGGTTTGCTCATTATAAATTATATAATTTTCTTTGTGCTATTGGACTGAAGTTAATTGTAGTGGTAGGTATAGTTGACTGATAAAATTTTATTTTTGCTTTATTGTGAATTGTCAAATCAACTATATGTGTTAGGTATTTGGTAATTTGGAAGAGGGCTCTTCCCATACTATTTTTGCTCTTTTCCCATGAGTATTTGGTTACTTGTGATATCTTCCTAAATGATGTGTGTAGCCATATCAATCTATATATGCCTATTAGTCCATCTCTATCCCATATGTGAAGCTTACATTGTAAGCTTTAGCGTATATAAGACCCAGAATCTTTGAAAAGTCTTATTATGATCAAGTCTCAAATTCTACAGTTATTTATAGCCTTAATTTCAGAGATTATTTTATTAAAGATAATTAAGGCAAGTTTTGATTTATTGAATTTGAGATAAGTTATGGTTATTATCCAATTTTACAATTATTGGATTATTTTCTATATTTAAATCATATAGTTGGTAGTTGTGAAATAAAAAGGATTTTTATATGATTTTGGACTAAATAATTAATATTTTAGAATATTGATATTACTATTTTGGAAAATGAAGAAAATAAGTATATTATTTCTAATTATTTGGTGGGGACATTTTATTGAAAATAATTTATGAAATTAATGAGCAAATAGTATTTTTATACATTATTATTAATGGATTAGAATTTATTTCTAATTACTATAATATCCCTATTTTTATTTAAAATTACTAAAATGTCCCTAACCCTAATTTTTGAAAGAGAAACACTAACCCATGACCCGGTTCCCTTTAGCCACACCCCCAACCTTTCCTTTCTCTCAGCAGCAGCAACACACGCTGAGTTTCCTTTGTGTTCCCTAAAAGAAACAGAAAACAAAGAAAGAAAGAAAGAGATCTGAGGGGGAGTAGAGGAGATCGGAGGAGAAGGAGGGGAGGGGGCCTTTGCCGCCACCTCCATCAGGCGTTTCTGTCGGCCTGGAACCACCACCGTTGCGCCACCACGTCGCCACCGCCACTGTGCCATGGAGAAGAGGGAGAACTCGCGCCGCCTCTGCCACTGTTGATCCATCGAAGCTGGCGCGAGAGAAGAGGAGGAGAGGGCGCTGTCTTGTGCCATCGCCGTCGCACCTGGGTGCCGCGGCTGCCTGCGCTACGGTCGTCGCCGTTGGTCCACCGAGGGTCGCCATCGAAGCTGAGACATGGAGAGAGAGGGTACGCGAGCGAGAAGGGTCTGAGGGCCTGAAACTGCCGCTCTTGGTCTCGTCGGCAAAGCCATGGCCGCCGTCATCGGAACAGAGGGCGAGAGAGACAGAGAGCTCGCGGTGGGGGAAAAGACTGGCGCCGCTGTACTGCACGAAGCTATCGCTGCCGTTCCTGCCGCCGGTAAGCCTTGGTTAGCACCGCCGAAGCTCCGGCCGTCACCGTCGTTGAGAAAGCTCACCGGAGGTGCTGGAGGTTGCTGCCACTCTGCCTGGTTGTGTTGAGTCGCGCCGCCGTGCCTGGCCGCCGGAAAACCCCGCTGCCGTCGCCGGAAAACTCTTCCGGTAAGGGTTTTTGAATTCGGTCTTCATTCTTTTAAGATTCTGGAAGCTTTAACGTCTCTGTATGTGGGTTCCAGGCGCCATTGCCGGAGTCTGGTCACCGCTACTACTTGAGGTGGCTGCCGGGCTGCTGCCGAACCAGTTCGGAGACCGCCGCTGTTCCGGTTTAGCTGTTCCTTCTTCATTCGGTAAGCGTTTTCAATTTGAAAGCTCTCTAGTTACTATTCTGGCTTTATACACTAAGGTTTTGCGGCATCAATTGCTATAAGATTAAGTTTCTATTGTTATATGTCGTGATTAGTGTTGCTGTGGTTACCGCGGGAGTGGCTTGGAGCCGAGGTTGCGGTTGTTGGTGATTTCGGTTTAAGAGAGGAGGTTCCTGTGACGCGTTTGGGTTATGGATTTACGTTTTGAGGTAGGGGCACTTTCCGAAAACTACAGTTTATTACTGGAATTATTACATATGGATACTGATGTGAGATATGGTGTAATTAGTGATTGTATCTACCTTATGTATTATTTGATTGACTCGAACGATTATGGATGTTGGCTTGGCTGAATTGTTGTGTGGCTTGTGAAATGTAATGTTTGAAGTTGATTCTTTAAATATTTGAACTGAGTTTAATCCGTTGAGGATTGGTTTGAATTGAATCAATTATTTGATGATGTGAAAGATAGAATGCTCTTGAAATCCAGCCTGGGTTGCTTTAATTGCTTTGGTTTTGATGAATGATTCATTGCGGAACCGATTCTTTAAAGCTTTATAAATGAGTTAAATCGGTTGATATTGAGTTGATTTTTGAAATGGTTTCCTTGAAATATGCCAATGAGGCGACTGTTGAATTTAGCTTGATTTTGAATTGATTTTGGATTCTGGACTGTTGAAAAGGATTGTGGGACGGTTTAGTTGGGACCCGAACCGGGTGGCAAAGTCCAAGTTTTAGGGGAGGTGCTGCCGAAATTTCTATAAATCCGAGTCTTTATTGAATATTGTCTGGAAAAATGATGAGTTAAAGACTTCTACTATTTTACTTGAATTATCAAGAAAAGAATGATTCATGCTTTTGAAATGAATTATTAAAGAGGAAATTGTGATGGAATCTTTAACTTTCCATGGTTTTGGAAGTTTTGGAAAGAGGAAACCGAGGGTGGCTTATTTCAAAAAGGAAATTTTCCTTGAGTAAAATTTGCTTATGAGCCTGAGATAATTTGAGAAATGAGATCTTTAAAGCCAAGACTGAAAAGAGTTGAAACTTGATTTCAAAGTGAAAGGAATTGAGAAAATGATTTATGGCTTAAATGCCGATTTCATGAATTTGATGATTTTGAATGTGGAAGTGCTGTTTTATTATGAGCCGGAATGGCTATGTATGATTATGAATATTGACTGGTTCTGGATTGAACCGTGAGCCGGAATGGCTATGTATGATTATGAATATTGACTGGTTCTGGATTGAACCGTGAGCCGGAATGGCTATGTATGATTATGAATATTGACTGGTTCTGGATTGAACCGTGAGCCGGAATGGCTATGTATGATTATGAATATTGACTGGTTCTGGATTGAACCGTGAGCCGGAATGGCTATGTATGATTATGAATATTGACTGGTTCTGGATTGAACCGTGAGCCGGAATGGCTATGTATGATTATGAATATTGACTGGTTCTGGATTGAACCGTGAGCCGGAATGGCTATGTATGATTATGAATATTGACTGGTTCTGGATTGAACCGTGAGCCGGAATGGCTATGTATGATTATGAATATTGACTGGTTCTGGATTGAACCGTGAGCCGGAATGGCTATGTATGATTATGAATATTGACTGGTTCTGGATTGAACCGTGAGCCGGAATGGCTATGTATGATTATGAATATTGACTGGTTCTGGATTGAACCGTGAGCCGGAATGGCTATGTATGATTATGAATATTGACTGGTTCTGGATTGAACCGTGAGCCGGAATGGCTATGTATGATTATGAATATTGACTGGTTCTGGATTGAACCGTGAGCCGGAATGGCTATGTATGATTATGAATATTGACTGGTTCTGGATTGAACCGTGAGCCGGAATGGCTATGTATGATTATGAATATTGACTGGTTCTGGATTGAACCGTGAGCCGGAATGGCTATGTATGATTATGAATATTGACTGGTTCTGGATTGAACCGTGAGCCGGAATGGCTATGTATGATTATGAATATTGACTGGTTCTGGATTGAACCGTGAGCCGGAATGGCTATGTATGATTATGAATATTGACTGGTTCTGGATTGAACCGTGAGCCGGAATGGCTATGTATGATTATGAATATTGACTGGTTCTGGATTGAACCGTGAGCCGGAATGGCTATGTATGATTATGAATATTGACTGGTTCTGGATTGAACCGTGAGCCGGAATGGCTATGTATGATTATGAATATTGACTGGTTCTGGATTGAACCGTGAGCCGGAATGGCTATGTATGATTATGAATATTGACTGGTTCTGGATTGAACCGTGAGCCGGAATGGCTATGTATGATTATGAATATTGACTGGTTCTGGATTGAACCGTGAGCCGGAATGGCTATGTATGATTATGAATATTGACTGGTTCTGGATTGAACCGTGAGCCGGAATGGCTATGTATGATTATGAATATTGACTGGTTCTGGATTGAACCGTGAGCCGGAATGGCTATGTATGATTATGAATATTGACTGGTTCTGGATTGAACCGTGAGCCGGAATGGCTATGTATGATTATGAATATTGACTGGTTCTGGATTGAACCGTGAGCCGGAATGGCTATGTATGATTATGAATATTGACTGGTTCTGGATTGAACCGTGAGCCGGAATGGCTATGTATGATTATGAATATTGACTGGTTCTGGATTGAACCGTGAGCCGGAATGGCTATGTATGATTATGAATATTGACTGGTTCTGGATTGAACCGTGAGCCGGAATGGCTATGTATGATTATGAATATTGACTGGTTCTGGATTGAACCGTGAGCCGGAATGGCTATGTATGATTATGAATATTGACTGGTTCTGGATTGAACCGTGAGCCGGAATGGCTATGTATGATTATGAATATTGACTGGTTCTGGATTGAACCGTGAGCCGGAATGGCTATGTATGATTATGAATATTGACTGGTTCTGGATTGAACCGTGAGCCGGAATGGCTATGTATGATTATGAATATTGACTGGTTCTGGATTGAACCGTGAGCCGGAATGGCTATGTATGATTATGAATATTGACTGGTTCTGGATTGAACCGTGAGCCGGAATGGCTATGTATGATTATGAATATTGACTGGTTCTGGATTGAACCGTGAGCCGGAATGGCTATGTATGATTATGAATATTGACTGGTTCTGGATTGAACCGTGAGCCGGAATGGCTGTGTGTGATTATCAATATTGGCTGGTTCTGGACTGAACCGTAAGCCGGATGGCTGAGATGGATGTTGATCCATGGATGAGAATGAATGCATGTATATGCTGAATTATTCCGCTGTACTGCACGAAGCTATCGCTGCCGTTCCTGCCGCCGGTAAGCCTTGGTTAGCACCGCCGAAGCTCCGGCCGTTTCCGAGTTTTATGAATTACCTTTGGTTAAGTTGTGCACCTAATTATCTTTCTAAAATATTTGAGGAAATATTTTAGCTCTTAGCCAAACTTGTGTGTATTTTGTTTTTGGAACTCTACAAAATCTACTTCAACATGAATTTGTATTGACGTGAAGCCACGTTTATGCTTTTGTTACTCCCTTGAAGGGTGTTTGTTGTTTAACTTCTCTTTCAGACTACAAAGTGATATTTTTACACGTTTTCGATTCTTTTAAGAACAATGTATTCGGAAGTATTTTAATTATGCTCTTGAGTTCTGTGAGCTTTGTCTTGGGTCTGAGATATTCTTTTCTGTAAACCTCATACTTCTTCGGCTCAGCTTGAGTTTGTTTCAAACTGATGCGCTGGTTTTCTTCCTATCGATCCTGTTGAACTTCTTTGATCCAAGGGTTATCTTTGAAGTTGTCAATTGATTTATTTCTAGCAAGCTTCATTGCTTGAGCGTCTTTGTTTATGTGAAGATTGGATACATTCTCTCAAATCTATGAGTACTATCCTTGACATTTGGCTCTCCTTTCTAAATCTTGTATCCTTCTGAGTAGACTCGAGAATTATTTTGATATCACGTGCGACTTGTAGACGTATACGTAACGCGATGCGTTAGTTCTTTAGGACGTGATATGTGTATATGGAAGGTGAAGCGGTAGGTGTAAAACGTTATGAGTAGTGGGTGTTTTGTTCCTTGTGAACGGGTTTGCGGTCGTTAGGCTTATGATCGGTTATGGGGATTGTAAAGAGCTTGATGGAGTTGGAAAGTTGAAACTTGGAGGTTAATATGAGATTAGTGTGCGGATGTTAAGCACGTCATTTTAGCCCCATCCTGTTATATAGCCTTTGATGCTTTGCCCTACTATCACACGATTGACTCATGTTATCTTTTGCTTTGAGCCTACCTAGTAACGTTTGCCTTGCAATCACACTCCTATCTTTGCACCCTTACGCATATGACAATCAAAGTATTTGAAAATCGTATATATATGATTATATTTTGAGATATTTTTGCTTCTTCCTTAAATGTGTTCAAGGGTGAACTGTTATGGGATTTCTTTCATTTTGTATCAATTTTTGAGGGCAAAAATTTTTATAAGGTGGGTAGAATGTAAGACCCAGAATCTTTGAAAAGTCTTATTATGATCAAGTCTCAAATCCTACAGTTATTTATAGCCTTAATTTCAGAGATTATTTTATTAAAGATAATTAAGGCAAGTTTTGATTTATTGAATTTGAGATAAGTTATGGTTATTATCCAATTTTACAATTATTGGATTATTTTCTATATTTAAATCATATAGTTGGTAGTTGTGAAATAAAAAGGATTTTTATATGATTTTGGACTAAATAATTAATATTTTAGAATATTGATATTACTATTTTGGAAAATGAAGAAAATAAGTATATTATTTCTAATTATTTGGTGGGGACATTTTATTGAAAATAATTTATGAAATTAATGAGCAAATAGTATTTTTATACATTATTATTAATGGATTAGAATTTATTTCTAATTACTATAATATCCCTATTTTTATTTGAAATTACTAAAATGTCCCTAACCCTAATTTTTGAAAGAGAAACCCTAACCCATGACCCGGTTCCCTTTAGCCACACCCCCAACCATTCCTTTCTCTCAGCAGCGGCAACACACGCTGAGTTTCCTTTGTGTTCCCTGAAAGAAACAGAAAACAAAGAAAGAAAGAAAGAGATCTGAGGGGGAGTAGAGGAGATCGGAGGAGAAGGAGGGGAGGGGGCCTTTGCCGCCACCTCCATCACGCGTTTCTGTCGGCCTGGAACCACCACCGTTGCGCCACCACGTCGCCACCGCCACTGTGCCATGGAGAAGAGGGAGAACTCGCGCCGCCTCCGCCACTGTTGATCCATCGAAGCTGGCGCGAGAGAAGAGGAGGAGAGGGCGCTGTCTTGCGCCATCGCCGTCGCACCTGGGTGCCGCGGCTGCCCGCGCTACGGTCGTCGCCGTTGGTCCACCGAGGGTCGCCATCGAAGCTGAGACATGGAGAGAGAGGGTACGCGAGCGAGAAGGGTCTGAGGGCCTGAAACTGCCGCTGTTGGTCTCGTCGGCAAAGCCATGGCCGCCGTCATCGGAACAGAGGGCGAGAGAGACAGAGAGCTCGCGGTGGGGGAAAGACTGGCGCCGCCGTACTGCACGAAGCTATCGCTGCCGTTCCTGCCGCCGGTAAGCCTTGGTTAGCACCGCCGAAGCTCCGGCCGTCACCGTCGTTGAGGAAGCTCACCGGAGGTGCTGGAGGTTGCTGCCACTCTGCCTGGTTGTGTTGAGTCGCGCCGCCGTGCCTGGCCACCGGAAAACCCCGCTGCCGTCGCCGGAAAACTCTTCCGGTAAGGGTTTTTGAATTCAGTCTTCATTCGTTTAAGATTCTGGAAGCTTTAACGTCTCTGTATGTGGGTTCCAGGCGCCATTGCCGGAGTCTGGTCACCGCTACTACTTGAGGTGGCTGCCGGGCTGCTGCCGAACCGGTTCGGAGACCGCCGCTGTTCCGGTTTAGCTGTTCCTTCTTCATTCGGTAAGCGTTTTCAATTTGAAAGCTCTCTAGTTACTATTCTGGCTTCATACACTAAGGTTTTGCGGCATCAATTGCTATAAGATTGAGTTTCTATTGTTATATGTCGCGATTAGTGTTGCTGTAGTTACCGCGGGAGTGGCTTGGAGCCGAGGTTGCGGTTGTTGGTGATTTCGGTTTAAGAGAGGAGGTTCCTGTGATGCGTTTGGGTTATGGATTTGCGTTTTGAGGTAGGGGCGCTTTCCGAAAACTACAGTTTATTACTGAAATTATTACATATAGATACTGATGTGAGATATGGTGTAATTAGTGATTGTATCTACCTTATGTATTATTTGATTGACTCGAACGATTATGGATGTTGGCTTGGCTGAATTGTTGCTTTATAAATGAGTTAAATCGGTTGATATTGAGTTGATTTTTGAAATGGTTTCCTTGAGATATGCCAATGAGGCGACTGTTAAATTTAGCTTGATTTTGAATTGATTTTGGATTCTGGACTGTTGAAAAGGATTGTGAGACGGTTTAGTTGGGACCCGAACCGGGTGGCAAAGTCCAAGTTTTAGGGGAGGTGCTGCCGAAATTTCTATAAAATCCGAGTCCTCTTTTAGAAAGGATTTCCAACTTTACTTTTATTGGAAACTGTTGTTTTTGAAAAGAGGCAAAAGACGGTTATTAATTACTGATGCGGTTATCTTCACGTATCCTATTACAGTAATTCCCAAAAACCCTCTACTGAGAACCCTTTCGAGGATGATGTTCTCACCCCCCTACATTTTTTCCCCTTTCAAGATATGGGCGCAGAAGTTACGAAGAGTTTATTTAGTTATTGATATGTTTCTATTTGATGTAGATTATTTATTGTACCCTCGCCTTTATCTTGATATATTCTGTAAGAGGGATAGGGATTGTATTGGATTATGTTTGTAATATTATTCATATATATATTTGTATATATATAAGGATGTACTCTTTATGAGTTTTGTAAGTTGTATGGTACTTATGGATGTATGTTATCGGATGAAAGTATTTTTGGGAGCGGTAATGCGGTTTAAAGTTTCAAACAGGCTCATATTTTAGTATTAAATAATATAAGTGTCGTCGTAATGTCCGAGCTACCAGAGTCACGCAGCCGGAAGCGTGAGCTTTGGTAGTTAGGGTGTTACATTTGTTAACTTCAGGAGTTTATAACTCCAACTCATCTGTTTATCTTCTCATCTTAGTTCTATTTTTCTCTCTATATTTTCTGCTTTTGGTGTTCTTATTCTATATATGTTGGGAATGAATAACCGTGTTGATCTGGTGGAGAAAATCACTCCGTGGAGAGAATCATGGGAAGTGCATGTTAAAGTTGTGAAGTTGTGGTACCACAAGAATCCTGCTTTGGATCCTTCTCAAAATCTATTGCATATGGTGTTAATGGATGAGAAGGTCAGTTTTATTTGATATTAGGATTTCTTTAAGTTGTCGCAACTTTTTTTTTTTAAATATGCAGAAGGAATTTTTTTTGTTGCAAAGTGATATATTTTTGTTGTTTTATTTTTTTAATCAAATGTTTTTATGGTGTTTGGATACCTAAATAAGTTAAATAACTCGAAATATGAAGCATATTTTTTTTCAACTGCAGTTACAAAAGATCCAAGCAACCATTAGAGATCAGCTTATACCAAAATTTGTTGTGTCTCTAACTGAAGGAGAGGTGTACTTGATGACCCATTTTACGGTTGTACCAAACACTGGTTTGAACAGAGTGGCAAAACATAGGTTCAGACTTTTGTTCCAATATAAGACCTCTTTTGTTTCTGTGGTATCTGTAAGGATACCACATTCGGGTTTGTGTTTTACATCAATAGATGAAATTAATCAAAGGAAGGACGACGATTTACTCATTGGTTTGTACAACTTTCTTGCTCTTCCCTCTTAAAAACATAGTATTATGTTTTAAAAAATGTGGTTCTGATTCAAATTTGTGTATGTTTCAATCTAATTATTAGATTTTGTTGGGATCATTACTGGTGTTCGAAAAGAAAGAGATGTAGCATCATATGGCAAGATGATCAAAGCAGTTGTGCTCGAAGTTTTTTCTGATGGGTATTGTCTCTCTCATTTTCTCCCATATCATTAGTTATCTTCTATTAATTCTATTTTTTTTGTTGCAGCCTTTATGTTTGTAACGCTAAATATATAGTTAGATTCTTTTGAAATTTTGAAACTTATTTGTTCAGCAAAAAGGAACAATGCAATGTGTTTGGAAATGCTTGTGATCTGTTGGAATATGATAACTTACAAAAATATCCAAGATCTCCACTGATTGTTCTCGAGTCTTTTAAAATCAAAGCAATTGAAGGTTAGTTTGAGACATAGTCAGTGAATTTTTACTCTAATAGTTGCTTTTATATTTTTTGACCTTTTAATTTAGATATGGTTTAAGTTTAATAGAATAGGATTCTTGCATGCAGGTGGGATAATCCTGCAGAATGTGATGAATGTCTCTAGGTTATTCATTAATCCTGACATTCCTGAGTCTGTTGAGTTCTTGAGCAGGTTAGTTGTGATAAAAAAAGTGTTAAGCTAGAACCTACTATGTTTATTTTGTTGGTATTCGTGTATATGTTTTGTATTATGAGGATTAGTTATTGTATCTTGTATGTAGATTTAGTGTTGCCAGTTATGGATTCTGAAGACTTGTGACCAATGAGCTTGGATACTTAGTTTCTAAAGTTGATGGTGATTTTTTCAATCTCAAATAGATCAGTAATATTCAAGATCTTCGTGCAGATAACAGGGTATTATTTAAGATTCACAAACTCTCCATTTAATATTTAAACTTGAATTTATTAAACATCTGTGTCGGTTTTCGTAATCTGGTTTGTTAATCATTTCTATAGTATATCGTTGTTTTTAAAATTTTACAGGATGGTCATTACTTTGTTATTGGGACAATTAAGGAAGTTATGGATGAACCAGATTGGTGGTCTTACTCATGTGTATGTGGTCATGCCGTTGTTGAGCATGAGGATCTCTACCTTTGTGATGCTTGTGGTTCATGTATTGAACATGTTATGGTCAAGTAAGGTTCATATGTAACTCTATTATGGAATATATTAAGTATCAATCTTTTGGATTTTTTATTTGTTCTTTGTTATGCATGTCTCTGTGTGTTGTTAAGCAGATTTCTTGCTTTTAGTTGTTATTCTTGGTTGTTAATTGTGTTAGATATGGGATTCGGGTAAAGATTCACCATGGTGGGTGGGCTGTTTTGTTTGTTCTGTTTGATAATGCGGTAACAAAACTATTTGAAAAAACCTGTTCTGAAGCATTTCTCAGGATAGAAGAAGAATTTCCTGTTGATCCTAATGTGCTTGCAGTATGAACTCTTTCATAGCGAACCTTGACGTTAGAATTTTTGCCAGTAAAGAATGTCATAAAAATAGTCGCGTTGTAGATATAGTCTCTAAACCGACGAAAATTCCTTCGTACAAACGTTTTGGTTGTCACAAGTAACAAACCCCTTTGAAATTGATAACCGAGTATTCAAACCTCGGGTCGTCTTCTCAAGGAATTGCAGGGAGGTATGTTTTTATTATTGGTTATGAGTTTGTAAATTGGGGTTTTGGAAGTAAGGAGGGAATATGTTATAAAAGTTCATAAGCCAATTGGGCAACATATCTAATACAAGTATTGAAGCATCTGAAAGTAAAAAGAGGAATATAAAGTAAAAGGAATATTAAACCTGGGATTGAGAGTCACTCCTAAATCTAAGAGAAGTCCTAAATCCTAATCCTAAGAGAGAGAGAGAGAGGAGAGAACCTCTCTCTCTAAAACTACATCTAAAAACATGAAAGTGAATTATTAGAGCCTCCTCATAAATGGATGCAGTCCCCCACTTTATAGCCTCTAATCTGTATTTTCTGGGCCGCAAACTGGGTCAGAAACAGTCCAGAATTCGCTGGTTTCGAATTTTTGCCACGCTGAATTTCTGTTATTGCGATGCGGCCGCATGGATCACGCGGTCGCGTCGCCTAGCTTCAGGGAAACTATAACATATTATATATCAAATCGAAGCCCCGGATGTTAGCTTTCTAACGCAACTAGAACCGCGTCATTTGGACCTCTGTAGCTAAAGTTATAGCCGTTTGAGTGCGAAGAGGTCAGGCTGGACAGCTTAGCAATTTCTCCAACTTCTTGTATTCCTTCCACTTTTGCATGCTTCCTTTTCATCCTCTGAGCCATTCCTGCCCTGTAATCTCTAAAATCACTTAACACACATATCAAGGCATCTAATGGTAATAAGAGAGGATTAATATTAGCAAATATAAGTCCAAAGAAACATGTTTTCAATCAAAGCAGATAATTAGGAAGGCAAATGTAAAACCATGCAAATAGTATGAATAAGTGGGTAAAGAGTAGATAAAAACCACTCAATTGAGCACAAGATAAACCATAAAATAGTGGTTTATCAACCTCCCCACACTTAAACATTAGCATGTCCTCATGCTCAGCTCAAGAGAAGCTATAAAGAAATGAAGAGGAATGGTAGAATGTATGAAATGCAACCTATGAATGCAACTACATGCTAAATGCTTTTACTTACTTGGTTAAGAGTAAATAAGTTCTCCAAGAATAAATATAAACTAGATTTTACTAATTCGAATCATAAAAATGAAGTACAAATAGACTTGCAAGAAGAAAATAGCTCATGAAAGCAGGAAACAAGGAATTGAGCATCGAACCCTCACTGGTAGTGTATACACTCTAATCACTCAAGTGTTTAAGGTTCGATCTCTCAATTCTCTACTAACCTTGCTTTCTAAGGCTTTCTCTTCATCTAACAATCAACATAAATTTAATGCACAAATACACAAATCAAGAGGTCTTTTAAGGGTTGTAATAGGGTTAGGTCAAGGTAGGACTGTATTTGGTCAAGTGGACTAAAATCTGAATCCTTAATTAACTTAAACTTTCCACCTAAC
Organism: Arachis ipaensis; assembly: GCF_000816755.2. Lineage (NCBI taxonomy): Eukaryota > Viridiplantae > Streptophyta > Magnoliopsida > Fabales > Fabaceae > Arachis > Arachis ipaensis. Next base: position 48,394,888 of record NC_029787.2, on the reverse strand, counting down.
TTAAACAATCCATGTAATCATAATACCACATCCAACTATCCATTAACCATGTTTTCCACATATTCATGCATTCTAATTTCAAGTACAACTTATGCATTGCTTTCACCACTTACTTTGGGGACATTTTGTCCTCTTTTATTATTTGCTCTTTTTCTTTTTTTTTCTCCTTTATTTTTTTTATATATTATTATTTTTTTTTTTCAATGCATATGATTAAAGTATTGAATGCATGAACATATTCTCAACATTCTTTCACATTTTCAGAAAATTCTAACATACTCAATTCTCAAACCAAATGTTTCCAAACCCACTTTTCCCACACTTAATTCGTGAGCACTCTCACTAGTCTAAGCTAACCAAGGATTCGAATCAAGGACATTATTGTTTTTCGCTTAGAGTTAATGATGTGCTAAAATAAAGAACAAAGGGGTAAAATAGGCTCAAAGTTGGTTTGCAAAGGATAATGAAGGGTTAAGGCCATATGGGTATGTAAGCTCAGTGAAACAAAGGCCTCAATCATGTAAGTGCATGCATACATCAAACCATGGAAATATAGAATTAAGCAAGACAAAGATCACAATTTTAGAGAGAAAAACACACATCATAATTTTAGAGAGAAAAATACACACTAAAACAAAATTTTGGTTGATAAAATGCAACCAATTCAAATAGGCTCAAAAATCTCATAGGTTTTGTGTAACATTAATTTTTATTCAAATTAGTGAAATTCTCTAAAAGGTTTCTTGAAAAAGAAAATATTACTTTAACCAAGTGGTAAAATATGCACAAAAATCAAATAATCATGCAATCAAACATGCAAATGCAACAACTAACTACAAAGAAAAATTTAAACATTGGTGTTGAGACAAGAAAGTACTAACCCATGGAGATCGGTATCGACCTCCCCACACTTAAAGATTACACCGTCCTCGGTGCATGCTGAGATGTGCAGGTGGACGGGTCTTTTCCAACTAAGGCTTTTCTCCAAGGATTTTGCTGATGGACTTGTTTGTGTCCCTATGTAAACGTCTTCCGGTTCCCTTCCGGGTGGCCATCTTGAAAGAAAAAAGGGAAAAAAAGTAACCCAAAAATAAAGATAGAAAATAAAAGATGGGTGTTAATGCTAGATAATAAGGGTTTCAATTGCATGGTAGCTACAACATGCAAGTGAGAAAACAGTAGAAGCACATGGCATACTAGTGGTGCAAAAATTGCAACAATGGGGAAGAGAGTGGGTAATGCAAAATAGTGTAAATACATATCAATGCAAAAGGAATATCAGTATTATAAAAATTAGCATTGACTTATGAATAATAATACCCAATTAGAATAAAACAAGTCATGAAGCACCAAGATAATACCAGAAAAGATATAATAGTTGAATAAGAACATGTGAACACCAATGGTAAAATAATAAATTTAAAAAAAATAAAAAAAATATAAATATACAATGAATGAAAGTACGCAAAAAAAATAAAATAAAATGAAAGATAATAAGAATGAGAAAAGAAAGAAGGGAAGAAGAAGTAAGGAAGAAAGGAGGGAGGAAAAATTAGGATTTGGAAGAGAGAAAGATAAGATAATTTGGCAATTTAGGTTGAGTTGTGCGGCGCATGTGATGCCAGGGCATTTTGGCCAGTTTCACTGACCTTTTCTTTACTGTTTTTAAGGTAGTTTCATGCATTTTCTTAGGAAATAAGCTAGTTTTGGGTAGATATTCACTTACATCTTGATTCAAGCAAACATTGTGCACTTTACATGATTTCATGAGAATTTTGCATGAATTATATGATAAATTAGATGATGCATGATTCCATGATTAAGAGCAAGACTTTGATGTACTTTGTTTGATTGATTTCAGGCCAAAAGAAGAAGAGAAGAAGCCACGTTAGTGGCTACGTTAGTTACACTAATGTGGGCACTAACGTGGAAGGAAGGAAAGCCCAACGTTAGTGAGAAAAGTTAGTGGCATTAACTTTGAAGAAAGGGAATTTGAGCCAACGTTAGTAACACTTAACATTATCACTAACGTTGGCCAATGCTCACAAGTGGCCACGTTAGAGTCCACGTTAACTTAGTTAACGTGGCCTCTAACGTTAAAAGGGGGAAAGGAAGCAAACGTGAGTGACATTCAACATTGTCACTAACATTGGCCTAAGTGCACAATGCCACGTTAACTCCCACGTTAACTTGGTTAACGTGGAAGCTAACGTGAAGAGGCAAGGGGGGTCGACAACGTTAGTGACACCCAACATTGTCACTAACGTTGGAAGCAACCACAAATCCCCAAGAAGCCACGTTAACTCCCACGTTAACCTAGTTAACGTGGCAGTTAACGTGAAGAAGAGAGGTTGTCGACAACGTTAGTGACACCAAACATTGTCACTAACGTTGGAAGCCAACACAAGCCACAAAGAGTCACATTAACTCCCACATTAAAGTTAACGTGGGCAAAAGTCCCACCTGGCAGCCTGACCATGCCTTCTTCAAACACGCATAACTTGAGCCACAAAGCTCCAAATGAGGTGATTCCAGTGGTATTGGAAAGTAGGATTCCAAAGCTTTCCAAGAATATATGGCACTACATGGTTGACACTAAATTTGAGGGAGAAAACCTTCCCCGAAAGTGCAATGATAAACATGGTATCAGCCTGTATTTAGGCCAACTGACCTCTTCACCTTCCAAGAAGTATAACTCGAGTTGTAGAGCTCCAAATGATGCGCTTCCAAAGGCATTGAAAAGTAGACATCCAGGGCTTTCCAAAAATATATAATAGTATGGGGTGGACACTAAGTTTGAGCTTCAGAAACATGAAAATCGCTGGCGTTATTGGCAATCAACATTTCTAGTAACGTTGGCATATATGCCAGCGACCATGTCCACTTCAAAGGAGCATAACTTGAGTTACAGACGTCCAATTGAGGTGATTCTAGTTGCGTTAGAAAGCTGACATTCAGAGATTTCCAACGATATATAATAGTCTATAGTGGGTATGAAATTGGAGCACAAACAAGAGGCATCTTTTAAGCCCCAAAAACACCAACTGGGCAGCAAGTGCAACATTAGCCACAATAACTTTAGCACTAACGCCACACTTGTAGCATTAGTTTGGCTAACTTTGGCACTAACTTTAACACCTAGACCTCAACTTGACTCACTTCTCTCTCAAGCCCACTTCAAAGCTCAAGCAAGCAAGCCCACAATTGTCAACCAATCAAGGCCACAAGAAGCATCTAGAATAGGAATTTTCATTTAATTGTAATTTGCTTTTAATTTCATTTTGTAATTTAGGAGAGCCTATATAAAGGCCTTAGTTTTTACATTGAAAGCATCTTAGGCTATACGGAGGGGAATTGAGGGATGGAAGAGGGGTCTTCGGACTCCCTTCCCTCACACACTTTTCCTTTTCTTTCTTTGTACTTTTCATTTATGAATGTTGAATTTTCATTTTCAGTTTTTATCTTCATCTTTACTTTTCTGCACTTTCTTTCTTTTCTATTTTTGTAGAGCAATGATCAACTATCTTTTTACATTGGGTTAGATAGCTCTATTGTGATTCAATGGATCAATTGTAGTTCTTATTCTTCTTCTTCTTTCTTTTCTCTTGATTTTACTTGAAAGCTTTCGATCTTCATCCAATTGGGTAGTTATCTTGGAAAAGAAACTATTCATACTTGGATCTCTTCTGAACCTTGGAAGAGAAATGAAGAGATCAAGCTAGAAATGCTTTCTCATGCTCGACCAAATTGGGTATGGATTGATATGTGACTATAATCATCTCAATGCTTGATTTGGGAAATGCATGTGGTATAATCAGTGACCATACTTCATCTCTTCTCATGAGCAATTGACCAAGGAATTGGCTATTGATCAAGATTTGAGAGATTGAATTACAAGAAATTGTAATTCAATTACTTAAGATTGCCAAGGAGATCAATGAGTGCATTGATTGAGGAAGAGATAAGAATGAACATGATCCGGAGGATTGCAATATCTCTTGATCCCAATGTTCATTTTATTTTTAGTTCTTACATTTACTTTTCTTGCCATTTTACTTTTCTGCACTTTATTGCTTTCTTTACTTTTCTGTCAATTTACATTTCCTTGTTACTTATCACTCCATTATGATTCGTCTAACTAGGATAATCAATTAACCATTGATTTCTTAATCCGTTAATCTCTGTGGGATTCGACCTCACTCTATTGTGAGTTTTACTTGACGATAATTCGGTATACTTGCCGAAGGGAGATTTGTTGAGAGACAAGTTTTTCCCGCATCAAGTTTATGGCGCCGTTGCCGGGGATTAATTGTGATTAACAAACTACCGGTTGATTGATTTACTAGATTAGACACTTTTCTTTTGTCTTTGTTTTCTTTTGTTTCTTTATTTTCTTTTGCTCACTAACTGTTTGTGATATTGCCTCACTGGGAATTTCTTCATCTGTGACAATGGAGATTCCAATTTCTTTTGGTGATTATTGTTTGAGACAGAGCTTTCTGCAGGAAAGAAAGGAGCATCCATCATATTTTAGTCAATCAAATTTCATGGGAAACTCTCCACCACCACAGAATGATTCACTTTACCATGCTCATAGTGGGTGGGAGTATCAAGAACATGAAATGGGGTACTTTCCAGAGCCACAAAGTGGTCCATATCTTGGTGAAATTGATCACTACTCAAGTTGTGACTGGGAAGATCATAATCAAAGAGATCTCACTCATTCATACCCCATTCCTCAAGAGTCATCACCTCTCAATTATACAACCTCACCTCCAAGTTTTACATGCCTAAATTCTTTATCATTTGAGTATGTCTCAGCACAAAAGTCTATTCCAAATCCATACAATTCATTTCACCATCCACAAAACTCAATCTACTACCCACAAGAGTCATACCACTTTCAGAACACACAACCACAAAATAACCAATTCCATTCACAAACCAACCCCGCCCAACCATTACAACCTACCCAACTACCTTTAGATAGACTTGCTAGGATGGAACTCTTCATGGAAGAGCTCAAAAGAAGTAGAGAAGAAGAGAGACTCACTAGGATAGAACTCCTCGTTAAAAAAATAATAACGACAATCGAAGAGGAGAAAATAGCAGAAAGAGACCATGATGAAAAATTGAGACAGAATGCACAACTCTATTCTGAAGAACAATTCATTGAAGAGCTAAGATCACAAAGAGAGATCACTTCACTCTCTCCAGAAACAGAGGAGTTCATTCAAAGGTCAAGAACAATGGAGGAAGTCAATCAAGGGAACCCACACTCCAATGAAATAGAGAGTTGCATAGAGGGGGAGTTCATTGAACCACCAATTCAAGAAGCTCTTGATGAAGAGGACACTCCAACCATCACACAACACCCAAGTCTTGATATTAAAGAAGTGAAGGCAATAAACAAAAGCGCTAAAAAGAGGATTGTGACCAAGATACGAAGGATGATACCCATGAAGAAGAAAAGGTCAACCAAAAGCCATCCCACCCCTACCCCAACAAGCAAGTTTACTCAAGCTAACAACAAAAAAAAAAAGCTTGCTGGGGAGAGGCACTCAAAACAAGGGGCATTAACTGGCTCCTCTTTCCTTTTGAGGTCATTCTTCTTAACAAATTGGAAGAAGAGGAAGATGAAAGTTGTGAACATGTCAAGCTAATGACATTAAAAGAGCGCTTGTTGGGAGGCAACCCAACCGTAGGTAACATTTTCTTGCTTTGCTTAGATGAAACTAGCTAAATAAGAAGATCCTAATAAGAAAAAGGGAAGGAACAATAAAGGTTGAAAAATAAAAGAAAAAGAGTAAGTAATAAGGCTAGGCACCAATGGTTTTAATCTTGAGGCAAGTGTCTGTGGTGCTCCTGTGTGAGGGATCTACTTGGATGAATAAGCTCTTAGGGGTGCCTTATCACTTGGTAACTTGGGTTAACTAACTCGGGATTATCAGCTGAAAGTCCACTATCAAGAGTAACCTTCACTACAGAGCATTTAGTAACCTAAAGAGGTGCTGGACACCAAGGTCTCAAGAAAAGAAAATAAATAAACTATATGCCTGTGGTGTGTATGTATGGGGGGGAGAGACTTGAGCAATTAAGTCCTTAGGGGTGCTTCAACACCTAGCACCTTGAACCAACTGGTTCGGGAGTGTTGGCTGAAAGCTTATTTTAAAGAGTTGCCCCCTTACAGAGCACTTAGCTTAAAGAACAAAATAAGCCCTGAAAT
>NC_029787.2:48377824-48388607 GCF_000816755.2 Arachis ipaensis | reverse complement strand
TGTGATGCCAGGGCATTTTGGCCAGTTTTACTGACCTTTTCTTTACTGTTTTTAAGGTAGTTTCATGCATTTTCTTAGGAAATAAGCTAGTTTTGGGTAGATATTCACTTACATCTTGATTCAAGCAAACATTGTGAACTTTGAATGATTTCATGAGAATTTTGCATGAATTATATGATAAATTAGATGATGCATGATTCCATGATTAAGAGCAAGACTTTGATATACTTTGTTTGATTGATTTCAGGCCAAAAGAAGAAGAGAAGAAGCCACCTTAGTGGCTATGTTAGTTACACTAATGTGGGCACTAACGTGGAAGGAAGGAAAGCCCAACGTTAGTGAGAAAAGTTAGTGGCACTAACTTTGAAGAAAGGGAATTTGAGCCAACGTTAGTGACACTTAACATTATCACTAACGTTGCACAATGCTCACAAGTGACCACGTTAGAGTCCACGTTAACTTAGTTAACGTGGCCTCTAACGTTAAAAGGGGGAAAGGAAGCACAAAGCAAGCAAGCCCACAATTGTCAACCAATCAAGGCCACAAGAAGCATCTAGAATAGGAATTTTCATTTAATTGTAATTTACTTTTAATTTCATTTTGAAATTATTAGAGCCTATATAAAGGCCTTAGTTTTTACATTGAAAGAATCTTAGGCTATACGGAGGGGAATTGAGGGATGGAAGAGGGGTCTTCGGACTCCCTTCCCTCACACACTTTTCCTTTTCTTTCTTTGTAATTTTCATTTATGAATGTTGAATTTTCATTTTCAGTTTTTATCTTCATCTTTACTTTTCTGCACTTTCTTTCTTTTCTATTTTGGTAGAGCAATGATCAACTAACTCTTTACATTGGGTTAGAGAGCTCTATTGCCGAAGGGAGATTTGTTGAGAGACAAGTTTTCCCCGCATCAGCATGCCACGCGGCCGCATGGGGCACGCGTTCACGTGGATGCGCTTCAAGTATGGTGACGCGATCGCGTCGGTCACGCGGTCGCGTGACCCATGTTATGCTTCTGGTGCGAGTGCAGCCTCGCGCCAGCACAACTCTCTGTTCAAATTAATTTAATTGCCAAAATTAGGGTGACGCGATTGTGTGGGTCACATGATCGCGTGAGTGGGCGTCAGAAAATGGATGATGCGGCCGCGTCGGCGACGCGGACGCGTGATAAAGATTGTGCTTCCAGCACCAATCCAGTACCACTCTCGCAGAATATTTCATTGTGCACCCTTTTACGTCGAAAACTCAGGGCACGGGGTCACGTGGGTTGATTTGTGCCATTGGCACGCCTCCAGCCACGCTCCAGCGTGACTCTCTGTTCATTTATTTTTTTTCTTCACTCCTATTGCGACGCGGACGCGTCGCTGATGCGATTGCGTCGCGTAGCGAAATTTTTTTTTTAAATCTGAAAAATGCAGAATGCAGTGTTAATATGAATGTGATGCAAAACTCCAGTTTCAATATAACAAAATAAAATAAAATTCAAAGACAAACAAAACTAAATAAAATTAAAATTAAGAAAGGAATGATTATACCATGGTGGGTTGTCTCCCACCTAGCACTTTTAGTTAAAGTCCTTAAGTTGGACATTTGATGAGCTTCCTATTATGGTGGTTTATGCTTGAACTCATCTAGGAATCTCCACCAATGTTTGTGATTCCAGTAACCTCCGGGGTCCCAAACTAAGCATGTAAAGCCCTTAAGAAGCTTCAAACAGATTCTTAGGCTCCCGGAGTAACAAGTGTCAGAGTAGATTCCAGGATCCCAAATCTTGCTTTTACACCCATCCATGTCGGGATCTGTATTTTTCCAACTGGGTGATAAGTGATTTGAATTCTCACTGCAGCTACCAAACAGCGTCCTAGACCCATTCAGTTGAGCTTTACACCAACCTTTGCATTTAAACTTTGAGCACACAACCATGTTGAACCTTGCTTGACAATTCTTATCACTGGCTATCTTCCTCTTACTCTTAATGCCACAAAGAGCTCTAAGTTGACCATCTGTCTCCAGTAGCCCATATTCAAGTGGGATTAGAAAGCTATGGAATATGAATTTTACCCACTTGAATGTTGTGAAGGATGATGGCAACTTAGGGGGAGGTATTTTTAATGAAATTGCAAGCTCCACTCCCTTGTGCTCTTTTCTGATAACTACCACCTCTTTGCAAGCTTCTTCAATTTCAACCTCTTCCTCTTGGTAGCTCTCTTTCAATTCAATCTCCTCTTCATTGCTTTCCAAGGGCATGGGAGGTTGTGCTTCTTCTTCTTGAATCTCCATCTCTTGATCAACCTCTTCTAAGTCTTCAACTATGATATGCTTTGGAGGTTGTATACTCTTCTCAACATCAACATCAAACACCGGGGAAGGAGGCTCTGTGACTGGACTTTCCCATGGAGGTTCTGCATCTCCTAAGTCTTCAACCACTTCTTCTTCTTCAATAATTCCGGCTTCCTCTACTTGTTCCAGTACAAAGTCATGCTCCGTACTGTTCACTGGAGTTTCTAGTATCTCCTTCATACTACGTTCTTCATTAGATTGTCCACATGAAGCCATGGGGGTTCCTTGAGTGTCCGAACGTCAGGAAGCTAATTGACTCATTATTGCTTGCCCCAATTGATGAATGGTTGCCTGAAATCGATCCACTGTTTCTTTTAGGCAAACTTCTGCTTCTCGGGTTGCCGGATTTGGACAGGACACATAGAGAAATGGTGGTGGTTGGGAGTGAGTGGATTGGAATTGGGGTGGTTCTATATATGGTTCATATGGCTCATAAGGTGGTTGGTATGGTGGTTGAGGGTTAAGGTCATATGGAGGTGAAATGGTGGTAGTTGGCTTGTGAGTGTGGTAGTTCAAAGTTGTGTTGAGGAAAGGGTTCATAGGCATATGGTGGTGGTTGCTGATAGTCCATTGGAGGTGGTTGTTGCCATGAGGGTTGATCAAATCCTTGTGGCTCCTCCTATCTTTGATTGTTCCAACCTTGATGCCTGTTCTCATTGTAATTTCTTCTTCCTGCAACATAATTGTAACCAGACTCAGAGCCAAAGGGGTGAGAGTTCATAGTAGCAAATAAAAAATTAAAAACAAAAATAAAAATAAATTTAAATTAAAAGGTTATTTAAATTTTGAATTTGAAAATTAAATTTTTAAATTTGAATTTTTAAATTTTTGAAATTTGAATTTTTGAAATTTGAAATTTGAAATTTGATTTTTGAAATAAGATAAGATAAAAATTTTAAAAATAAAAATCTGAAAATTTTTTTTTTCGAAAAAAATTAATTAAAAATATTTTTGAATTTAATGAGGAAAGAGAAAAACAATAAAATGACACCAAATTTTAAATTTTTAGATCAAAACGAAGAAAACAACTAAGAACAGCTTGAAGGTCAAGATGAACGTGAAGAACAACTTGAAGATCAAGATGAACACTAAGAACAAATTTTTGAAAAATTTTTTTTTTAATAACTAAATAAAAACCAATAACCTCTTAATTTATGGAAAAGCAAAAATAAAAAAAAATAAAAACAAATAAACAAGCAAAAAGCAAATATTTACAATAACCAATAATAAGGCACACGTTTGCAATTCCCCGGCAACAGCGCCATTTTGACGTTAGGATTTTTGCCAGTAAAGAATGTCATAAAAACAGTTGCATTGTAGATATAGTCTCTAAACCGACAAAAATCTCTTCGTACAAACGTTTTGGTTGTCACAAGTAACAAACCCCTTTGAAATTGATAACCGAGTATTCAAACCTCGGGTCGTCTTCTCAAGGAATTGCAGGGAGGTATGTTTTTATTATTGGATATGAGTTTGTAAATTGGGGTTTTGGAAGTAAGGAGGGAATATGTTATATGACAAGTAAAATAAAATAATAATAATAAAATCTCTTGGCAGTCCTAAATCCTAATCCTAAGAGAGAGAGAGGAGAGAACCTCTCTCTCTAAAACTACATCTAAAAACATGAAAAGTGAATTATTAGAGCCTCCTCATAAATGGATGCAGTCCCCCACTTTATAGCCTCTAATCTGTGTTTTCTGGGCCACAAACTGGGTCAGAAACAGTCCAGAATTCGCTGGTTTCAAATTTTTGCCACGCTGGATTTCTGTCATTGCGACGCGGCCGCATGGATCACGCAGTCGCGTCACCTAGCGTCAGGGAAAGTATAACATATTATATATAAAATTGAAGCCCCAGACGTTAGCTTTCCAATGCAACTTGAACCGCATCATTTGGACCTCTGTAGCTAAAGTTATAGCCGTTTGAGTGCGAAGAGGTCAGGCTGGACATCTTAGCAATTTCTCCAACTTCTTGTATTCCTTCCACTTTTGCATGATTTCTTTTCATCCTCTGAACCATTCCTGCCCTGTAATCTCTGAAATCACTTAACACACATATCAAGGCATCTAATGGTAATAAGAGAGGATTAATATTAGCAAATACAAGTCCAAAGAAACATGTTTTCAATCAAAGCACATAATTAGGAAGGCAAATGTAAAACCATGCAAATAGTATGAATAAGTGGGTAAAGAGTAGATAAAAACCACTCAATTGAGCACAAGATAAACCATAAAATAGTGGTTTATCAAACCTCATTTAATCTTTATTAATTTTTTTTGTGTTCAACTTTCTTGATATTTTTATATTGATCTCCGAAGATCCGTCGGTCATATTCTCCACATATGTTTGATGATGTTGTTGGTGAGGAGAAAATTTTCAAGGTTGAAATTAATTTTGCAGTTGATCGAGATTACTCCGGGTGCTTTAAAATTGTAAATGTCTTTAGTCATAATCCGGAACCAGCTGCAACCGATGATTATATCAATGTATGATTCCTCACGTTATGTTACAACATGTTCATGCAATTTTTTTTTTCTTTTTTTCTGAATCTATGCATTGGATACTTATTCTAACCAAATTATCCCAGGCAAGGCTTCACGGTCGCATTTTTCCACCAATCTATGACACCTATTTGCAGTATGCAACTGGGGAAGATAACAAGACTCAAGTAGTGTGTGATAATTCTATTCAATCAGAAATTATTGAAGATATTATTACTGATCTTATTTCACCCAATCATTGCTATTCTAATGCTGAGAACGTATATTTTTTTTCCTCATTTGCAATAAAATCTCTTAAATCATTCGTTTTTGTTATTCTTGTTATAACATACGTTGAAAAGTTAGTAAATGATAGTTTTGTAAATTATTTGAAATTTGAAATGTTGTAATAATTTTTTCTTTGCTAGTAGGGTGGTTTCGTTTTTATTTTGGGAACTATATCATATGTTTGGAAGAATCATAAGTGGTGGTTCTCAACTTGTTTATGTGGTTCTCTTATGTCAGCTAATAAAAATATTTTATCATGTGATCTATGTCAGTTTCAATGCATTGATGCTGTCCCAAGGTGTTTTGTTCTTTAATTTTATTCTGTTTTGGTAACTAATTATTATTTCAATGTTAACTAAAATTTTCCTTGTTTTCTCATGGTTTTCAAAATTCTGCTTAAAGATTGTAGTGTCTCATACAAATGGCAACGATATATTTGTTCTTAAAGATCGTGAGGTCATACAAATAATAAAGACAAGATGCTCGAGCTTTTTGGATAATTACCCAGAGTTGAATCAGGTTATCATCCAATTGTGGTTTTAATTAGTATATAGATATAGATATAGTTAGTTTGTATCTTTTGACATTCCTAAGGAAAATATAAATTATTATTATACTATTTGTTAACTATTTTTTTTTGTTTTTTAGGGATCTTATTGCAAAGTTGTTCCATTGAAACTCATTTCAAGTCTTTTGCACAAAAAAGTTGTATTCATGGTTGATGCTAGGCCTGTGGGTTATGAGATAAATCGATCTGTGTATATTGTTCAACAAATTTGGAATGATGCCTCCGTTATTAATGTTTTTGAGGCTGCTGCTGAGATTAATGAGCATAAGGTTTGGTTGTATAGTTTTTATAATTTGTTCAATTATTAGTATTTAAAAAGATCAATAACTAAGAGGATTTCAATTTTGTTCAGAGTCATGTTCTGGTTGATTCTATGCCTGAAGTTGAAGATGCTTTCAGCCAATGTGAAAGCGATCATGAGACTGTGGAGGATCTGCATGCTTTTTAGTTTAATATGTTCAGATACTACTTTAAATTGTTGTTTGATTTATAATACAATGTTAGTGTGTTTTGAATTCTAATGTGAATATAACTATGATATTTATGTATTTAATAAAATTTCTTTTTAATTACAACAAAAGAAAATATGCGTTTATTTTACCAATTTCAAATGAACCGGTGCAATAATTAATTAATTATTAATCAGTATCCAAAAAAAGAAAAAATGATAATCGGCCAAAAAGATATAGATGCTGGTTAATAAAATGGTTTTCATTGCCATTTTTAAATGTATTCAAGCTAAGGTTAAATTTAATTGTTATTAAAAAATATATATCTTGTCTTCATTTAAAAATTCATAACATTTGAAATTAAAATTTAAATATGAAGTTAACCTTCATTGTTGCAGTTTTATTTCCTTTTAATTACAATAATATTGAATTAATCTTATCCACTATAATAATGTTGGAATATTTAGTATTGGTTTATTTTGCTTTAATTACATTATTCACTGCTCACTTGCTTTAAACATCAGAACTCATCTTCCTCATAACTTTCTCCTTCTTTACGGAGAACTTAGCCCTAGCATTCTCTTTTCTCCCCCCCCTTCTGTAGCGCATGGGTTATTCCCTGTCCATCTTCGTTTATCTATGTTATGATGTTCTTGGCCATTATGGGTTGTTCCCCCTTTGCATCACTCTCTCTTTGGCGTAACTCTCTCCGTCGATCTCTCCATCGCTGAAAGAACAGGTGGGGTTCAGATTCTCGCTGTTCTTATCTGGTGTCAGTTAGGTTATCATCCAGCCCCCTCTTCATTACTTCTTCAGTTTCAGTCTTAACGTTAGTTGTTATTTTTTTAGATTAATTTTTTTAATTTTTTTCCTGTAAATACGAGTTCACTTTCCTCATGGTTACCAATTTATTCAAATTAATTGCTGCGTTCTTGATATCTTTTTTCTTTGTGATAATTATTAACAATGGATGTTGCTTTTGTTTGGTTAATTATTCATGGTTGTACTTTGGATCTGTTAGTTAATTTTGTACATCCTCTAATTCAGTGCTACTTTGGTTTCATTTTCTAGGTTTAATTGATTTGTTTGGATAAAATATTTTTGCTATTCTTTATCTGAGTTAATTTTCTTGGTTTCTTATTGTTGTCTTCTTGATTTAATGATTGGGCTCAAAAGTTGATTAATTTCATTAATATTTTGATGTTATTAATAGAGATGGATTGCTAATTGTTGGTTTTTGAGTTAACTATGGTTGACTATTGTTAATGTCCAGATCTAACTTCCTCTTATTGAATGGTGTTTCTTTGATTTCTTTTTAAGCAAAGAGGTGAACATCAAAGTGTTGAACGCTGGCTATCTATTCATATTTATCAATTTTCAATTTCAATAATGCAATCTATGTTTCTGATTGCCAATAAGTTGACATGTGTTCTATTTCACCAGTCATACTTTTCGGGAACAGTATTATTATATAGTCAAAGATAGGATCAATCAGTAGGTATGGTTTCTTTATAGATAGATAGATAGATGTATATAGATTTATAGATAGGTTGATATGACATAGCTATATTATATAGAGGTATGAGAATATCTAATTTAATTACCTATGGACACATTGAATGTCATATGTCAATCAATCAATCAATCTAGCCAAGGAGTTCAATAAAAACGTATTCTACAAGGTTTGCCTTACAAACTTGCTCATTTCTCTGCTATAAGTAGTGATGAGGTGATGGAGTATTGTGGAGATTTTTCAAGAGCTATCACTTGTTCCTTAGTTGCCTTTTTTCCTTTGCATTCCCTTCCATTGAGATAAGACTCAGATCCCACACAGTTTTCTCTTGCCGAGATTTTGTTTTTTTTTTGTTTTTTTCATCCACATTCTTTCATCTTTACTATTTAATGATAAGATGAGTCTTACTATTGATCCTCTTGAGAAAATCTCTCCATGGAAGGAAGCTTGGAGTATTGAGGCTAAGATCTTGACCATTTGGGAAGATGCTAGCATTGTTAATGAAAATATGCAGAAACTCTTACATATGGTCTTGATGGATAAGCAGGTGAGTATGTTTTTGTGTGTGTGTGTGTGTATGTGTTTGTTATATCAAAAACTCACTTTTTAGTTAACTAAATTCTGTATTTTAAAATTGTGTATATGATAAGTTTTAGCATGTAATATGTCATGGTATGAGAAAAAGATACACAATTGTGGTATCATTTAAAAAGTGTAGCCTTAAGTATTTTAGAAATCACTTATAAAGCATAGCCTTATCTAAATATCTATGAATACACTTTTCTCATCAAAGGAAACGTTTTTAAAGAGTAGCTTATTTATTCTGTTTCAGGTGCGCTTTTAAAATGTCTCCTAATATGAGAATCCTCAATAAACACTTAATAAAAAAAATTTGTTGGCCCTCTCCTTCACACACACAGCAGTGCAGCACACACTCTCATCCTCACTCAACATACACAAACACGAAAGAGAGAAGAAATCAGAGAGGAGAAGGGAAGGAAGGAAAGAGAGGACGACGCCGCTAGGGCTCCGCCGCCGTCGCCGTCGTTGTTGAGCGCCAGTGAGAGAGAGAGCTTGAGGATGAGAGGAAACGTGATGGAGGAGAGAAAAAGGAGGTGCTCCGTCGCCACTGAAGCTCCACCACCACTGCTAGAGCTTGTTTTAGTCATCGTTCTGCCACCGTCGAGCTTCTGTGCCCCCGCCGAGGAGCTCGAAGGGAGGAAGCAGGGATGTATCGCCACCTTCGTGCTTTGTCGCGGCGCTGCCGTCGACTGGAGCTCGCCGTTGAGCTGTTGCACCGTCTTCAAGCTATTGCGTCGCCGCTCATCTCTTCACTGTCACTGCTCAACACCATCGTCGTATCCTCTGTCACCAGGTAAGCATTATATTCTCTGTTCTGCATCCTCTCTTTCTTGCTCATTCTCTAACTCGCTCTCACTTTGTAGTTCGAAGGTGTGTATGATTTTGATAGTGATGATGAACTGCAATGGCTAATTGAGATACAGAAGGTATGTATCAATTTTCAATTGGTTCTGTGAATTATTGGGGGTTTTGGGTTCTAATTTTAGGTTTTCTAATTTTGGGGGTTTCGCCTTCTAATTCTCAATTTGTTATGATTCCTTTCTGTGTTTGGCATAAACGGAAGCAATAGGTGCTGGAAATTTCATACGTGCATGCTAAACTAGGGAAATCATTCTGTAGGAAAGTGTCGAGCTGCAGGAGTTTTCATTGGGTTCATGCCCTCCTAGTGTGGGTCTTCAAGGGATGCGATGGTCAACTATCGTTGATCAGGTTTTACTTCCTTCACATTTCAATATTATAACCTGAAAAATAGTAGTTTTAGATATTTTATTAAGAATATTTCACATGATTAGGTTTTGATTCAAACACAAATGAAATGAGCATTTTCTTGGTATTTCACAGCGAGTCCTAAAACTGGGTTTAGATTGGGACACAAATGAAATGAGTATTTTGATGTTTGCTAAGCTTGCAAAGCCATTGATCGGAACTGTTGGGATTGTGATTAATAGTCTTCATATCAAGGTTGATGTGTGTAAAAGCAATGTTCACATTTTGAATTTTGAAGAAGCAAATTTAGAGAAAAAGAAAACGTGGATATCTTATCTTTACTTCTGGCGCTATGAACTATTAAACTGATTTTCATGCATTAATTAAAAACATGGTTTGGTGCTTTATCTTTTTGTTATTAAAATTCATATTCATTTTGCAGCTTCTATTTACACCAATCCTGGATGGAAAAGCACTTTTGTATTCATTTGTATCCTGAATGGCCTGGTGTTTCTTCTTGTCTGGTGTGTTTCTACTACGTTTGATTTAATATAATTGTTGTAAGAAAAATAATAAAATTTGAGTTGTTGGTGCGCAGAAATTGTGATTACACTTTGATTATGTAAAATTAATCGCTCTTTCTTTCCCTGGTAATGGCGCCAAAAACATGATGCCAATACCATGGTTCACAACTTCGCACAACGTTAAAAATACATAAGTGAAAGGTCCAGGCATGGCCGAATGGCCAGCCCCCCTGATCTAAGAACCAGGCATCCAAAGATGTCTAATACAATAGTAAAAGGTCCTATTTATAATAAACTAGTCACTAGGGTTTACAGAAATAAGTAATTGATGCCTAAATCCACTTTCGGGGCCCACTTGGTGTGTGCTTGGGCTGAGCTTGAGTGTTGAACGTGTAGAGGTCCTTCTTGGAGTTGAATGCCAGCATTTGTGCCAGTTTGGGCGTTCAACTCTGGTTTTGGATCCTTTTCTAGCGCTGGACGCCAGAATTGGGCAGAGAGCTGGCGTTGAACGCCAGTTTGCGTCATCTATTCTTGACCAAAGTATGAACTATTATATATTGCTGGAAAGCCCTGGATATCTACTTTCTAACGCAATTGGAAGCGCGCCATTTCGAGTTTTGTAGCTCCATAAAATCCACTTCGAGTGCAAGAAGGTCAGAATCCAACAGCATCAGCAGTCCTTCTTCAACCTCTGAATCTGATTTTTGCTCAAGTCCCTCAATTTCAGCCAGAAAATACCTGAAATCACAGAAAAACACACAAACTCATAGTAAAGTCCAGAAATGTGAATTTAACAAAAAAACTAATGAAAACATCCCTAAAAGTAACTAGAT
>NC_029787.2:48374875-48377393 GCF_000816755.2 Arachis ipaensis | reverse complement strand
GTAACTGTGACAGTTGCCAAAGAGCTGGTAATCTGCCTCATGGTTACGCCATGCCTCAACAAGGAATTCCTTTAGAAGAATTATTTGATGTATGGGGAATTGACTTCATGGGACCTTTCCCACCATCATACTCAAACACTTATATTCTGGTGGCAGTTGACTATGTATCAAAATGGGTTGAGGCCATTGCCACACCCACCAATGATACTAAAACAGTGCTGAAGTTCCTCCAGAAACATATCTTTAGCAGGTTTGGTGTCCCTAGAGTACTAATCAGTGATGGGGGCACTCACTTCTGCAATAAACAGCTTTACTCTGCCATGGTTCAGTATGGAATTCGCCATAAGGTGGCTAGTCCATATCATCCACAAACTAATGGGCAAGCTGAAGTCTCTAACAGAGAATTAAAGAGAATCCTAGAACGGACAGTAAGTATCCGTAGAAAGGATTGGGCACGGAGCTTGGATGATGCTCTGTGGGCTTACAGAACAGCATTCAAGACCCCTATAGGGATCTCTCCATACCAACTTGTGTATGGTAAGGCATGTCACCTGCCCGTGGAACTGGAACATAAAGCCTACTGGGCAACCAGATTCCTAAACTTTGATGCCAAATTAGCAGGAGAAAAAAGATTGCTCCAGCTAAATGAGCTAGAGGAATTCAGATTCACAGCTTTCGAAAATGCCAAGCTTTATAAAGAGAAATAAAAAAAGTGGCATGACAGAAAGCTGTCATCTAGAATCTTTGAGCCAAGACAGAAGGTTCTGCTGTTCAACTCTAGACTCAGGCTATTTCCCGGGAAATTGAAATCCCGGTGGAGGGGACCATACGTGATTACAAGTGTATCACCTTATGGTTATGTGGAGCTTCAAGATATTGATTCTGATAAGAGGTTCATTGTCAATAGACAGAGAATCAAGCATTATCTTGAAGGCAACGTTGAGCAAGAGTGCTCAAGGCTGAAGCTAGACTAAAAGCTCAGCAAGGTCCAGCTAAAGACAATAAAGAAGCGCTTGCTGGGAGGCAACCCAGCCATGGGGCATCAATCCTCCAAGCATTTTGCCCCATTTCTATTTTTATTTTTATTTGTTTATATAAAGTTCATTGATAACAAGGTAAAGAATCAATTGCATAAGTTCACAGGGTTACAGAAAGAATCTGCACACAAAACAGAGAAAAAGAGCTCACTGGCAAGAAAACGCCAGTAAGGATAGCAATCTGGCGTTCAACGCCAGAAAAGGGCAACAACTGGGCGTTGAACGCCCAGGAGAACAGCATTTGGGCGTTGAACGCCCAAAACAGGCAGTGTTTGGGCGTTCAAACGCCAGGATGATGGGGAGGAGGCAAATTCATTTTTCTTCATATTTTTTCATTCCAATCTTGATTTTCTTACTTCAATTAATGATTTCTTGCATAAACATGTTAAGAACCCTGATTTCTAAAATCCCTAATTTCTAAAAACCCTACCTTAAAAATATCAAATATATCTTAATCCATAAGCACAACCCCTCTTTGCAAATTCAATCCAACTCTTTTCAAATCTTTTTAAAAAACAAATCTATCTTTTCAACTCATCAATATCTTTTTCAAAATCTCCAATTTATCTTTTTCAAAAAAATAAAATCTAGATCTATCTTTTTCAAAAATCTTCTCTTATCATATCTTCTATCTTATCTTTTCCAAATCAATCTTTTTTATCATATCTTTATCTCTTTTTTTTTTCGAAAACCCACCCTCCCTCCCTTTAAATTTGGGTTCGGCCTCCCTCCCCTTCCATCAACAATTGCACCTAGCTCTCCTTATATCCCTCTCCTTTCTTTTCTTTTGCTTGAGGACAAGCAAACCTCTAAGTTTGGTGTGCTTATCCGTGATCACTAAGATCATGGCCCTTAAAGGAAAACAACCCACTCCAAGAGGCAAGAAAGAGAGTATTCCAAAACCACTTTGGAATCAAGGGAAGTTCTGAACCAAGGAACACTCAGACCATTACTACAAAATAATGGGTCTAAGATCAGTGATCCCGGAAGTTAAGTTCGATCTGAAAGAAGATGAATATCCGGAGATCCAAGAGCAAAATCAAAACAGCATGCTCTGCAAACTGCTCAGGGAACTAGAGGAGCAAGGGCGTGTGACTTAAAGGAACTGAAGCGTCAGGAGTTATCTCTTGAAGGACCAAGCACCTCACAGACTAGAGGAACATCCACTTCCACAGAATTTGTTGTTTAAGTTTTCTGTATACGTGACAAGTTCGTAAGTAAGTCTTCTGTCTTTCGTAACGGTGGTGTACATTGATTAATCTTAAAGAGAATAATTTTTGAGCTTTAAAATAACGGAGAATAAGTTTTCTAGATGATAAAATAAGTACAAACAACTACTACTCTTTTTATCTGATATTGAATTAACCTCTATTTTAGTTTTATCTATGATTAATGATGATATACTGAGGATTCCATTTTGATTTTATTCTTGTTAATAGTGTCTCAATTCCGATTCTAATCTTGAGTTGTTGGAACTCCAA